>NW_021604615.1:5587104-5600848 GCF_004785775.1 Grammomys surdaster
TGTGTGCACATGCATGAGTGTATGCATATGTGTGTGCCTGTGTGTACCTGTGTGTGTGCATGTGTATGTGCATATGTGTGCCTGTGTGACCGTGTGCATGTGCGTGTGTGCACGCACACACGTGTGGTGTGTGTATGTGTATGTGTGCCTGTGCATGTGTGTGGTTTGGGGTTTGTATTTATTTTTTCTTACACAATTTTGGAAGCCTTGAACAATTAATTGGTCCACTCCAGGCAGTGAGAAAGAAAGGGAGCTTCCTTTCTTTAAGATATGAAGGCTGATGTGAGAGGGTGCGTAGTAGAGGTGGCAATTGGCAGAAGGCAGACTGGGGTTTGCATTTCTTTCCTCCTCACCCCTCAACTGAGGACAGAGCAGCTTTTGCTCACCTCTGTTCCTAAACTCCCAGGAGAGTTATAAGCATTGAGTAGCTAGGCTGTCCAAGTATAAGAGGTGTCAGTCATACAACTCCAGGAAAGGGACCTTGAGGTGGCCTAGATCTTCTGTGTAGTCTGTCACCCTGTCTTACATCTCTTACTGTGCAAAAATGTGTGTTTTTCTGAGTGGTGTAGAGTCAATTGTTTCTCCTGCCTGATGTACTCTCATGATGGGGACATGTGGGCTTCAAGGAAACCCATCCAAGTGGGGTGCTGTCGACCACCACAGGAGGTCAGACAGACTGAGCTGTCTGTGCCCCCTCCCCCAAGAGGCTATGGCTTCCAAAGTCTGGGTTCCTGGGGGCGTGATGACAAAAGGCAGCTGTGATCCTTTGGGTTTCTGAAAGTGTTCCTTCCTGGTAGAGAAAAACAAGGACATATTGACAGACTAGTTCTTTTCATAGCCTGATACCAGTCTGTGCTGTTCAGAAGCAAAAGAAACACAGGGTTCCAACTCATTGTACTTCACATTTGTGCTCCCAGGACTCCTGTTTTCTTGTAGGGGAGTGCTCAGACTAGCCAAGGCTGGGGCGGGGTGTCTAGAGACACCGATTCCTTCCATGATTTGATAATGTCAACCACCCACGTGTCTTGTTTATTTTGTTTTGTTTCTTGTCTATTGTTGACCTGGACTTCTTTTCCCCACAATGTCTTTCGTGTTTCTTTTTCTCCTGTGTGCAAGCTCTTAGGTTTGTAATCTTGGAAGCATCATTTATTTTTCCAGACACTTTGGGAGGAGTAAGGCCAGGTGGGGTCAGTAGCTTGTTTACTGTTTGACCTCCCCTTGACTGTCCTCCCTCAGCTCAACCCTGGCTGGGTTGGTTTTTTTTTCCCCAGTGAGATTTTTGCTGCTGGTTGCAAGGTCAGCGAAATGAATTGGGATTGCGCAATAGGTCCCCACAAACACCGAAAAAGCAATGGTCTGACATGTTTGTTTGTTTGGTACAGGAGTTATGATTATGTAACTGCCAGCAGCAATGTACTGGGATTCTGTTTTCTCTGTGCACTGATGTCCCTATCCAAGTCTCCAGGAATAGGATAGCAGCCCTTCCAGGTCGCAGGGGAATGGCCCTTCCTCACTTTCTGACGTTTCTAAGCTCTTCTGTCTTTGGGGAAAGTGTCAGGCTAAGGAAGATGGGGAAGCCACGCAGACCTCTGCCTGGAACATAGCAGGTGGGTTGGCGTCAGACAACTGACAGAGGGAACATTCCTGCTGGTGTGAAGAAAGTCATCAGAGATTGGGGAAAAAAATAATGGTAAAATATAGTGAGTTTTGTTTGGTTTTAATTATAGCTGATTGGTGGTCAGTTTCTAGAAAAAAAAAACTAATAAATCAGTCTGTTCATGATTGCTAACTTCCCTTATTGACTCCCACAAGAATGTAGATGTAGACTGAATATGGCAGTCAAGCGAGAAGGGATGGGAGGTGACCAAGGCCACAGAGGGGAGAGAGCTAACAGAGAGAGCGCCCACCTCAAGCCTGCCACAGCCGGGGACGCAGGTTCAGTTCTGAGCCACGTCTCCTGAGTTCATTTACTCTGTGGAAGTTAATCTTAACTGTCAATTTGATATTTTAATCGCCTTGGAAACAGACCTCTGAGAATGTCACTGAGACAGTTTCTATATCAGGTTAATCAAGGTGAGAAGATCCATGCTCAGTATGGGTCCCAGAGTCCCCCCCCCCCCCCCCCCGCCGCCAAAAAAAATGTCCCTGCTTTCTTAACTGTGTATGCGGTGTGACTAAGGAGCTTTTCACCAGCATGGACTGACCTGCAAACTGTGAGCCAAAACAAATCTTTCCTTCCTAAAATTGCTTTGCCAGACAGTTTGTCCAAGTATCAAGACAGACAAGAACCTGATAAACCCTACCAGAAAGGTTCTCCTGTGAGGTCTGGAAAGTACCATGTACAGCTGGTAGAACTTCTCGAATAACCAAAAACTCAGCTCAAAGAAAAATTCCTTGAGACACAAAACTGGAAGAAATGAAGTCAAATGAACCATGGGCTGTGATAAAGGGTTAGGTGCGGACACATGTGCTTCCAATGTGCTTCCAAGTTCCTTGTAGGAAGTCGAAAGCTCTGAGCATTGAGGAGAGTGCACACAAAGCAGTCTCACACCATCGGGTGGTGAAGGGGTGAGAGGCCATAGCTACCCTGGCAGAGAGAGAGAGAGAGAGAGAGAGAGAGAGAGAGAGAGAGAGAGAGAGAGCGAGAGAGAGAGAGGAAGCTGTATCATAAACTCTGGAGAGCCCAAGGCAACTTGGGTCCCCTAAATTAAATGCCTACTTTCTATCAGGGGACCCGCAGGCTCATGAGATGCCCACTCACAGCTGAGAGTTTTGAGTGTCTGCCTCTGTGGTGAGAAAGACAAAAAGATGGCCTCAGCCCAGAAAGCCACACTTAATCCTAAACTGACTATGGGCTCTACTGTATATCTCACTTCACACTCAACCCCTGCCTCTACTCTCAACAGGGACATCTGAGGCCATCTGCAAAATCTACCTCATAGTCAGCTTTGACAGTCCAAAGCATGAGCAGTTGCTGCCAGAGCAGCCCCACTGTCTGCCAGAGCCCTCTCTCGTGCCAGAAGAGTCACCTCAGCATGCAGGTGATTGTCTCTGCTCAGCTCCTGTCCGTTCCCAGATGTGGCATGAAGGGTAATGTCCTGGCGTCTCTAAGGACAGTCATCACCTACTACACAGTTCTGGGAGCCTGGCATCTGAGATCAAGGTGTAAGTAAGCAGGATCCTACACTTCCACAGCTTTAGGAGAGGATTTTTCCTGCCTCTCCTAGCCACTGGTGGAGGTCACAGTTTGATTCTCTGGATGTGGACACAGTGCCTCACCATCTATCCCTATCTTCACATGCAGGCAGCTGTGTGCTCAGTCTCCTTATGTAAGTGCTACTTACTCCCCCAACCTATATGCTGTCACCTGACCACCCTGGCAGAATCACTCTTCACAATGAGACCACATGCCGTACATACGTGAGAGTCCCTTGCGGAGGCTACGCAAGCCCACACTGCCACCCAACCTCAGATCCCATGCTGATCCATCACTCACAGCCCTTCACTGGGTGTGTGAAGTTCAGCTGGCCAGCTTCAGTCTCGGGGTCCCAGGTCTTCACCCTTCCACATCCTATTCACCTCAGAAGTTCCTGTTGGCACCTTCAAACAATCGTTAAACTCTTAAACTCTTCTAATGCACGTTATGTTAGTAAACAGCTGTGTACTGTTTGAGCCCACTGGGAATCTTGCTATGGAAGTAGGGTTTGCCCCGACATTTCAGACCAAAGTGTGCTTATGTCAAGTGTCTTCCAAGACCCCTTGTCCACAAATAAAACAAAACAAAGCCTATGCTAGGCGGACAACCTCCTGCTCTGGATAGGAGTCCAAGCAGCTGGACTCTAGGAGTATTGAAAACATTGTATAGTTGGGAACAGCTAGAAGGAAAAGTGTTTCCAGCAGAGATTACCACAGTCTGGCACATGATACAAAATGTCTGCAGTGGAAAAAAGAAGCTGGGAGCTCATTCATGGAGAGGGTAGAAAGGACCCTCACAGTCGGGAGTTCCAGCTGTGTGTTTCACTGGTCGGTTTCGGTTGGGCATACTAAACTCTTGATTTGATGATGTCACTTTTCTGTTCTTTATTCTTTTACTTGGAAGCCACACCAAGGAAATGCTCTGCCCTAATCTGGACTCTATGTCAATCAGGTGGTACAGCCAGCTGCCTCAGTGGGACCTCCCTGGTCAGTATTTGTTCTGTGTTTTCCCATACCACTTAACAATCTCTCTGTCTCTCTGTCTCTCTGTCTCTCTGTCTCTCTCTGTCTCTCTCTCTGTCTGTCTCTCTGTCTGTCTCTCTGTCTCTCTCTCTCTGTCTCTCTCTGTCTGTCTCTCTCTGTCTGTCTCTCTGTCTCTCTCTGTCTCTCTCTGTCTCTCTCTCTCTCTCTCTCTCTCTCTCTCTCTGCCTGTAGATCAGGATGTAACTCTCAGCTACTTTCCAGAACCATTCCTGCCTATCTGCCACCACAATTCCCCTCATGACTATCACGGACTAACACTTTGAAGCTCTAAGCAAGCCCCCAATAAAAGGTTTTCTTCTATAAGTTGCCTTGGTCATGGTGTCTGTAAGTAACTAAGACACCCTGCTCATAATCGTCTTAGTGAACTCACTCATTCAAAACCAAAATCATAGCTACCGTAAACCGTTCTCTGAGCTGTACAGAACAACTCCTTAAGGCAAACACCTATCTGTGGATTCTTGCCAAGCTGATGATCGTCTCCTTAGATGACTTAGGAGTCAGGAAACGACATAAGGGACCGAACCTCTGTGGTTCTGGGTTAACCCTTTTATGGCACAAGGCATATTTGTGCTGAGTCTGCTTTAATCAAAGCAACATGCCTGGGTTTGGGGGTTGCTAGTTCTCTTGAAATCTCCAAAGATTTCTGCCCTAACTCATAGACTATATAGGTGTGGGCACACAGCAGTCATCTGAAGACCTGCAAATTATGGCGTAATGTAAGACCTCTGCCTCCTGAGGACATCAGCCCTTTCCAAAGGGTGCTTGCTACCTGAGTAATTATCATCTCCCTATGCTGTGTTTATGGGAAGGGGCCTGGAGAGCAGCTCCATCTTTCGGTGTTTGTTTTCCTTTAATCCAAGTAAGCATGTCTTAGCAGATAATCCTCCTGGTGTGAAATCTGATGGGATTCTGGGGGGTCATAGAAGCATATCAGTGAGGATTGTGGGCTTTGAAAGGTTACGAGATGACCCTTTTGACTTTGTCATGTACTGGGAGGCAAGAAAGACAGGCAAATGAGCCACTGAATAGGTGTGAGGATGGAACCATCCTACGCATTGTACATCTAACACAGGAGAGGAAAGGTCACCACCTAACACTGACAGAAAGTATTTAGAGCCTGGAATGGTGGCCAACGTCTTTAATTCTTGCACTGAGGGAAGCATAGGCAGGTGGATCTCTGAGTGCCTGGTCTGGGACAGAGAAAGTTCCAGGACAGCTAGAGCCACACCAAGAAACCCTGTCTGAAAACCCCAAAGCAAAAAGAGAGAAAGAGAGAGAGAGAGAGAGAGAGAGACAGAGAGAGAGAGAAATATTAAAGTATTCAAGGGTCCAAGGTGTCATGAGCTAATAGCTACAGTGTGTATTCATTTTAACACAAAGGTTCTTAGTGTCTCAGTAGCCCTCAACGGCATTCCTGGCTATTTGCAGAAGGTAGCAGGCCCTGTTTGGTCTCTCTCTGCAAATAAGCCAACATAACCAGGGCAGATATTTCCCCACTGACACACCAACCAGTCTGTGTATCCTCGGTTGATGCCTCCACAGTGTTTGGCACTTCGAGTCTGTGTGTGGCTGAACGCCAGGCCCACAAATGTCTGTAAAGATAGCTCATGTCCAGGAGCAGATATGTACACTTCTCTTGATCGTTAATCAAAACCAGTCTGCCCTTTGTGAGTAACAGCTCTGGTTCTTAAAGCTTATCCTTTCCTGAGGAGGGACAGAGGGTGCAGTCTCAGCCTGTGCTCCATGTGGGCTGAGCTCTGCAGGAGTCAAGACACAAAGCCTTCCAGCTGTAGCTCTGACACACCTGGCTGAGATGAAGTGAACCTTCATGAATCTTCGTGGTGAGCTGCTCTTCACAGTAGACCCTGTCCCAGCTCCTAGCAACCAGCGCTGCTTCCCCTAACTCCACGGCTCATCCTCCTGTAGCTGTGAAGCTTTGGACAACCCAGGGCTTTCTCGAAATGTTTTTTATCCTTCTCGCCACACTGGGGAATGCTGTCACATGATAGGAGCACCCGTGAGCATTGAAACTGTATTTGTTTCTTATATTGGCCTTTCCCATTTCAACAACAAGTAAACTCTTAAGAAATGATTCTGAAAAAGACAATCCACTCTCCAGTCACAGAATTTCAGAGTACCAGGCTTTCCTTCTCTCATGGATGAGAGGGAAGCTAGTCTTGATTAAGGTCAAGAGACAAAGTTCTATAATGAGCCCTAGGCCTAGAGCAGAATCTAGCCTCTGACAATGACCCCTGACCTCCTATCGTTCTTCCTTTGACTCTTGTTTGCTGTGTGAAGTTGTCCAAGGAATCCTTGAATAACGAGTCAATGAAACTCTTTGTTGGAATTCTTTTATGTATAATTTACTTATATATATATATATATATATTACCAGCACATATACCTAGGCACCACATATGTGCCTGATACCTCCAAAGCCAGAAGAGGGTGTCAGATCCTTTGGGACTAGAGTTGCAGACAGTTGTGAGTTGTCAGTGGGTGCTAGGAATTGGGTGAACGTGGGTTCTCTGTAAAAGCAGCCCTTAACCACTAATCCCTCTTTTCATCCTCTCAATGAAACTGAAAATCACCAGACGTCATCTTCTCACAATCTCAGGAAATACAAACGGAAGCACTTGCTGGGATGATGGCCAGATCTAAGACACATTCTCTCACTAGGCTCTCCCAGTATCATGTAAGAAAGGGAGCTTCATGCCCTCCGTCAACAGCAAATAAACTGGCTTCATCCACTCCGGTTCTCAACGACTACTTGCTACCCATCACATAGCAGGCTCTGTTTAAAGAGCAAGGAATGCAGGAACCATCCAGATGGGCCGGACACCTGCTCCCACGAGCAAGGCCCAGCACAGATCTGAGGCTCATAGAGGGTGAGTTGTTGTGAGGGGGGCTTACCACACTCTGTTGAGCCTCTTCGCTGAGACACATGTGGAAGAAGGAGACTGGAGTGGTCTTTACTCCAGTTTTAAAATGTCAACATCACTCAGGAGAGACCACCAGACCTATAGAGCATGACGCTCTGAAGTCAGAGGGCTGTGAGGATGGGAATGAGCAGGCTGGACAGCCAGTAACGGAGAACCTGCTGCAGAGAAGAATGGAGGGTCCCAGTGACCAAACGGAAGGAAAGAGTGGGCCACACTCAGGGAGGTCCCACTTCCTCTCCATCCTTCCACGGTCACTCTCATGGCTGTGGGCAATGACCTCTTACTTACAGAAGCAGGTCCCTGGCCTCACTGGACCCATAGGCCATAGTTTACTGACAGGCTTTGGTCTTTGACATTAGTAGAGAAACATCACGGTTCAAAGAGTACACACCTCTGTAACGTGCTTTGGCAGCCCTCACATGTCTGTGTGGCAATACGTCTTTCAGAAAAAGGACTTCTCAATCAGGTTTCTGACGGGTAGGCTCACGGAAATTCAGGAGGTCTGTGACGCCTTTAAAATTATAAGCAAACCTTTATGCAACTGTTTTCCAGAGATTTCTAACCCGTAATGGCCTGCTGCCCAGAAGGCTAAGGGCAAAAGCAAAACATTTAAAAAAAAAACCCCATACTCATAAATATCAGTCTGAAATTCCTCATTCTTCCTATGATGACAACATCAGTCACTCTACAAAACTCCCCAGTAATAATGTTATTGGAAGTTCTAGTTTCTTCATCACATCCTGAGCCCCCAACATCTTCACTGGCGAGCCAAGGCAGCAGCCGTCGGGCTTCCACAATGGCATGCTTACCTCCTCCCTTAGATCTTCTCATCACACACCCCATTCCCAGGCCCAAGGGTCCTGCCCTTCCCAGGAGGATCAGTGGTCTCCGACCACACAGGAAGAAGAGTGGGATTACTCATAAGTCAAGATGTTCTCAGAAATTCCTTTTTAGAGTTGTTTTGTTTTACACTGAGCGTGCCAAAAGCCACACCTTACAAATGCTTTGTAGCCCAGCGCCTCTGACTGTCAGACTCTAAACACAAAGTGGGTTGTATACATGATCTAACCGGGGCATCAACGACTTCCAGGACTTAACAAGAACAAACGGCTTAGTGCACACAGTTGATGCAGAAGGGAAATAGGATCGACGAGAAGAGGTGTGGCATGCCAAGGACATTTGAATTGAAGGAAAAAACCCAAAGCCTGTTGGTAAACACCTTCAGAGAAAGAACGGTGTTAAACAATCATATCCCTAAACATTCTAGACTCTTAAGGAATTCAACAAACAATAAAAAACTAACACAATGTTGAAGAAGACAGAAACAGGAGCCCTGAAACCCCCTAAACTGAGGGCCTACAATGGAGTTAGAATACTGAGGACACAGAAACACCAACAATGACAGGGCTGATGATGCAGAAAGAGACCCTCACCAGAATAGTTCATGATCCGTAAGGAAGACCCAAGAGCACCACAATAATGAGAGCATTTCCAGTAAAATGCTGGCAAAACAGGACTGCATGTTTTAAAAAACAAATCTAGAGAGGTTTCATGAAAATTAACTCTAACTGGTTCCCAGACCGGCGCAGTGCAAGTGCAGACCCACAGAACACTCAGCAGAAAGCCTATGGGCTTGGTGAAGAGCCCTTAGGCAAAGTATGTGGTATGATTCAAACTCCCCGAGGAATAATTGCTAAGGGGTCCTCATTAAATTTAAAGCTTCTGTTGTAACAAGGAAAATGTCACATTCTGGGAGAAAACATACTTGCAAATATAACAAAAGACTGTGAAGCAAATGTGCAAACTAAAGAAGGAGGCATCTTTATGAAACAATTTGAAGACCTCGGACGACCCGCACAAAGGTGGGAACCAGCAAGTCTGTGAAGATGGTTCACCTTGTGCCAGCAAGGAGCTGAAATTTAAAATAAATAAATAAAACATAAAAAAAAGGTGAAGATGATCTATTCCTACTAAACGAGTAAAGTCCACAACAACGCTGGCTATAGCAAAGCGCTGGCACAGATGTGGCCACGGTAGCTTCCGTGTATTGCTGGGGCAGATTCCGGATGCTGTACCACATTGGCTGTTTCTTACAAAACA
The DNA here is from genome assembly GCF_004785775.1 of Grammomys surdaster. Classification (NCBI taxonomy): domain Eukaryota; kingdom Metazoa; phylum Chordata; class Mammalia; order Rodentia; family Muridae; genus Grammomys; species Grammomys surdaster. Next base: position 5,596,386 of record NW_021604615.1, read on the forward strand.
CACACTCCTGTCCTGTGATCCTACAGTCAGATCCTTTGGTTATCTACCTAAATGCGTTGAAAACTTAGTGTCCGATCAAATACCTACAACGTGGAAATAGCAACTTTGTAAATGCAGATGAGTACCGTCAGGTGCTAGATAAAGACCAGTGAACTTTCTAGCCAAAAGAAGCAGTTGAGGAAACAGAATCCATGTTACCAAGAGAAAGAAGTTGTCCTGAAATGAGATATTCTGTCGTAGCCAAAACTAAGGAGACAGTAACAGGGCCCACGGTGGCCATGGGTTTTGAGGAGAAAGGAACAGGTGAGCACAAAGTATTCCACAAACAGGAGATGTAGGACCCTGAAGGGCTGCTATGCCCTGGCTGAGCCTTTCCGTATGTTTCTGTCTACTAAGTAACATTCTGCGGTTCCTCTAGAATCAAAACACCCTGACTAAGGCATGGTGCCCCAGGAAGGGAATTTACACTTGACATCCTATTGCCCCCTAGTTGAGTTCCTGTTTTTTCCTGAGTTTCTATTTTTCCTTCCCTGGCTTGGCGTATATATTGAACCTGCTCAGTAAAAGCTTTGGCATTCTCTCACAACGGATGACCCGAGTCTGAGTATTTCTTTAATCCCCCAGGCCTGCGCCTGAGCTCAGTACCGCAGGCAGCGCCGGCGCTGTCAAGGAGAAAGTCCACTTAGATCCATCAGCACAAAATGCATCCTATGCACAACTGTCTTTATAAATAAAGTTTTATTGAAACCTGGGCTCACACATTACTTATATAGTGCCACTGTCCTTCCTGAGGTGTCAGGATTAAGTAGCTGCATGTAGCAGAGGTTAGGTAGAGCACAAAATCTAAAATACTATCACATTCTTTGAAGAATAATTCTGCCAAACTCTTATGAATCCATTGATTGTTATTTTTTCTAAAGAAGTTTTATTCTTAGAATTTCACAGGAAAGAAAATTTCCCAGCTTGATGTGAATACAATGTGGTATCCTAAAACAGGCCCTGAAACAGATGAAAGAGCATCAACTTAACAGCTTGGTGAACTCCGAGTAGACCTGCATTGAGTAGAAGTTAGTCTGTGTTCATTTCTGGTTCTGACCAGAGCCCCACCATTGTACAAGACATTAACACTGACTCTCCAGTCTGACTCTGGGAACCATTCCTGTCCATCTCAAGAGTTTTTAAGTTTATTCAAAGGAGAAAAATCTCAGGAAATCACCATTTGAGGGCTGGAGTGATGGCTCAGGTGACATAGTGCTGACTTCTGAGGCATGAATTTGGATCCCAGCCCCGTGTAGAAGCTGGGCATGATGGCAAATATCTGAAGATCTACTTTGTAAGGATGGAGATGAGATGCCTGGAGAGCACTGAACAGCCAATCTGGATGCATCAATAAGTTCTTAGTTCAATGTCTTAAAAAATGAGAAGAGCAATTGAGAAATACACCAGATAAGGTTGACCTCCACATGCATGCCAAGTGCCCATGTGATCACACACACACTCACACACACACACGGGCACACCCACACATCCACAGGCATACGCACATGCACGTGCACACACACACATTGAAACAAGAATTTAAAGTGTGAAATAACCCTGTTTCCAGTAGAAAGTCATGGTATGATCCTTGAGTCATTTGTTCATATATTAAACACACATTTATTAAGAACGAGGTTCTTTTTATTTTTTTAATAAGAATATGGAAAAGCATCCCCTTGATCTCCCATTTTGGGTAATCTTTGAACGTCACTAACTGTTAAAACAAAACAACCACATCGGCATTGCCTAGGTAGAGACACAGGAAGTAAGAAGGAACGGAAGGGCCCAGGCGCACTGGAGACAGCTATGCACAGCCAAAGACGTGGGAACATGAAGCCCAAGGCAGAATGACAGCTTGCACCTAGAACATTCCGGCAGCAAAATGATGTGGCTCCTTCATATAACAAACCCCTCTGCACAATGTCACATCCCTTAGCTGCCTTCCAGAGCCAGGTATACGGGGAGCTTTGAGCTGTGCCTCTGGAGTCCTGAGGCTCAGGGTCCATCTGAGTTTGCCCTGCTAGGAGACAAGAGCTGAGAGAGAACTGTCTAGATCCTCATGGGAAGGTAGGGCGGTGTCCGATCTGATTTTAGAGGACCAGAAGGGAGGCCAGCTCCTCTTAGTGCAAAAAAAGACTAAAGCTATGCCCAGCAAGCCAAGGGTCAATGAGACCTCCCCCCATCAAGTGACAGTGAGAACAGGCACCATGAGATCAGAGAGCTTGCGCTTGCGATGGATCAGAGCCCACTGTGGAGGGGGGGTCTGCAAATTCTCTTACCTGGGAGGCTCCCTACCCTTTTCTGCCTAATGACAAAAATCCACATACAGAGTGTGGGCATGTTGGGTAACACAGGGGCTCAGTACTTCACAGGATGCAAAGTTAGGAGCTGTATGGCCCTCTGGTAGGAAACCATACCACTGTCTATACACAGGGATGCATAACTCAGCAGTTTCCAGGAAATGACAGCCCATAGTGTTCTCCTGCCTGTGTCCATTTCTTCTGAAATAGGAAGAACATACTGACTGTCTTAGTCGGGTTTCTATTCCTGCACAAAACATCATTAGCAAGAAGCAAGTTGGGGAAGAAAGGGTTTATTCAGCTTACACTTCCACATTGCTGTTCATCACCAAAGGAAGTCAGGACTGGAACTCACACAGGGCAGGAAGCAGGAGTTGATGCAAAGGCTATGGAGGGATGTCACTAACTGGCTTGCTTCCCCTGGCTTGCTCAGCCTGCTTTCTTATAGAACCCAGAACTACCAGCCCAGGGATGGCACCACCCACAATGGGCCCTCCCACCCTTGATCACTAATTGAGAAAATGCCTTACAACTGGATCTCATGGAGGCATTTTCTCAAGGGAGGCTCCTTTCTCTGTGATAACTCCAGCTTGTGTCGAGTTGACACACAGAACCAGCCAGTACACTGACTCTCCACTTGAACCTGGACTCTGTGGTGCTGTGAGTATGGCCAGCGAGCTTAGCATCCACCAAGAATTCATCCTCACAGGAAAAGAGGGAGACTGTAGAGTCGGGGACTCAAGTTGGGTTACTTTGCTAAAGTCCTGAAAAGCCCTAGCTGTCTGAGGAATCTGGCCTCTGGAAGCCACTCTTTCAGTAACCAGACACAGCTCAGGCCAGGCCAGGCCAAAGGTCACTGAGAGGAAACGAGAGTCTGAGGGGTTGTGACTGTCAGAATTGTTATTTCCTGTCATAATCTTGCAGCAACAGCTTTCTCTCTCGAAGGCTGGAAATGAAGTGTTTCCTTATCGTAAAGGACCTGAGATAGAAGGCTAAACGCCCCAGAATGGGAAGTCATCCAGGGACATGGACTTCCCCTAGAGAACTCTCTTCAGAGTCAGCATGTGGCCCCCAAGCATAGGAAGAAATGCTTCACATGAATCTTCACCGGAGTTCCTCATCAGTCAAGAGACAAAACCCTATAGTAAGTAGTCCACTAAGTTCACAGCCACTAACAAGAAACCCAGACTCAATTGTTCACACAGGAAAGTCTGCCTTCCTCACCTCTGACCACCTGGAAAACCTGAAGACTTGGGGATTGTGTGTACAGAATGGCTGCCATGCAGGGCCCTCAGCCAGACAGACACTGGTCAGCTGTGTGGGGACTGCAGGGACCCTTCTGTTTCCAGGGAGCCATGATGAAAACAGCAATGTCACAACTGGGCTCACTTAAAGCAAGATGTTCCGCTATTGACAGTTCCTGTAAATCTAAATGGAATGTTTGCAATAGAGGAGGAGAGGGGATGCAACCCTAAAGAAGCAAGTAGAAGAGCAGGGTTTATGCTTGGGAAAACGTAGTTATGCCATGTCAGACAGAACCTTGGGCCTCTGCCCACAATGCATGTGCATGTGAGCACAGGGTTGCAGGGTTGAGGTGGTGGCAGGGTTTCTAAACCCTTAGAAGATGAGCCAGAGAGCACACATGGATTTGTACTGAAATGGCTTGAACTTGGACACACTGGAATTGTGTCAAAGTTCTCCCCTGAGGTTCTGGGGAGGAGCTGAGCCAAAGGCTCTGCATCCCATCCGGACAGAATGAACTCGGTGACAGCCTAGCTGGCTGGAGAGCGGAGAACGGTGACAGGCAGAGGGCAGGGAGCTAAGCCAGGCTGGAGTTTAGACCAACCCCACAGTCTTGTTTCCAGTATTGGAGGACGATTTTAGTTCTAACCGGAGAGTTCCTCTTTCATCTCTGAGCAATGTGCTGGATTTGAGGTGTGTGTGTATGTGTGTGTGTGTGTGTGTGTGTGTGTGTGTGTGTGTGTCTGTATGTGTCTGTGTGTGTGTCTGTGCATGTGTGTCTGTGTGTGTCTGTGTGTGTCTGTGTGTGTCTGTGTGTGTCTGTGTCTGAGTCTGAGTCTGTGTCTGTGTCTGTGTCTGTGTCTGTGTCTGTGTCTGTGTCTG
>NW_021604615.1:5601248-5611960 GCF_004785775.1 Grammomys surdaster
CTGTGTCTGTGTCTGTGTCTGTGTCTGTGTCTGTGTCTGTGTCTGTGCCTTCCTTATTAAGCTGTGACCAGACATGCACTACCTGAGACTACTCCAAATCAGAGCTGTGGAGCCCAGTGGGTGTGGACTGTGAAACTTCCACAGATTTTCAAAGCTTTTATACTCTACACATGAAGGCACCAGTTTTGGAGAATTTGAGTTGCTTAAGAAAACTGTATATATACAGAAATAAGTATATACTTATCTCAAGCTCTAAACAAGAGACTTCCTCTTCCTCCTCCTCCTCCTCTTCCTCCTCCTCCCCCTCCTCCCCCTCCTCCTCCTCCTCCTCCTCTTCTTCTTCTTCTTCTTCTCCTTCTCCTTCTCCTTCTCCTTCTTCTTCTTCTTCTTCTTCCTCTTTCCCCCTCCTCCTTCTTTTCCTTCTCCTTCTTCTTGGAAATGACTTCTCCATCAGCTGTGAGTTCTTCTCTGAGGCTCTTCATGAACAGGAAAGCTGTGCTGTGGAAACTTCAGTGTAGTCAACAGAGGCAGGGGATTGTATGGACTCATCACACAGCCTGGCCCTCAGTCTCCAAGAATGCTTGCCCACAAAATGCATCTAGAGACTAACTTGTGTTTGGCTGTCAGGTCTCCTGTCTCTTTGGCTTACAGAGCATTGGTCATTGATGCTGCTGAGCTGGGCCTGTCTGTCTCTTCCTATGATTGGTCCACATGGAGCATGTTTGCCTGCAGAAGTCCAGAGTTGATCTCATGGTCTCTTGTTCAGGCCCACATATAAACAGCACTGTGACTAATCTGTGTCACTCAGCTGGGCCTGGGGTTTCTCATTCCTTTCCTCTTCAGTCAGTATTGTGAGGGTGATCTGCTTTGAAAGATTGTTTCTTATTTTATGTGCATGACTGTCTGCATGTGTGTATACCCAATGTGTGCATTCTTTCCAGCATGGGAGGATCAGAACTATGCTTCCCAAAATACACTTCCAGGGCATCAATGGACAATAGCCATCTAATTTGGGCAGAGGGAAGAATCCAGTCCAGACTGGCCTCACAGCAGTGACAAAGTTCATGTTAGATACCCAAAGCCAGGATCCCATGAGGGGTAATGGTGCCTAACTATAATCTCAGAATTCAGAAAGCTGAGACAGAAGGATTCCTACAAGCATAAGCCTAACCCAGGCCAAACACTGAAACTTTATCTGAGAAACAATATCTTCATGCTCATAGGTCATCAGGAAAGCCTACAAGGCTGCGGCAGGCTTCCTTCTAAGAAGGCAGGTCACTCAGGAAAGTCAGAGCCAGGTAAGCTTCAAGGTGGTGTAGACAGAGGGAACATCTTCCTGTGACAGGCTGAGTTTCCAGGTTTCCCAGGATGCCACACTGTCTGAGGGATGTCCTCCCTGAGGCAACACCCGCTCAGCAGAAGGCTGGAGGCTGCTGCTGGGTCTGGAGCACTCAGGGTTTCCCAGGCTAGACTCTTTACTGTGGCTTCCTAACTGAAGCACCAGGAAAATTCTGAGCTGTCCAGGGGACGTTCTCCATAACTCATCCCAGAAGGCAACCATGTCTGAAAGACACGTGAAACACAGGTCAGTAGTTCTCTGGCCAGCAAAGAAAACATCCACTAAATACAAGGTATGTGGTGTGGCTAAGAGACCCAGAGTCCAGAAGCATGAGATGATAGATGACTTCAGTGCCTTTATAGGCATCAGTGCCCCCTCAACCCTCGAGCTCCCCAAAGGAGAGCACCAGCCAGCTACTTCCCCAACTCTCACATTGTTTTTCTCCATCTCTGTATACTGCAGTGATCACAGCATGTCTGGACACTGTGACAGAGCAAAGAGGGTCATTGCTAGGTCCAGCAGCAGTATCAAGGTGGCAGAACTCCATTTGCTTCCTTGAGGTCAGGCACTTCTGTATTTGACGATATTAATATCTTCTCCCATGAGAGCTCAACCAGCAGATACCCTGTGACCCTCTTTTGCCTGGCACTCACCTTTTGGACCCTGTGCCTCTCCTAGTGGCTGCTGTTTTCCTACTTTGGTCTCTGTCACTCCTTTGTAGAGATGCACATTAGAGAAACAGCTGTCCACTTTCACTGGTGACATCAGAAGCAAGTGGTCCTTAGAGTGGTTATCCATGAGACAGCTGGGCTGTGGGATGGTGGCTCAGGTAGGTTCGAGGCCACACTGTGGGATCTAAATACTACACTTCCAAAGATTCCTGAATCTAGTGCAAAGCTTTTGTTTATGTTATAGAAGGGAGCCCAAGTCTGTTTAATGAGAGAGGGGGCAGACAGAGAAAAGCATGGTTCGTTTGGATTCTCTCTGTTCTGAAACCATGTTAAACGATAGGAATGGAAGTTTTTCTTTCTGATCTATATGTGTCTGAATTAGCAGCATTAGAACACTGCACACCCCAGAGTATGTTTGTTTTCAGAGATTTACTAAGCTAAAAACTGTTCGTTTTAATGCATGGGCTTTTATAAACTGCAAGTCTGAGTAAGCAACAGTATCCATCTTCTCCTAGCAAAACTGGGCGGAGCTAAAGAGCACAGCCCTACACTGAAGGGAGAACTTGAAAAAAAACAAAGCATAGTCAAAGTATGAACTCCTCAGGCTGTGGACTCGTTCCCTGCAAGTTGGTTGTAAGGCTGGTATAGGTCTTACACCAACAGAGGCGCCAATACCTGGGATGTGGTATTTGTCCCTGGTGAACAGCCATCTAGATGAATACAGATTTGTTCATATAATTGCTCCCGGCTGGCTTAGAGACACAAACTCGTCCTGGGAGATGATCAACAAGATTTAATTACTATTGCAGCCACTCAGCAAGGGTCAGTTCTGGACAAAACTCTAGTAAATGCACATGGGTTTTATTTTTCACAAATAATCATTCTATTTGGAGTATGTGTGTAGTTCTTCAAATTCATTTCTATGAATTGAAACCTTCCCTACTGGAGGGAAGAGGAAGGTTCACGGGACAGCTGACAAGGCTGAAGAAGCTTCTAGAGCTTAGTAGACCCAAGACCTCTCCCTGGAGAGGCAGCTACAGCAGGCAGAGCAGTCTGTGAGGTGTGAAGAAGTTCCAGGGATGCAGTTCTGATGTGTTCTCATCCATTCTAGGGTGGACATCTTTGGCGATGTGCCTGACTTTCAGTCAACCTACTCCTATAGGTAATCCTTCACCTATGCTCTTGTAGGTAACCCCCACATGTGCTCCTGTAGGCAAAACCAGCTCACTGGCTGACCAAGCTTGACCCAGGTGGAGTCGTTTCTTTGGTCTGCCATTGGTAGCCTTTCTGGGATGAAAAGACTTTTGTTGATGTCTGCTTCCAAAAGGTCACAGAACAGCAACATTGTAACCTTATAGGTTTCAAAGTGAGCAATGTAGCGGCGGCAACCACAAAACTGTCATTTGGACTGCCATCTACACAGTCAGCTTTGAAAGGAAGGGAGCCACTACCCCAGAACGCATCCACTCTGCACAGTAACCAACCTAAGCAAGAAATCTTACATAAGATTGTCTTATGTAAAACCAGAAGAACAAATTAAAATGAACAGAGATGGAGAGCAAAGCTGGGGGCATTAGAGGTCAGAGGAAATGGGGATATATGAGTGGTGGATCTGAGGCACAAAACAGGAGGTATGTGAGGGGGAGAAATCTATAAATTTAGTATGATTTAAGACTCTAGGGCCTCAAGTATATGGAACTCTGATTCAATGTGTGTGTATGTGAGTGTGTGTATGTTTATTGTGTATGTATATGTGTTTATATGTGTATGTGTTTATATGTGTGTATATGTGTATGTATGCATGTGTGTGAGTATATGTATGTGTTTATATTGTGTATGTGTGTATGTATATGTTTATTTGTGTGTATGTGTATGTGTGTATGTATATGTTTATATGTGTGTTATGTATGTGTGTGTGTGTGTGTTGATGCTTTCATTAGCCTACCACAGGAATGTTTTTACCATCAGCGTGTATAAATGTGAACCCATCCCTTGGAAAGGTTTCTCTGCACTGCTTCTACAGGCAGTCCTTGCCCTGGGGTAGCGGCCCTTCAGGCAGAGGTCAGCCCAGGCTTTCACTATTTTCCTTCTAGAAGCTGTGGTGGCTGAGAGTTGTTTGCACAGCCAAAGAAACCTTCCTGGAAGAGGCACTTAGCACAACAGATAAACAGTCCAAGTGCCCTCCTTGACAGAAAACACTTCAGGGCAGAAGTGAGCGTCATCACCACTGTAGGCCTTGCCCTTCTGGATGCCCCGCCATGACCCTCCCTCCACCATGACACCCCACCAGGGAACCGCGCCCTCCTGCTGTGACCTGGGGTAATGGTGAACAGGTGATGTTGCGTATTTCTCCACAGCCACTTTAGTTCTTATCACTAAAAATAAGTGACCCCAGCAGAAAGCCAGGACTGATGGATGGCTCACCCCAGAGCTCAGGCAGCATCTCCCAGAGCAACTGGGTAAGAAACCACACTGCTTCTTCCGTTTCCACAGCCAGCCATAGGTCCTGTTGGAGGAGGTCGAGCAGTTGCCAGAGCCTACAGCCTCCTCCGTGTCACATGTCCACTCCTCAGTCTTTCAAACCACAGTGACCATCTTTGTCTAGGCATATGCCCTGCTTATTTTTATGTCTTTACCCAATAGTAAAAGCGCAGATATAAATGCTACCCCCTTTCCTGCTCTCAAAGACCGTGAGCAAGCACAGAGGGATGGTTATCATGAAGCCACATTTACAAGACCCAAATTTCGTGTCAGTGACAGCAGGGGTCAGGGGTAAGAATGGTAAAGAAATGAGAAGCGAGAGGGTGTGGAGTGAGAGAGTCTCTATCGCTTCCTCCCTGTCGTTTCATTTAAAAAGAATGTTTTGAATATGTTTTAAAGGTTGAAGATGAAAGGATATATGTAACTTTAGAAAGAAAAAGGTCTAGTCCCTCAAAATAAGAATTAAAAACACTGCTCAGACCAAATGCCATGCCCTCACCTCATCATCCTGAGGGTCACATAGTCATCAACCCTTCGCATCTTGGCAATAATAACTCAGATAGTTTTGGGGGGCAGGTAGGACAGCATTGCGGGACAGTGACATTATCCCTGCTAGAGTGGGTTCCCAAGCTCATGTCCATACAGGACCTCAGAATGAGGCCTAAATTGGGAGATTATAATCTCCACAAATAAAATTGGTTATGATGATATCTTTTGGGATCGGTGTAAGTTAAGAGAAAAGCAAACAGAACCTCGGAGAAGCAGAGAGAAGCTGTGTGGAGGACGAGAAGCAGAGAGAAGCTGTGTGAGGAGGGGAAGCAGAGAGAAGCTGTGTGAGGAGGAGAAGCAGAGAGAAGCTGTGTGAGGAGGGGAAGCAGAGAGAAGCCATGTGTGAGGAGGGGAAGCAGAGAGAAGCCATGTGTGGAGGAGAAGCAGAGAAAACCCCTCTGACAAGAAGAAGCAGAGAGAAGCTGTGTGCAGAAGACAGCATAGGTCAGAGTAAGATATCTGCAGGATAATTCATGCTAAGGACTACTGACAGAGCCAAATAAGAAAAGAAGCAGGATCAGCCTCCTGTGGTGGAGCAGCCCTGCCACAGGTGACTTCATCTCTCCCATCCAGAGCCATGAGCTGATGAAAGCCTGTTGCGTTGACACCCAAATGTGCCACTTTGTTGAGTGGCCCAGGAAAGTAACCCCAGACCCCAGGGTAAAGATAAGAGCCTTAGAATGAAGGGTAGCCCACAGAAAAGCTTTGGAATGTGTGAAGTTTGATACACACTCAGAAAGCGAAATGCCCTTCAAATGACCACCCCACAAATGAGGGAGGGAGTATTATCTTTCTTGCATAAACCAACAAGTACATCTTTTCATGGTGGGCCAGACCCTGGGGTTCCAGTCTTATACATGTCATCCTGGCTTCTGCCAGGGGTGGGGGTTAAATGAGCTAGAATCAGATCTTCAAAGCTGCAGGGGGATGCCTAAAAAGGACAGCTCAAGCCTAAGTCAGCCTCCCATAGAGCAATTGTCTTTTGGAAAGGCCAGAATCAGTACTCTAAGCTCTAAAGTAGTAAAATTGGAAAAATAAACTGGAAGAAAAAAGGGTTTGTTCTAACATACTCTCTATTTCTTTCCCACCTTGGAGGGGCTTTTTGTTGTTGTTGTTGTTGGTGGTGGTGGTGGTGGTGGTGGTGGTGGTCAAGTACAACACCCCTTTCCTAAATCACAATGTTCCTTCTTAAACCAAGAGAATCATGTAGGCTGTCTAGTGATCCAGGGAGACTCTTGATTGGCCCAGTGAGTTCTAGAACTGGGAAGCAGCTAATGTGCCAACGAGTTCCTGACATTGAAGCTTGGGTGTTTGGGAACCTGAGCTGACCACTGAATGCGGGTGTGAATTCTATCTACCAGTCGCACACCTGAGGTATTTGTGTCAATCACCTACTCCCCATTCTCCTTCGCAAGACGAGGAAAAGGATGATGGTGATGATGGTGACGCTGGTTACAACGGCGGTAATGATAATGACAATGATGTTGGTGATGATGGCGGTGATGGTGATGATGGTGATATTGATGATAATGGTGATGATTGTAATGACAGTGGTGATGGTGATGACCTTGTTGACAGTGGTGGTAGTCATGGTGATGTTGACAATGGTTGATGATGGTGATGATATTGGTGATAACGTAATGATTGCGGTGATGATGATGATTTTCGTAATGATGGCAGTGATGACTCTCACATTGAACTCAGCCATCGAAACGACCACACACAATGGACACACGGTGCTGTGGGTAGACTCATAGAAAGTGTCTGGTAGCACCACTCTTGTGATCCTTGGTCAAGTTCATGATCATTTATAGTTGTGTTTTTATTATTCTTGTGTTTGGAAATCTCTTTTGGAGTAGTCACACTCTTTTTCTTGGGTGGTAACATCAACCAGGGCCTATTATGCATCTATAGGGCCACTAACTATTTGTCAACAAAATATTGAAATCATTTGATAGTTTTGGGCTGTCTTTTAATTTTTGTTCATGTTTTTTATTTTTTGTTGATTTAGAAATTTTTAATTTTGGTTAGGGTTAGGGTTAGGGTTATTTGAAACTACAGACTTCTATAGTTTCTTTGGTGGGTTTAATACTTTAAAAATATGTTCTCTTGTTTTCTTAGTTAGGGTTTTACTGTTGTGAACAGACACCATGACCAAGGCAACTCTTATAAGGACAACATTTAATTGAGGCTGGCTTTCAGGTTCAGAGGTTCAGTCCATTATCATCAAGGTAGGAGGCATGGCAGCATCCAGGCAGACATGGTGCAGGAGGAGCTGAGAGTTCTTCTTCTTCATATGAAGGATGCTAGCAGAATACTGGCTTACAGGCAGCTAGGATGAGGATCTTAAAGCTCATGCCCACAAGGACACACCTACTTCAACAGGGCCACACCTTCTAATAGTCCCTGGGCCAAGCATACACAAACCAGCATACTAGATTAGGCAGTATTTTAACAGATATTCATATTTACGTATTTGATTTCCTAATTTAACCAGACTCTGGGTAGCCATGTGTGTGTGTGTATGTGTGTGTGTGCGCGTGCGTGCGTGCGTGCGTCTGTCTGTCTGTCTGTGTCTACATGTATCTTCACATGAGGCCATATGAAACTTCAAGAATTTTCCTAAGGAGATTACCACCTTGATTTTTTGATCCACACTGTTTCTTTTTCCATGTTTTAATTTCTTCTTACAAATTTTTATACAATATATTTTGATCACATTTTCTCCCCTCCCCCCATTCCTCCCAGATTCCACCTGCTTTCTAAAGACATTCTCTCACTGACCCAGAGCTCACCTTTAGGCTAGGCTAGCAGTCCAGTGAGCCCAGGGAATACTTGTGTCTGTTTCCCCAGAATTACAAGCATAAGTATGTGTCTCAAAATGGATTCTTTTTTTTTTTAAGATTTATTTATTCATTATGTATACAGCAGTCTCCTACATGTTTTTCCAAAACCAGAAGAGGGCACTAGATTTCATTAAAAATGGTTATGAGCCACCATGTGGTTGCTGGGAATTGTACTCAGGACCTCTGGAAGAGCAGTCAATGCTCTTAACCTCTGCGCCATCTCTCCAGCCCTCAAAATGGATTCTTAAAGTTGTTCTCAGATCATCATGCTTGCCTGGCCAGCATTTAACTGACTGAGCCATCTCCTAGCCCTATCTGGATGATCTTAATATAAAGTAAAAGACAAATATTTGGAGGTTTGTGCTTTTGTTTTGTTGTTTGTTTGTTTGTTTGTTTCATGAATATTTGATGGTGTCCTGATGTTGGCTAAGGTAAAACAGTACAAGTGTAAAGGCAGACCCTGAGCAAGTTGGGCATCCAGCCTATAGACACTGTCATGCAGGTCGCACAGTGGACGTAGGGGGTGGCTTCAACACATTAGAAGAAGAGTAATTGACTCTGTGGTTTCCCATTCTCAGGTGAGTTTTCAGAGCACCAGAGGAGACACCTGAATGCTATTGCCTTCTCAAGGGACCAGTTCTCCTTGGAGAACCCACTGGGTGGGTTCCAAAAGGAGGGCTCAAGATGACCCTAGACACACAGGAAAAGAGCTCAGAGCTCAGATACATAAGGAGGAAGAGCCGCCATTCTCAGGTTCTCCCAAACCTAAACATCACAAGTAGAAGAACAAGGTGAAAAGAGGAAGAGAATTATCACGAGTAGGAGGGACAGGAGAGGGTAAGATGAGTACGTGTGCTCGAAAGACACTATGAACATGTATAAAGAGGTTGTAATGACACCATCATCATGCTCAGTTAGTATATACTAAAAGAAGAAAAAAAGGAAAGAAAGGAAGAATGAAAGAAAGACAGACAGACAGACAGACAGACAAAGCACACCAGCCCTGAGAGAAATGAAGACAGCCTGCCCCCCCCCCCGAATAAAATAGAAAACACCAAATCCATCCTGCTACACAAACACACATACACAAGCACACATAACTCATACACAGAGGACATGTTAGCAGCAGAACCTTAGGAGAGTGTGGCTGGAAAGAGGACTCAGCAGTTAAGGGCACTTCCTCCTCTTGCAGAAAGTTTGGGTTACTTGCTAGCATCCCCATGGCCTCTCACACCCATCTGTTACTCCAGTTCTAAGGGATCTGATGCCTTCCCTCCTCTGGCTTCCACAGACTCTATGTGTACACACTGTGTATACACACATGTAGACACTCATACACATGAAATAAGAAACAAGACTTTAAAAGCAGATCACCCTCACAATACTGACTGAAGAGGAAAGGAATGAGAAGGCCCAGGCCCAGCTGAGTAACACAGGACTGATCCAAAAAAACAGGCAGATTAGTCACAGTGCTGTTTATACGCAGGCCTGAACAAGGGACCATGAGATCAACTCTAGACTTCTGCAGCCAAGCATGCTCCACGTAGACCAGTCATAGGAAGAGACAGACAGGCCCAGCTCAGCAGCATCAATGACCAGTTCTCTGTAAACCAAAGAGACAGGAGTCCTGACAGCCAAACACAAGTGTGTCTCTAGATGTACACTGTGGGCAAGCATTTTTGGAGACTGGAGACCAGGCTGTATGATGAGTCCATACAATTCCCTGCCTCTGTTGACTGCAATTAAGTTTCAGTTTTCCTGTTCATGAGGAGTCACAGAGCAGAATTCACAGCTGATGGAGAAGTCATTTCCAAGAAGAGGAGGAAGAGAAGGAGGAGGAGGAGAAGGAAGAGGAAGAGGAAAAAGAAGAAAAGGAGGAGAAAGAAGAAGAGAAGGAAGAAGAGGAGAAGAAAAGAAGAGGAAGAAGAAAAGATTAAGAAGGAAAGAAGAGAGGAGGAGAAAGAGGAGAAGAAGGAGGAGGAGGAAGAGGAGGAGGAGGAGGAGAACAAGGAGAAGAAGAAGTCTCTTGTTTAGAACTTGAGATTTCGCTGTAGTATATACTTTTTTTTAAAGCAATTAAAATTCTCCAAAACTGGTGTGTTCATGTGTAGAGTATAAAAGCTTTGAAAATCTGTGGGAGTTTCACAGTCCACACCCACTGGGCTCCACAGCACTTGATTTGGAGTAGTCCCAGGTAGTACATGTCTGGTTGCAGCTCAATAAAGAAGGCACACACACACACACACACACACACACACACCTCCAAGCCAGCACATTGCTCAGAGATGAAATCCCTCACAGCTTTGCAGCACCCTAAATAAAGATCAGTGACACCCGTAGATGATCCCCATCAGATGCCAACACCCAAGACTGGAAACAATGAGCTGGTTCCACCAGAAAGGGTCCAGAAACGTCTGTCCTTGGACTTTCATCAAATGAACATCCAGCCAGGAGTGATGAGATCATGCTAGCTCCAGGGACGATGGCAGCTACCATGTATGCCTCGTGCTAAGTCCTCCTGCATACCATCTCACATGACCCCATGAGAACATAGCCAGCACCTGCCCAAAGCAGTCACGGTGACCCTGAGAAGGAGCAGAGAGTGTTGTCTTTCACAGAGGCAGAGCCCAACATCCAAACCTCACTTGCCACCAAGTGACTCATATGGGGACACAGGAATTCTCAGTTATGAGCTGCTGTCAATGGTTCCTCTTGGTTGTTGTGGTTTTTGTTTTATTTTGTTTTATTTTATTTTACTTTTTACTTTACTTTACTTTATTTTATTTTATTTTATTTTATTTTATTTTATTTTATTTTATTTTATTT
>NW_021604615.1:5611970-5614568 GCF_004785775.1 Grammomys surdaster
TTTATTTTATTTTATTTTATTTTATTTTATTTTATTTTATTTTATTTCCCTTTGGTATTGGGATTGAACCTGGGCCCTGTGCTTGCTGGGCACGCCCTGTGCTGGGCAGGCGCTGTGCTTTCTGAGTAGGCTCAGTGCTGGGCAGGCGCTGTGCTGGGCAGGCACCTTGCCACTAAGCCATGTTCTTAGTCTTCTTTTTACTTTTTATTTTGAGACAGGAACTCACCAAATTATCCAGGGTAGTCTTGAACTTGCAATCTTCCTGCTTCGTCCTCCTTAAGTAGCAAGGATTATAGACTTCTGTGCCACTCTTTCTCTTTTTTATGTCTCAGTGTTTCTAATCCTGTGATAAAACACCTTGACCAAAAGCAATCTAGGGAGGAAATGGTTTGTTTCGCCTTATAGCTTATAAATCCATCATCCAGGGGCAGGAACTTAAGGCAGCAACCTAGAGGCAGGAGCTGATGCAGAGGCCATAGAAAGGTGCTGCTCACTGGCATGCTTCCTTGGCTTGCTCAGTCTGCTTTCTGATAGAACCCAGGACCACCAGCCCAGGGATGGCCCCACCCACAGTGAGCTGGGCCATCCCACATCAATCATCAATCAGGAAAATGGCTCACAGGCTACTTTCTTAACTGAGCTTTCCTCTTCATAAACGACTTTAGTTTATGTCAACTTGACATAAAATTAGCCAGCACACTGACATAACTGTGCATGTTCCTGGGCGCAGGGTGATGCTCCAGCATCTGTGCAGTTCAGTGATCAACACCAGCAGATTACTATTCCTGTCCTCTCAAAGTGGGTGTTTTGCAGAGCTGGGGACACTCAAACCCTTTCTTTTAGGTATTTGAAACGTGCAATAAATGACTCCTGACAGACACAACCCCACTGTGGTATAGAGCAGGGGAACTGATTCCTCCTCACTGTTCTGTCTCTGTTCCCCTGTATTCCCTCAATGCGTGCGCGCACACACACACACACTCACTCTCACATACACTCACACACATACACACTCAACACACTCTCACATACACTCACATATGCACACTCATACACACTCACTCACACACACTCACACACATGCACACTCATACACTCACATAAACACACTCATATATACACTCACATGCACTCACACACATACACACTCAAATAAACACACTCACACACATACACTCACACACATAAACACATATACGCACATGCATACACACACTCACATGCACACATAAACACACTCATATATACACACATATACTCACACACATACACACTCAAATAAACACACATACACACACTCATATACACACATTCACACTTACATACACTCTCATACTCTCACATACACTAATGCACATACACACACACGCACATATAAACACACTCACATACACACACTCACATACACTCTCACTCACATGCACACTCATACACACTCTCACATATACTCATACACATACATGCTCACACACACTCACATACACACACACACTTACTCACATACTTCCTGCCTCTGAGGAGACTGAGTGGCGTTTGTCTTTATTTTACAGGCATGGTCTTGAATATCAAAGACCAAAAGTCCTGTGAGTACATTCAATACAGCTTATTCACAAAGAGCCTAAGGCTGTGAAAGGCTCCTGCCCAGCCCCCAACACCTGTAGGTTTTGATTTCCTCCTCACTTTCTGGAAACCAACTCCTAACTCCTACGGTTTGAACTCACTCTTTGGAATGGTCCCATTTGGGGGAGTGAAGCCGTAGATTCTCTTGTAACCCAAACCGCATCCGTAACACACAACATAAAGGGTTGGTGGGGTGGGAGCTCTCCATCCATTATTCTTGGCTTGAGGGGGCTTTTTCTTTCACATATTTGGGCAATGACAGCATCCAGAGCTAAGCACAAAGCTATTCCATTCATCTTGACTATTTCAGCAATTGTGTCTGGAAGCACACAGGAAATATCGCCATGGATACGGAGCCCCATGCAATGCCGCCTGCCCGAGTCATGAATCTGCCTGCTTTGCACTTGGTTGTTAATAGTCTGTCACCTCTTCGTTCCAACGGTCACAGATGTCTTCTAGACAACTATCCCACCCAGGCTAGCCCTTCTGGGTGGCAAAGAGAGCAGAGGGAGAAGAGAAAGGGTCCAGGAGGGTATGAAGTCCAGGGGACAACCCCAGGTCCCTCCGTGGGTCTGCTGTGCAGCTCATCTTGCCAGTTCCTGGTCGTGATACTGCGAACTTCATGCAGGCCCGTGTTTGCTCGGTACTGCGTAGGGAAAGAAAGGCATCAGCAAACCAGGCAGGAGATGGCCGCCAGCACAGAGGAATGCAGCAAGGGGTCACCCTGCATGTGCATCTTTCAGCACCTTCAAAGGAGGTCCCCATGCAGGTCTTACTTAGGGTAGAAAGGGACAGAGTAAGGGAAGAGCACACAGGTCTGGGTGCAGCTTCAAGTGATGAGTCACGACTTGGCAGAGGCCTTTCTTTTATCAGAGAACCTCACCCAAGCTGTGACTTGGGCCTTCACTACCGCTGGAGATAGCCCACCTGGCACCCTTCCCTCCTCTCTCTCCTTCCCTCCTCCTCCTTCTCCCTCTC
>NW_021604615.1:5614668-5649418 GCF_004785775.1 Grammomys surdaster
TCTCTCTCTCTCTCTCTCTCTCTCTCTCCAGCCCCTTCAGTTCACTCGACTCCTGCCTAAGCCCAACGGCATAAAGGAGACAGCACAGAAAGACGCCTGCTCACGACAGCCTGGGGAGGCCCGTACACAGGAGCCTGGTGAGTCTCAGGATGGTGAGGAAGAGGAGCCATCAAATGACACAGGAGTAAAGCCCCTTCCTGACTCTCCCTGGCAGACACTTCCAACAATCCTCCTTTAGCTGTTCCATCTCGCTCTAGACTATCCGGTCACTCCCACTCAGGCCTACATACAATCTCCATGCTTCAAAGGCACCGCTTAAATCATACAATGTAACTACTGATGATTATTATTGACAATAACATGTCAGCCACTCGTTGGCATAAAGAATCTTTGGGGTGAAGTTTGTTTTTTTGTTTTTTGGTTTCTTTTGTTTTTTTTTTTTGTTTTTACCAGTAATGTGACATGAGCATTACCTTCTCCCCGTGATTCTACTAGCTCGGCATCAGTGATGGAGAGACGACAGACTTGAAGACAGCCATTCTTTCTGATTCAAACCTATTCCGCAGCAGCTGGCCCTACTAGTCAACTTTGCAGACCTCAGGAGCCTGAAGCCTCAGGGAACTACACATTCTATGTGGGGGTAACGTGGTACTTTCCCATCTCTGATGCAAACCCTCACACCCCATAGAACTTTTGAGAAATCCTGACGCTGGGCCACAGTGTGAACTTGTAAGCCTCTAGGCAAGAGGTCTTACTTGCATGGCTCAAAATCTCCAGAAGCATGCCTTTCTAACCCTCTGTAAAACTATCCTCATCTCGTGGTCCTGATGATATTTTCAACTTTTCTGGAGAAGACTCCATCTCTGCATTATCCGGCCCATTATAGTTCCAGAACAAAATAAACAGGAAGTGGATGAAGTTAGCAAGAAGATCAATGTGGACATGAAACTAGGGAGCCAGTGAAGCCCTGGGGAGCATCGTGTCACGGCTGTGAGGAGTAAGGGGGAGCCCAGCTGGGAGAGGGGAGGGTGCTTGTCAGAGAGTCTTTTTCTCATCCCAGCGGCTTGTAGTGCTTGTACTTCTGAAAAGGTACCAAAGTCTGAGAAGCTGAGTTCAGATCTCCTGCACCCATCTGAAAGCTGGTTGGAGAAAGGCACCCAGGTGACCTCTGTCCTGAGGAGGCAGAAACAGGAGGCTAGCTGGAGCTGGCTGACAAACCAGTATAGCCACCTGGGGAACTCCAGGCTCTGTCTCCAAAAAAGGTGGAGAGAGATAAAAGAGGAATACCTCAGCACTCACAGGAATGTGCACCCACAGGCAGGCAAGCACATGCCCCTGCCCCCACCAGACACAAGCACACACACACACACACACACACACACATGCTGGTAAGTTTACACATCTGTTACCCTGACTTTTGTCAATATCCTCCATTTTAACCCAAGCCACCCCAGCCTGGTTGTGGATTTACCCCTCCACTCAAAAGAAAAGTTTTCCTTTTTCTTCTCTTTTCCTCTTCCTTCTACTTCCCCCTCCTCCTCCTCTCCTCCTCCCCCTTCTCCCCTCTTGACCCTTCACCTCCTTTCTTTCAGTACTCCCCCTCCCCCCCTCCCTCCCTCCCTCTCTCCGTCCCGCCCTCCCTCCCAGCTAAGGAATGCATTTGACTTTGAAATGAGAACATCTTTCATTAGCTCATTACAGAATTTAGTCCTATGCGAATTTTTTTTCCTTAATCACAAAGCAGGTTCCCGGTTAACATCAAAGACTTTGGGGACATGATGTTGGTGGGTGGCCCCTGTCTCCCTCCCTAAACTCGGGGTGATTGTGTCTCCCCAGCACATTTCTAAGCCCGGCCTCCCTCTCTGGCTTGGAATTGAAACCACTGCGGTAGGCGGGGCTGGAGAACTGCTTTTTATTTTCTCTTCTTAAGTGCAGGGCAGCCAAAACAGGAACCTAATTATACGGAGAGTCAGTTAAGAGCGGCAGCCCCTATCAGATCTTGCTGGCCTCAGCGCTGTTTCCCGGGAACTGCTGGGGAGCCCATCCGCCACCAAATCCATTTGGCTCTACTTAGGAACTAAGTACAGGAAGGTAGTTATTGTACAAGATTAGTTTCCTGTAGGCCATAAATTGGCAGTAGCAGAAAAATACAGGATGAACATATTACTCTGCAAGGTCAGCTCACAGGAAAGCGAGGCCGAGGGAAAGGCTTGCTTCCTTTCACCGAACCCGTCTCCCTCCCCAACCTCGGCTCGGCTGAAAAAGACCCTTTAACTGCTTAATTACTTCTTAATAGTTTTAAGCAAATTCAAAAGGCGTCGTGTTGCTAAGTGCCTGGAGGTAGGGGCGGCCTGCACTATTTCAGGAATGCCCCGCTGAAGCCTGGCTGAAACCTGACCGGAGGGCTTGACAAACCCGGGCTTTGTGAGGGTTCTTGCCTTATTTGGCACTGACTGGAGGAGGACTTGCTTTGAAGCTTGGATTTTACATTTGGGAATAAAGGAGCAGATTCTAAGGGGGGAGGGCAGGGGAGAGAGAGAGAGAAACGAAATTCAGCCAGTCAAAATAAAATTGTTTCCCACCCGAGACAGGGGAAGGGGAATGGCCTGAGCAGACACTTTCTTCACAGAAAATGAGGTTTAAAAACAAAAGCGAAGACTCCTTTGATAACAGGCCTTCAAGGAAAGGGAGCCCCTAGGTGGGCTGCACAGGAGGCTTGTTTGACACTGGAGGAGGTCACCTGAGCCTCTTTGCCTGGTTGAAAACCTAACCTTTCTTCTATTCTTTTGATTTTTTTTTTCAAATGGCTTCAAGTTGCCAGGGAAAACTAACTCCCCACTGGAAACGGATGGAGTGTTTAGATCCGGTTCTCTGGCCTTCTGGCCTGAAAGGCTCTGATTTAAAGTCTAATGATGTAGAAGTCTGTGGTGACTCACTCCCCCCACCCCAGGACCCACTACCCCATCTGGTCCCTGCAGGCATGCTCCTGTGAGTCCTCCCAGCACAGGTGGAACAGGGAAAGTGGTGGGTGAATTGTTGCTTCTCAGGAGGGGACCTGTCCCACTTCCTGTCTGCTCTCTGCAGACTAATCTGTGTGAGCAAGCAAACTCATGACACCCTAAGAACCCTTACAGCTGAATCCTTTCCGTCACCGCCGTCTGTACCCTGCACCAAAATCAACTTTCCTGCCTTGAGCTGCTTCTGGTGTGGTATCCGATCACCACGGAAAGATAACTGGCGGGGCTTTTGGCGGGAGCCGGGGAGCTCTCCTGATGTCTTAGTAGACTGCAGCTACAGCTACAATGAAACAAATAGCTTGCTGTCAATCAAGCATGAGCTCCACACTCTCCTATACAGAAAGGACAAGGAGCTATTAACTACCACGGCCCCTCCAGCTTAGCTCCCTGGGAGCCTGGAAGACATGTCTGCTACAGGGAAAGCAGACTGGGGTGGTGGGGGGGAAGGCTTTGAAGTGACCCACCTCTCCCAGACTCTGCTTGGGGATCCTACAGGATGTTAGTGCTTCCTCAGCACGACCTCTTGTGCAAACTGAGCAGCCCTGAGAACACAAACTAAGACTCCTCCTCCGAGATGGTCTGCAACTTGTTCCAAAGCACCCACTACAGAGAGGAGGGAGAGGGTCCCCCTGAAACACCAAGTTAATTAGTCCTGTAGCAGGGATGAAGTAGGGGGCAAGGAGGACATCATATCCCCCACCAACAGAAGGATTTGACAATGGCCACTGGGTGGATCCTCAAATAGCATTGTTCTCCAGAGGAAGCAGACTCTACCCTCAGCTTCAGCCTCACCCTCAGCCCCATGTTCCTCTGGTCATGACTGGAGCTTCATTTCCAGGCCAGACTCAGCCTCCTGTAACCTTTCCACAGCCCATTATCCCAAAATAAATCCAGGAATTGAGGGGGAAGTTCACAGCCCACACGGTGCCAGGAGTAGCCTCTGCCAACCAACAGAGGCCAGGAAGCATTTGGCAGCCTGTCGGTTTACTCAAAGGAGACAGCACAGACCGTCCACCACTCCCACCATCGGGCGACTTCCCATCCCAGGCTGCTCTGTGTTGCCTTCTCCATCCCAGCACACCTGATCACCTCACACAGATCTGGGGGTGACATGCTTAGCGAGTGGTCAACTGTCCATTTAGAGATAGTTCAGTCCACGGCCAGTCTCCTGGATGTCTTGGTTCAGATTTCCCAGAGGCAAGCTCAGTGATTGTTCCTGTTTCTGTAGCAAGACAGGCAACAACAGACTGAGAGCAGGGAACACAGCACTTGGGGCCTACAAACTTCCTGCAGACTTCATCAGAAAATGCAAGGCTATTGCAGCAAGGATCCAGTGCACCCGGGTCTCCTGACCCCGTGAGACATAAAGGCTGGGCAGCCTGTGCTGAGGGCTCCATGCTCCCCTCCTGTATTCTGTACAGACCCCTGCAGCCTGACACCTTGTAGAAAGTGAGGTTGTGTTAGTTCTTCTGAAACTCCTAAGAGTCTCACTTCAAGGTGCCGTAGTACCTTTGTCACCCAGGGAATCCACTGGGACTCACAGGGACTTGGCTACCTCTGCCTGTTCTCCACTTGGCTCGCTGATGCTGTGCTTGACTGAGCCCATGGAAGGCCTCCCTGGGAGGTAGTACTGGCTCAGTATTACTCCTGTCATGTCCAAGTGGAATCCTTGCCCCCTGCATGGGTTGCCAGTGGCATGGAGCCACCAGCTACTCAGCTCAGTCCCTCAGATAACGGGACTGCAGCTGTATTCAGGGAGAACATAGATATGTTTTCTCAACAAATATCTGAAACTAAAGATTGAGTCTTGTAGGGTTGATATTTAGAAAACATCACTCTGTCCAGCATGTTCCCGGGCAGCCACCATGTTCCCGCTACTCCTCGGCTCTGACCGGGGCTCTGACTAGCTAGATGCACAGGCCCTGACACCCATGAGATGCCAGCATGGGGAATGAGTCTGCCAATCCCCCACGCTGCATCCACAAAGCTCGGCTGAACCTCAGACAATATCCGCCATCTTCGCATTACGGTAGAAATGAGACTCTTAAAGCGTAATGATTATCTAAAGGATTTATATATTTAGGAATGCTCAATCAACAAGATGCCCACACAATTAGAGTTGTTATCAAATATCTAACCTTTTGATAGAAGTTGCTACCCAGGACAGCTTTCAACCCATCTGTGATTCTCCATGGCTAATAGCCTCCTTCTTCTCTTCCCTTTCCTCTTTTTCTCCCCTCCCCTTCCTCTCTTTCTCTCCCAGCTCCAACCTCCTCTTCTACTACCTAATAACCGAGCTCCACAGCGAATACAATGTAGCATAATAAGTATCCTGCTACAGAGTCTTCTCACACTGAATCCACAGCCACACATAGAGTCAGCCCCTCACTGGAAAACCTTAGGAACTGCCCAAGACCCAGAACAGATGCTCCCAACCCCCTATCAGTGAGCTCAGAAACTGTTTTCTATTCTAAAGACATACCTGACAAAGCAGACCTGTAGCAGATACCCAGTCCAGGGTGCTAGCCAAGCAAACTCAAGCAGCAGGAGAGTGACCCCCAGATGCAGCATAAATACATAAAGGGGTACTAAACAAAGCCACAAAAAGTATTGTCATCAATAGTTAGGCATTGTTACGTCAGGGCTGGCATTGTCAAGGACAGCATCTTTCATTCAATTGTTTGTTGTTTGTTAGTATTTCCGATTTTAAAAACAAAGATCCAAAAATATTATGTAGTCACAAAAACTAGCGCAGGAAGCAAGCATGAATCACCAATAAGGGATCGAATCCATGTACCTAGGCATCCATGGGTGTGGAGCATCCTGGTGTTGGCTGGAGTGTAGATGAGACTGTGGGTGACTTCATGAATGCAGGGTTTCCTTCCGGCCTGATAAAAGAAAATGTTCTGAAACTGAATTGCGGTGTGAACTACACAGTTCTCTGAACAGTCTGAAAACAATCATGCTGGGTGCTAGCTACCATGTCACACGATTACCTCCTAACAAAAGTAATGAAACCTATAGAGGGGTATTAGAGCAAGGACTCCTGCCTGGCTTCTTCGTCATGCTGCACGAATGACCCCTAGTCAGCGTCACCAGTAAGCCATGATCTCCTCTGGGACAAAGGCCCCTGGGATTTGGATGGATGCCCAGTGTTACAATCAAATGTTCTGGGGGGAGACTTGGTTCGACTCATTTCCTGGCTCACTCTCATGTTCCCCTTTGAGGGCTTCTCCCAACGAAACTGCTCATTCTGGTGAAGCAAGAGACTTCCAGAAGGCAGGGCCAAGTTGGTCAACATCTCAGCAGCTTGAATCCCGTTGGCCTGGAAACAGTGCAAGTTTATCTATTTTGTAACCAAACCCCGACTCAATGAAATGTACTTTCACTCGGCTCCTCTCAGGGGCTTTGCCTTTCCCTGTCTATAGGGGAGGGAGCGTTGCCAGGGGGATCTGGCTCTGTGGACAAGCTGATTTCCCAACCCGGGTAAGCTGGCTTCGCGTCCCAGGGTGCACACGTCTGTCCGAGCCCTGATGACGGCAGAGTCCTCGGCTCACTTCCCAGATGTCCACCTCCGTAAACGATGAGAAAAAGCCAAAGCATCTCCTTGTTGCTTGGAAACCTAGGCCAGACCTAGAGGGAGATAGTTTGATGGCCTGTTGAGTTCGACCCTGAGTCATGAAGAAAACCTGAAGGAAAGGGAGTGCAAGAAGACAATGGAGTCTTGGCCCTCCCCAAGCTCAGGCAGTCCCCTGGGCTGTTTGCAAGGCTTCCAAGCTGCCCTGACAAGAAAGAGACAAAGCACTTCCCAGGGCAGCAGGAACCCTGCCAGAAACCTCCAGCTCCCTGACTTTCCCATTTTCATTTGCCAAAGCCTTTGCTTGTTGGGTCCTCTCTGACCTGTGCACTCAATCCGAAAGAGAACTTCGGATACCCCCTGAAACTGGGCTTACAAATAGCTGTGAACTACCCAATGTGGGATCTGGGAACTGAACCCTGATCCTCTGTAAGAGCAGCACACCGCACCGCACTGTGCTTAATCATTTAGCCGCTGAGACTTCTCTCTCGACCCATCTCAGTTGCTATTTTTAAAATGAAACCATTTTGGAAGTTGTAAGACGTATTACACTTTCCAGGACTGAAGGATGGAGGGAGGGAGGGAAGAGGATGTAACATGTCTTGGTGTTATCAGAGCACCGGATATGTGGACCCACACAGGAAGATTATGGGATACAGGTACCCACAGTGTGGCCCCTTTTCACAACCCATGTACTATCTGTGTGCCGTGGTTTTCCAAAACCTCCCTCTCGGGAGAAACTTGGCACAGGGTCTGTTCCTATTATTCCTACAACCGCACATGAATCTAACTATGTAATGGTCTTATGTGCTTTTAGCTCTATTTGTTTTGAAAACAAACACGTTATGCTTCGTAACTACAGTGCTGTGTTGGTGAGCAGTACACTACATTACAAACACCGTGCCTTAGCGCATCAATCAGTCACAATCAAGACACTGGGCAAAGTTAGAAGGATCCATCAAAGAGATTGACCAAAGTCAAGAGCCAAACGCCACCTCGGTGGGTGAGACAGGGGCTAAGTACAGTGGGTCCATCCAAACATGTTTGTTAAGTTAATACTAGGACTCTGCTTCTTAGGTGAAAGTTAAGATGGAGTCTCTGCAAGATCGCCGCCATCATGGACAGGAGTTGCGGGCAGCTCATCAAGCTGGCTAGGGTAACCAGAGTGCTGGGCAGGACCAGTTCATGGGGACAGTGCACACAGGTGAGAGTGGAATTTATGGATGACACCAGCCACTCTATCATCCGAAACATCAAAGGCCCAGTTCGAGAGGGTGATGTGTTCACCCTGTTGGAGTCAGAAAGAGAAGCTCAGAGGTTGCGCTAACCTTGCTGCTGGGTCCTGGATATCCACCACTTAGCCCATGGGATGACCTGCAACTGTTAAATAAAGAATTTGTGTTTAGAAAAAAAGAAAGAGAGAGAGAAAGAAAGAAAAAAAGAAAGAAAGAGAGAGAGAGAGAGAGAAAATTAAGTTGGATTGAAAGCTATCTACTGTGGACTTATGAATGAATGAATGAATGAATGAATGAATATGAATAAACCTGGGCTTTGTAATTAAACGCTCTGTCACATTCTTAATTAATTTTACCATCATCCCTAGAAGTGTTACAATGTAGGGCCAAGAAAAAATAGTTAGTTACATTTAAAAAAAACTCACACAAATGTCATGTATGAATTACATTTCAAATATATCCTTTTCCTCCATGCCCCCAAGCACTCACAACATAAAATATGAGCTTTCCTGATCTGTCAGGCTGTTCGCACGAGCCTTGCCTGACAGCTTCGTCAAAGTTTCCGTGTCCTAGGACAGCAGGACACACATCCCTACCTGGCCTCATCCTCTTGTAGCTCTGACCTGTGCAGTTTCATTATTTACCTTCATGTGACCCATCCTCCTAATCCAGGTTACATCATTCCGGAGGACAAGGCCTGGAGGAACCCAGGAAGGCATGTCAACACACGATACTTAGAACATACCTGGCACTTGATAAACATCTGTTTGTTGAGTCAATGAATTTCCATGGCTGTAGCCTCCTGCTCTTCAGACATTTTAAGCAGAGATAAACACAGAGCATGGCTCCTGGATTTTGTTAATTTTGGTGCAAAGATGCTATAACCACATATGAACTCGCACTGAGGCTCAGAAAACACAGTGGGGTCTGTGAGCCCCCGGGCTATCAGACTATTATTTTTACACATCTGGAGTGGGAAGGATGTTACTATGAAGCAACGACAATAAATGCCCTTGCTACTGGAGTGTAGAGCCCAAGACCAGCAAAGTCCACATATACACAAGGACCCCACCAGCTAGAAAGTAGGCACTGATGCCGGGGAAGGTAGATGATTCTACAAAACACCAAAGCTGTCCCTAGAGTACAGAGCATTCCTATAGGGTGTCATGAACAGATGAAAGAAGGCTCGCCCCACAAAGAAGGAGCCCTAAGAGCAGTTATGGTCAGTGGGTGGGTGAGGCTGAGATGGGGAGTGGAGATGGGGGAGGGCAATAAAGTTAAGAGACAATGAAAGGATAGAGCTAAATAATAGCTTCATGTAGTAAACCCACATATACCACCATCCATCATAACACAGAAGCAGTAATGGCGGCCTCCTCCAGCCCCACCAGAGCAGACCAGCTAACTTGCATTTGTAACCACAATGATAGGCAGACATGTTGCCCTGAGGCTTCCCTCCAAGCTCCTCATCCTGACTCTAAGGACTAAAAGCCTCCCAGAACCCGGAATGGAACTTTGTAGAAGGGTCCAGCCGCTCACTGGATCACGCAGCCACTATCTTCTCTCCTTGGCTGCCAGATGCAAACGCATGGACTTTTTGCTTTAAAATATGACATGCAAAAACTGAGGCATATTCTATTGTATTTCAGAGTACAGGTTTGGCTCTTTGTCAACCGCTCGTCATCTCTAAGTTCGACTGCAACATTTGGACCACTCTTGGCAAATTCTAATGCCAATGACGGCACATACATGTGACACATGAACAGTTTAAGACACTTAGTTACAAGGCACTCCTGAACCCAAGACTCGGGGAATTATATATATACATACATGTGCATACATGTGCATACATGTGCATATATGTACATATATGTGCATATAGTAACTACTGATGGAGAGCAGAAAAGAATATATAAGAGGAGTTTGGACGGAGGAATGGAAAAGGATGCAGGTAATTAAATTATAATCTCAGAAATAAAAATAATAGGAAAAGGACTGGGGAAACAGCTTTAATTTGGAGGCCATCAGAGGCCATGTCGCTGGGATAGTATTAGGTAAGGGGTCTTTGGGATCATTACCTCCTCCACCAAACTTAACTCACCATATCAGAATTATTTTATTGAGTCACAGACATCTGGGGCAGGTAGAGGATCAGTTTTTTTGTTGCGTATCCAAGAACAACCCAGGTTACATAGCTGATAAGACTCGGACTCCAAGCCTTGGAGGTTAGTGTGACAGACACAGGGACTAGATTCAAATGCCAGAAGTGGGGAGAGAGGAAGATTTCAGAATTGTCTTGTTCCACGTCCCCTGGCCTACTCTGAGCTCTCATAGATGTCAGTTTTAGCATCTCATCTTCTGCTTCCTACCGTCTCAAAGGCCACCACCCTCCCTTAAGGGCCATGCTAGGCGCCTCTCTCTTCCATAACTCCATGTCGCTAAGTCCCCGAGATCCTTGCGGGCATTCTGGTGAGACTCCCATCCTCCTCCAGCAAGGATTCTCTGTTCCCCATGATCCCCTCTTCTTCTCCCTTGCAACAGCTCAAGAAAATCTGACACCACTGGGCAAAGAGTGTACTGTGTGGCTTACAAATAGATTCAACTAACACTGTGCTTGAGCGTGAAGATGCCCTGGGTTCCAGCCCAGCACTGCATGAACCAGGCATGGTGGACACAGCTGTAATCTCAGCATTCACAGAGTAGAAGTGCATCAGAACATTAAGGTCACCATCAGCTACATACTGTTCTAGAACGTTCGGGGATACATGCTATGTGACACTCAATCTCAGAGAAAGAAGTAGCCTCCTTCTGAATAACGGGCTTTTTTCTCTTTCTTTTTAAAGTGTTTTATTTATTTCTAATTTGTTGTGTGTACTCAAGTGCACTCGTGTGTGCATGCATGTGTGTGGGTTTGTGTGTGGGTGCATGCATGGATATATGTGTGTGTATGTGTGTGTGTTCATGTTTGTGCATATGTGTGAGTTCATGTATGTGTGTGCACGTGTGTGTATGCCTGTGTGTGTGTTCGTGTACTTGCATGCATGTGTGCATTTGTGTGTTCATGTATTTGTGTGCATGTATGTGTGTGCCTGTGTGTATGTGTGTGTGTGTACATGTGTGTGTACCTGTGTGTATTCGTGTGTGTGTGTGTGTGTGTGTATGTGCACACGCTGCAGGTCAGAGAGTCAGTCGGGAGCTATTCTCTCCCCCCATCTTGTATCTGAAGCAGAGTCTCTCTTGTTTCTGACATTCCACGTATTCCAGGTCAACCCTCCTGCTGAGCTTCTGTGAGATTCTCCTTCTCCACCTCCCAGCTCTCCATAGGACTGGAATGGCAGATGCACACCACCACCTCTTTCAGTGTGCATCTCAGGCCTTGAACTTGGGCCTTCAAGCCATCTCATTGACCCGCCTCTTCTTCTTCTCTTCCACAAGAGAAACCCAGTTTCTAACACAAACAACAAACTCAATAAACCTACTGGGTGGGGACAATGCTGTGTGATGGCAGTAGAGGGTTCAATACTGGGAGCACACAGCAAGCTGTGGAAAGGAAACAGAGAGAGAGAGGGAGGAGGTGAGACCCTGAGAGATCTTAATTCTGGGGGTGTCAGGGCAGTGTTGGTTGACACGTCTCTAAAGAGAATAGCTTAAAAAGACTGAAGAGACACAGAAAAGAGCTGGTACAAAGCAATGGGCTACGTACTCTGATAGGGGAGAGGCGAGAGTTCACCTGAGCACTGGTTCTGCACACTCGGGACTTTGCCTGAATGGGCCTGAATCCCCCTTAGGAATCTCTGTGCAAACGGAGGCAGGAGGATAGCTAGGTGCTCAGTTCCTGTTTAGGGAGGGAGTTGGAAGGAAAAGTCTATGAGTGTGCTGGGGCTCACCCCAGGAATGAGAGGAAGAATCCCACACACAGACCTCAGTGGCATCGATGCCCAGCTCTCTGGACACACACCTGACATGACGACCCCACATGCAGATGTCACACCTTTCCAGGGAAAGGTCTCTATACTTGAGGTCCAGTGCATGGAAAAAAAAAAAAAAAGATGCCCTGTCCTGGGCAGACCCAACACATCTAGCAGGGTCAGAGGTCACAGCAGCAGACAAATCTCACAAAATGACCCCTGAGTCCATCTAAGGGTGCAATCTGAAAGTTCTGCTTCACAAAGGGAAGATTCACTCATGTAAAGTTCATGGATTCGGGCAAACACAGAGGTAACTGGAGCCTGGCTGCAGAAGAAGGGTGTCCCACCCCGTGCTGTTTCAGATTTGAGGGGTTGGTCACGCGGCATTGTTTCCCAACCTGATGATGTCACTAATCTCCAAGTTACAATTCCAGATCCAAGACTACCCAACTGTACATCCTGTGATTGCCTCTAGTGTTGAACCCCCACAGGGCATATGGCACCCCAAGATCAAACAAAGGATTAAACAAATTGACATCAGATCTCATCCTACATGACTAAAAAGAAGATCGGACAGGCGGCCGACACATCTTTTAGAATGTTGCATGTTCGAAATGGCCTTCCAGATGCTTGTGCCACATTAAATACCACTTCATCAAAATAAATACTCCCCAGCTACGTGCAGCTCGGAGAACAGAAGGCCCGAGTTGTGTCCAAGCAGCCTGCCTGTGGCCCCTCCTGTGTAAAACCCAGTAAGAAGCAGAAAACAAGCAACTTGGCTCAAGGTCAAGTCTAAACTCGTAATCCGAGCGAGCAGCAAGGGTGGGTGTGTTTTCAACATGAGCAGGTCAACCAGGGGAAAGGTGATGTTTACCCCACTTTGTAGGAATTCGCTGCTTCCCAGCTGACCCAGCAGAGGCCTCCTTTTGAAGGCCCAGAGGCCTCTGACTCTGGCTCCATTGAGTCTGGGCTAAAGGAAAAGTTAGGCAATGGTCAGTCAGGGGAACTGAAAAATCCACAGCCTGCTGTGACTGGCTCAGCAGGCCAGAATGCAGGCAAATGCAGAGGAAAGGGGCAAGTGAGGGGGCTGAGGCCAAGGAAGCCCAAATCTGTGGGCTCAGTGTGTCAAACAGAAGTCCACTGTGGATGGCTTTGATAAGGGACGGAGTAAGAGAGAAGGCCTCTGTGAGGTCCCACACCCTGCAGCTGCTGGGCATTTGTGTCCCCCCGAATCTGTCCTTTGCAAAGTCATTGTGACTGTGATTCGTCTCCACGAATCTCTTCCTGGCAACTGTTTTGGAAGCACATCCAAGTTTGCGGCCCAAATCTACACTTGCTGGGTAAAGACCAGAACAAATCTGGACTTCTGCATTAAAGTCCATGCTGTGGCTGATATCTGTGATGATGTTGGGACTGGGATGGAGGTGGGGGGGACCAGAGACCACAAACACACACAGTCTTACAAGTCACTCTGACAAGTTCACCAGTGGAAATGGCTCATAGTCTGCACACACGAGCACACAGCTTCTGTGGGTACATCGACTGGGGACAATTCTCTGCAGATGTTTAAGGTGGTCCAGGGGTTGTCACTGTGGCTGCAAGGAGACTCTTGGTTATCTAGTAAATCAGAAAGTTAGACCTTAATAGAGCCTCCCCTTGTGAAATAGAACTATTTTTTCTTTGTGCTGCAAGAACTTAAGTCAGTTATTTTACAAGCCTGGTCCCAGGAGCACAGCTGTCCAGGAGCTGTCTCAGCAACTGCTTGGAAAAGGCTGGGATTGGTTCTTACCTTTTCTTATCACTTCAAGTGTTCCTTGGCAGATAAGCTGTGGGATGTTCCACTGATTTAAGGAAAAGTTAACTCACTGAGGAGTTTTTTACACTGAGAAAGGTTTTTCCGGGCTGGAGAGACGGTTCAGTGGTTAAGAGCACCAACTGCTCTTCCAGAGGTCCTGAGTTCAGTTCCCAGCAACCACATGCTGGCTCATAACCATCTGTAATGGAATCTGATGGCCTCTTCTGGTGAGTCTGAAGACAGTGACAGTGTACTCACATACATAAAATAAATAAATCTTTAAAAAAAACAGGTCTTTCCATGTTCTTAACCTTGAAAGTACCCTTGGGAAGGATTATAGCTTTCAGGGTAAAACCCTTGGTCTAGCCAGAGCACATGGTGATGTCTGAGGAACCATTGTCTGTGGTGTATCCCATTTCCTGTATTCTGTGTTGGAATACACCAGAAGAGGTACTTTTTTAAAATACGTCTTTCCTGTCTATAAGAATCAAGCTGCCTCGTTCTTGCTCGTCTTCTTGTTTTCCTGTCTATTTTTATTTTACTGCGCGTACATTTTGTAAGATGCCCTGTGTTCTTTTTGAAAGGGGCATAAGTAAGTTACTTGAACACAGCACAAGTCAAAACAAACACCAGGCCTCCCAAGACCAAGTCCAGGAATACAGAGCTTTGGCGTTTCTGAGTAGTCATTTACTCAATCACTTATTTGTTAGGTAAATAATTAATCCACGAGAACCTGTCCTAAGCCGGCCACACTGCTCCAGGTTGGGTTGCTGAAGTGGGAACTGATATCCTCAAAGGGAAACTGAATTAAGGTGAATCTACCTATGTAGGAAGCCAGCAGTGCCAAGAAGAGAGAAGGGCAGGTATTACCCTTGCCTAGGAATACCCTGTAGAAGCAGTAACATTAACCAGGGAACAGGGAAGAATGCAAGAAATGTGTGGGGCTCTCTATACCCGTGGACAGGAAAAGGCAGGTCCCTCTCTCTCAGTCTCTGTCTCTGTTTCTCTCTCTCTCTCTCTGTGCCTTTCTCTGTCTTTCTGTCTCTCTCTTTCTCTCTTTGTCTCTGTCTGTCTCTGTCTCTCTGTCTCTCTGTCTCTCTCTCTCACACACACACATACACACACACACACACACACCTGACCACTAGGCTCCTATAACTTTGATGTTTAAGTTGCTGCAACTGCTTTCATGAGACAGGTAGAAAGTCACAGTGCTCTGGGCTAAAAGTCTTTGTCTCTGAGGAATCCTGACACTGTTTCCAGCAGATGCTCCTATGAGTGTGGCCTTAGACAAAGCATTCTTTACAGTCTCCTGTATCTGGGCTCTGGTTTCTTTCCTCCAACTTTGTGATTAAACAATCCACCATGAATGGGGACACAACCACAACCCCGACAAAGCCCCAGCCTTGCTCAGAACTACCGCTCTACTTTAATGAACAGCAGTGGAGAGGCTCCTCCTGGGACCCGACTCTCTGAAATCAACAGCCAGGCCTCCTGGCCTCACTTGTCCAAGAGTACAAAGCAGCTGCTCTGAGCTCAGGCTGGGGCTTCTCCACCTTGCATGGCCTTGAGGCTGTGGAAGATAGGGATCATGATTATCTTAAAGTGAAACTCGAAGTCCCTAGCAGCTGTTTCCAAATTAGCCTTGCACCATGGCATTCACTGGACTTTCAGAGTAACATTTCCCACGATGCCTTGAGCCTCTTCTCCCAACAGTGGGAAAGACTTCCAGCTCCCCCCAAGTCTCAGCCTTCATTTTTCTTTTCTTGCAGTGGGGGTGAGGGTTTGTTATAACGAACTGGGATACAAGCAGGAATCAGAGGAGGTGACTTTCCACTCTGTATGGCCACGTTTAGTTCAGCGGTTGCTCCCAGAGTCCTGTTTTCATGGAAAGCTGAATACACGGAGTCAGAATATGCGTGGAGCACAGCAATGGCGACTCCAGCCTTCAAGCTTAGCATGTAGAGATCTGCCTAACTGCCCTGACAGATCTGACCGCCTGTACGGTTTCATTCCACCACCATGCCTTCCGGCAAAGCCTGTGGGAATCCTCCTGCCAGGGCAGAGTATGTGTCAATAGTCACCTGTGGATCTCATGAGTCACACGACTCGTGGGGATGAAGCAGGAAGGACGAGACCTGCTCTCATCTCATGGCACCGCTGCCGCTGCCGATATAGGCAAGCTGAGCTTTTCTCTCTGTTGTTCTACAGGAGTCGAAACATCTGCCAGGCATCAGTGTATTCAAGAGTTCAACTTCATCACTTACACCAGTAAGAATTATCATTTAAAACGTTTGAGAAGGGAGAGGCAGAGAAATGCCTCAGTGGGCAGACATACTAGCCTTTAATCCTGATGCCCTAAGTTTGATCCCTGAAACCCACGATGGAAAGAAAGACACCACCCACCTTTCCTAAACATATCTGCAAGTCTGCATGTGTGACATTGTCAAGCAGCGCCCACGACCCTCCCAGGTCTCCCAAAGGCAAGCAACATGATTGCTTCACATTACAGAATCTATTTCATGTTAATTGACAATATTATAAGAGAGTTCAATTAGAAACTCCGGCATGCTGTGCCCTGCAGCTATGTCAAGACATCTCTTCCTCCTTGCTAAGACTCCATAGAAGAAACATGTGACGTGACTCATGACATCAGCTGATGCGGTGGCCTTTTGGTTCCTAGGAGTACCCTGTGGCTGCCTACACAGGCATAAGTGTTCCCTCCACCTGCTGGCAGACAGCCTGTGCCAGGACTTAGGTACCAGGATGTGGACATTGACCCATAACCCGAGGCCTCTTTCTTGTCCCATTCTTATTAGCACTGTTCCAGAGCCACCCTCTTAAAGAGACTGCATCGGTCTGAACCACAGCAGGAGATTTCGAGCACACTGCTACGCACGTAGCACATTGCAAGGAGCAAACGCCGTCTCACCATTCAGATGGTTGCATGGGTGGAGGCTTTTCCGACTTTAGTGCTGACGCCTGTGGCTGCTACCCACGCGCATTTTCACTCTGGGTTGGCCTTTCATAGCCCTTTTAGTGCAACACATTTCCACCCTCATTCATGGCATCCTAACCTGTGCACGCATGAGAGGGGTGTCCTCTATTAGTTCTCTGGGCCCTCACCTCAGGAGAGCAGGGCCTGCCATCAGGTTGGAGCTATAACTTGGCCCCATTGTGGCTTCCCCAGGACCCCTTTTGGGAAGAAAAATGCTATAAGTGACGCCTTCCTGCCTGGTATTATCAGTACCATTCAGTCTATAAGCTTAGGGGTGGGGACATGATTTCTTCCTTTCATACACAGCACAGTTTGTATCTTGACAAGGTACAAGAGGTAAAGTGGAAAGATACAGAATTCAAATCAGCTGCCATTGGAGACAAAGAGGGAGGAAGAACTGGAAAATAGACCATGCCGTTGTGTCAAAGTCATTCTTGCCTTTATCCTAGTTCACAGATGAGGGTAGAGCTACCACCACCCATACAAGAGGGACTTATTGGATGTCAGGGAGGGATGATGGAAACCTAGAACTGTGTGTATGTGTGCTCCTGCACGTGTGCGTGTGCGTGTGCGTGTGCGTGTGCGTGTGTGTGTGTGCCTGTGTGTGATAGGGTTTCTATTGCGGTGATAAAACACCATGACTAAAAGCAGCTTGTGGAGGAAAAAAAAAGGTTTGTTCTACCTTATAGCTTGTAGTCCATCACCCAGGGAAGTCAGGGCAGGAAGTTGGAGGAGGCAAGAGTTGAATCAGAGTCCATGGAGGAGCGCAATTACTGGCTTTCTTCCCATGGCTTGCTCAGCCTGCTGCCTTATAGAACCCAGGACCTCCCAGCCAGGGATGGCACCCAGGATGGCTGGGTCCTCCCATATCAATCATCAGTCATGAAAATGCACCATAGGGTTGCTCACAGGGCAGCTCAGTGGGGGATTCTCTCAAGTTAGGAATCCTTCTTCCCAAATGACTCTAGCTTGTGTGACGCTGACATAAAACTGGCCAGCATGCGTCACCCCATGCTCCTTAGGGATCACTCAAGCCTAAAGTCCTTATGGCCCAGACTCGTGCTCTATGTCCCTCAGAGAGGGACTCTGCTAAAGGGTGAGCCTCTGTCTGGAGACCACTATCTGTTCCTTTCCTTTTCACATTAATAACTTCTTTATTGCCTATTTTGTGATGCTGTTGGGACGATGTTGATTTCCACGAAGTGATCTAGATGCAAAATCTTTCTGGGTTGTTTTCACTATTTGCTTTTTCGCAATTGCCCCATATACCTGAAGTTTAAAGCACGGTGACCCCACTATATTCACTCAAAAGTTTTGTCTTTTCAGAGGCAGCTTCCTCCCCCCCGGTAGTTACTTATTACTAAGTGTGGCATCCCTAGGTACGCAGATGTTCACGTGTACACTGAGAATTCAGAAAACACTGTGTGCCCTGACAGATGATGCCCTTGTAATTTGTCATTCTTGCCTAACTTGGCCAACGGATCTGTTTTCTTAAGTGCAGGTCACGACCCATTGACTTGGTTTAGTGACCTTCAGGTCAGGATCCCCAGTTAATACAGTTAATAGAGAGTAGGCAGTCACTCTCAGGCACCCCACCATCCACATCAAAGTCAAGCTCATTTCCTGTCACCTCAGGATGATTCAACAGCAAACACTTGAAGACAACAGAGACCAGTCATATAAACTGTGACTTCCAGTCAGTTTCCTGTGTTTTGCTAAACTACAAAAACCTTGTATTGCCCATTGAGACAGAGAGTGAAAACACAAGAAAGCTCACTAGGGCCCCTTTGCACTCAGTGCTTAATGGTGCTTTCCATGGAATTGAATACCCTTCTGAGGAAGGGCTGGCAGCATGCAGCCCTTTCTATCCCCACACAGTGCACACTCCTGCATGCATGCTGCCCAGAGCAGGACAGAGCAATGGGGCTAAGAGCTGCCATTAACCGGCTCCTATATAAAACACGGCCACCCCTGCCCTGGGCCACCCTCATGCTCCCTTCAGAGAATAGAAACACACCTTCATGCTGGCAGAATAGGCATGGCTTGCATGTTTTCACTCAAACTCAAGAGAGGCAGAGGGTGCGTCTTTACCACCATCTATTACGTCACAGAGAGGCAGAACAAAGTCATACTAAGAACTTTTCCATGTCTTCTCTGCTTTGAAGGACCATTCTGCTACTTCGGTTTGTTGACATAGCAGAAGAAGGAAACTTGAGAACCTTGATAACTGTAGTCATCTTTCATCACAACATACTGATTCTCCGATGTCTGTGAGGAGCCTGGAGATGTAGCCAGCAGGTAAGGTACTTGCTACTGAGCCTGAGTTCCAGCACTGGGACATGAGTGAGAGAAGAGGACTGGCTTGTTTAAGTTGTCCTCAGCCCTCCATGGGTGTTCCATTGCACACACACACACACACTAAATGAATAATCAAATTTATATAAAAATTCTTAAAGATATTTGTGGTTTGCATACTATTTGATGCTATAGCTAAATGTATTTCAAGATGCTTTGAACTGATTGCCACCGTGTAAAATTCAAAGTCTGTCCCAGAGCCTGGAGGATAGGAAATGTCTTGAAGCTTTTGTCTGTGATTAAAAGTTGAAATAGGGCTAATGGGTATACCTCAGAGGTTCAGGGTTCGCCTAACATGCATTAGCTCTGAGGCTTGAATGCCAGCCTAGCAAAAACAATAAACAAGTAAATGAATAAATAAAATATCTTTTTTTTTAAAAAATGAGCTTCAGAATAAACAACAAGACGTAATATTTTGTGAAACCTAATTGCATGGCACCTAGGTGTTTGCTTGCCCTAGAGAAACAGAACCAGGTCTCCAGAGGAGAACCCACTCTGGAATGTGTGAGTGAACTCTAGTCATAATTGCCCCCATGCTTGACCAACCAAAGTATCTCTCTTCAAGTGAAAGAATGAACAAGCTATGGACCTCACGGCCATTGAATACAACTCACCCATGAAAGGGGGTGAGCTCACAGCCACAGCTTAGAGGAATCTTAAAGGCACCACAGTGAGTAAAAGAAAGTAAGTCAGTCTTAAAAAGCCCTGTACCCTTCAATGACATCATTGAGAAGACAAACAGACAGTGTCGCTCCCTAGATTCATGGTTGCTGAGAGCAGGAGTGTGCAAAGAATATATCATTAAAGGTGACGTGAGGGAGCTTGGGATGATGGAATTGTCTAGAATCTGGATTGTGGTAGAGAACACCCACCTGTATATGTATCCAGTCTGAGAGGCGTGTATGACACCTTCCTGTGTTGGCTGAAGAAGGCGGACTCCGAAGCGCTGCTGTAGAGAGCTTTCAAATAACCCCCAGCACAATGAGAAGAGCAGAGAGTTATAACCAGGTGAGCCTGTGATTAGATTTGGGTTTTAGTGGGATTGCTCTGTTACCGAGGGAAGATGGATTGGAGGGGGTGGCTTCCGAAGGACGAAAATCAGAATTCTATTACAAGCGATCGATTATAAAGAAAGGTCACAGGTTCAGCTCGCACATTTGGAGTGAGAGGAGAGATGTCGAAACAATGGTTCCCATGGGGGTTGAATAGATAGCTCTCCAGAAAGACGTCTGAGCTAGTAGTAACAACAATGTGATAGTTGGTGTTTGATGAACTGCATGTAGGCCCAGAGAGGGGACTATATGTTGGGTTTGAACTGAGGAGAACAGAGATGTACAGCTAGAGAACAGGGCAACGCAGGCGGCTGCCATGTTCCTAAAACTTGTGGAGAGCAAGAAGGACGCTGCAGGGTCCACAGCCATCATGAAAACTCTGGAATGCCTTCAGCTAGCAGCATCCAATGAGTCACAGAGCTTACAAGGGATCCCACAGGCAGGATTTTTATCTACCACGAAGGCCTGTATAGTCGCTCAGGCCAGATTCTCAGTTCTCAGCTGAGGAACCAAGATGGCAGACCTCGGTGCAGGAAACGCTGCCTGACTGCAGCCGGGAACGCAACCCGAGCACTTTGTTGTTGGAACCCACATCAAACCTTCTTGCCATCTCTGAACTTATTTTATCTACCCACTTCCCTTCCTTACATCTGCTTACTGCAGAAAATCACCCTGTCCTACCACAAGTAAGTCAGAAAGGAATGAATCCAGTTTGGTTTTCTATTCGTTAAAAGTGGCTTTTGATTTACCCGACTAGATCCTTAGGTGTCTCTCTACAACCAGCAGAACTAAAGCATTGCCCGTGACCTAGTTCTAAAGCCCTGAGATGGGTTCCCAGACAGACTTCTTCCCCTGGCCTTAACCTTCCCATCTTCTTTCTCCAAGGATTTCCTTCCATCAGGGCATCTCAAACAGGCTTCCTAGCAGCCTGAGAGCTAGACCACATAACTTTTATTAATACCATGCACATTTCAAAAGCTTACAACCAGTCCAATGACATGGCTGACATTGTCTTTTTTTTTTATTTTCCAGAAAAAATGTAGACGTCATGTTTCTTGGTCCTAAGTTCACAGTGTATCTTCTGAGTAAATTCCAAGAATGAGGAACCGGGTACCACAAGTGCAGGAGCCCTGCTCCTTGATCCAAAGATACACTAGGACCTCAGAGGGGGAATTTAGTAAAGACGATAAACCGTCTAGAACTGAAGCTTGAAACACTGAGTGGAGAATAAAGCCCATTTTGGAATAAGGCGAAGCAGGAATGCTTGTTTCTGGAGGGGAGAGCAGACTGGGTCCTAATAGTGTCATGGAAACCCACTCCAGACAGACTGTGCATCTGCAGCCACAGCCAGGGACCTCTCTAGCCTTCCTACCAGGGATTGGGATGTTTCTCTAAACATACTGGGAGTATCTGAGGCTGCAGGGAATTTAGCTCCTTCCTCAGAGCTTCTCAGATGGGGATTAGGCTGCCATGACTCTGGAGAGACTCCATGTGTGAAACTTGCAGTAAAAGCTGGGCCACACCAGGCAGGGCGGTACCAGTGAGGGAAAAAGGGAGAGAAGGATAATAAATGGTAGGGTGAGTGCACAAGGTCAAGCATGGGAAACATGGAGGGGAGAGACAGGCACTGCAGGAACCCACACAGCTGCCCACCAAGGCCAGGCCTGTGTGAGCTCAGGTTGCCTTACACCCACCCAGGAGGCATCTGGAAGTTTAGACACGTACCCCCTGTTAGCCCTGAGACATATCCACGCAGCTGAATCCTGGAACTCCAAAGAGGGAAGGGTCGTAAACTTTAGTCCTAAAGCATCACATATGAGAAAGGGAGAGACTGCTGCCGGGCAGTGGTGGTGCACGCCTTTAATCCCAGCACTTGGGAGGCAGAGGCAGGCAGATTTCTGAGTTCGAGAGTTCAAGGCTAGCCTGGTCTACAGAGTGAGTTCCAGGGTTCCAGGACAGCCAGGGCTACACAGAGAAAGCCTGTCTCGAAAAACCAAACCCAAAGAGAGAGAGAGAGAGAGAGAGAGAGAGAGAGAGAGAGAGAGAGAGAAAGGAAGACTGTGGATTCTGTACTAGGATGAGGGGCTGGGGGCAGGGGGCGGTACCATTCCATAGTAAATTCCATTTCCCAGAAAGGTACACAGAGAAGAGAAGGCAGGTTTATCCTCAGAGGCTGAGACAGAGCCGCATCCTAACAGCCTCTTTTTCCTTGGAACCTAGGATAATATTCTAAGAGGCTTCTCTTCCAGGTCCCTTACTTTTTTTCCAACAGGTATGCCAGGTTTTCCTTCTTTGAGACCATCTGGCTCTGCTGGCCTTGAGAAAGAATGCCTTCACGTGCATAGTCCAAGTGTATGATTCTGCCCTGTTCACTTCCGCTTTCACTTAGGAGTCAAGATCATCTTAGGGGAGCTATTCTCTGAGTCTGGCTCAGTCGTCCATACCTGGGAGGAGTCATTTTCTTGGCCCCTGTCTCACTGAGTCCTGAGCGTAGTATATAATCGGCCATGACAGTTTGACTCTTGGTGCGTGTGTGATTCGGGATTCAAGTCGATCAAAACAGGAAACAAGAGAATAAAATACTTAATCCACCGCTACCCAACAAACAAAATGCTGGGAATTAACTTGATGTGCTTTGCCCTCAACAGTTCAAGTCCAGAAATCAACAGGGATTCTGAGCAGAGGGCGCCATTTTACTTATTCTCCAGGTTTGCTTTTTAAGATAAATACACATGTGAAGCCATAATAGTGCTGGGGGAGGGTGGGGGGGGGGGAGGCTGGGAGGGATACGGAATGTTGGTGGAGTGGCAACTCTGAGACTGTCCTCCCGAGATGAACCCCAGATTCTGTTTCTTGAATGACGTAAACTTCCCAGTGGGGTTTGCTAGCTCACTATAAACAGAGTAGCCCTTCACTTTAGCTGAAGAGGAAGGGGAACCAGACACAGAGGTTGTGGTCCATGCTTGGGGCAACTCCTACAAACAAACAAACAAACGCCCTGGACTCTGCTGAGCACCCAGGGCAGCCATGTGTTTCCAGGGAAACACATCCTTCTTAGACAGATGTACTCACCTGGATGTGCCCGTTACTGATACTGGGCTGTCTTGTATTCTGCCTGTGGGGCTCTATCTTGGCAAAGCACATTTTCATTCAGCAGGTGCCGTAATTAAAAAGTACACATCACAAGGAAAACAGTGTGGATAGAAGGCCTGGCCAGCAGAGGTGTCCAATCCAACCCCCAGGTGTGGTGGTCACTTTTCTTAACTGTAACAAAATGCCTGGGCCTGGTGAACAGAACAGAAGAAGGAAAAGTTTGGGGCTGCAGTGATAGCTCAGTGGCTTGAGTATTTGTGCCAAGGGAATGGAATACAGTTCAGGTTCTCAGAGAATAACAGATAGGTGTGGCGTCTGCTGTAAGTCCAGCCTGGGAAGGCTGAGGCACAGAGTAGCCAGAGCAAGCTGGCTCCCAACAGCAGACATATATGCAGGTTCTGGGTTTGATTGAGAGACCCCACCTCAATGAAAAAGATAACAGAATGATCAAGGAAGATCCCCAGGTTGATATCTCCAGCTTCTACCTGTGCATATGTGATAAACACACACACACACACACACACACACAAACACACACAGGGGTGGGGGATGAAAAAGAAGGGCACGTGTACTGGATTTACTTTCTCCTGATTTCAGTCTATGGTCCCTGGACTCTGTCACTCCTAGGCTGAGCATCATGACAGGATTGTGGGACAGGGTAGGCCAACCCATGGTGGCCATCGAACAGGGAGAGAGGGCCAGAGACAAGAGATACCCATTTCCTCCAACAAGAACCCATCTCCTTTCCATGGCCTCTCAACAATGCCACCAAGCTATGAGGCCACCAGTGAGGCTACAGCCCTGAAGATCCAGTCATCTCTCCCAAATTGCAAGAGCTGGCAGCTGAGCCTGAGGGACATCTTAGTCCCAAACCATACACAAAGCTTGAAAAGCCAGCACACAAAACGCCCTTCGATGAGCAGCAGTGCTTCAGAGATTTAGAGATGGGGGAAAAAAACTGTTTCCCTTTCAATTTTCATGAATGGGTTCTGCAGACAGCAGCTAAACCGCCAATCACAAGGTGACTGAGGGGAGTTGCAGCTAACTGCCTCTGCACAGCACAGCCGAGGAAGCGCTCTCTTGGCCTGGGCTGTTGTGAACCTTTACTGAGGCCACCCTGAACCAAGAAAGCCAGGAAGTCTCCGTAATGCACTTATCAGCTCCTGGGAAAACCCTCCCTGGCT
Source organism: Grammomys surdaster (assembly GCF_004785775.1). NCBI lineage: Eukaryota > Metazoa > Chordata > Mammalia > Rodentia > Muridae > Grammomys > Grammomys surdaster. Next base: position 5,638,883 of record NW_021604615.1, read on the forward strand.
TGGCAGCTGGCCCAGGCAGTCTTGGGGAGGTGGCCCAGGCCTTCCTGCTGCCTCGCCCACTGCGGAGCAGCAGCAGCGGTTGCCATTCAAGGAAGAGGCTGCACAGGAAACAGATGTGTACACGGCAGAGAAACCAGCACCAGCCCTGCGCAAAGCAGCCCGGCCCTCCATTCATAAAAACCGAAGCCAGGGCCATCCCAGACAGAGGAACTCGCCAAGCTGATAGTGACTACGAGGAGCAAGTGAAAGGGCCGGCCCAGGAGGAAACAAATAAAAACCAAACACCCCATTTGAGCCAGAGAGATAGCTGAGGAAATTGCACCCATAAAGAAAAGCAGCTACAGGCAAGGAAGGGGGAGGAGAAGGAAAAAGAAGGAAGAAGGGAAAACAACAGAAGCCAAGGGGAGTGAGCAAAATAAAACTTCGCTAGCATGGGCCGCCCAGAAGAGTGGCTTCCTCCTCTGTGGCAAACAGAAGTTAAAACCTACATTTAAAAACAAAACAAATCAGACAAAGGAATAGGTAAAAAAAGAGTCCTCTGAGGTGTACCAAGAGGATCAGCATACAACGCGTCAGACCACGGAGGATGGGGAGGTTAGTGAGGATGAGAGTGATGACTAAAGGCCAAGACTGGGAGGCGAAAAGGGTCGTGCTTGTGTGGTCCCTGGGGGTCAACAAGACAGGGAGATTCTCTCTGTAGAGCCCTCGCTATGTAAACCAAGTCTCAAACTCCTGCCTGGGGCCACTGGACCACAAATAGCAGGGAGTTAGGGCACAGATTAATTCCTTGCCCGGTTTTAAAGAGAACAAAACAGGCTTCCTGCGCATGCGCTGACAAGGAGGGGGAACGCCTCCCCCCCACACACACACACACACACGCATACACCCGCCTTAAAACAATAGCATCAAAGCAACTGAGTAACCTCATTCAGCTGAAGCCAGCTGTGCAGTAGAAGGGGAATTGGGGGTGAGAGGCACAAAGAGACATAAATTAAAGAATTTAAACCAGTGAGCCTCAGAACAGGGAGAGATGGTCCACACTCTCTTTTTGTTTTAAACAAGGATTATAAATTAAATTAATCCCAGCACTCAGGAGGCAGGGGCAGGCAGATCTCTGAGTTTGATGACAGCCTGGTCTTCAGAGTGAGAGCTCCAGGACAGCCAAGGCTACTGTCTCGAAAAACCAAAATAATAAAATAAATTACAAAGAAGAAGTTGGGGGGATTGCATTACCTCCGTGAGAAAGACAGAAACATGAGGCCCAGCCAGTGGCTGATTCAGTGACCTGACCACGGTAAGCAGCTGTCTGGCTCCACCAGCGAGCACTGGCTCCACCAGCAAGTACTGACTGCCCCAGCGAGCACTAGCTCCTCGGAACTTCACTCCTTTGTATCTTCAAATTCTCTGCTGTTTTCTTTGTTGCTTGTTTGGTTGTTTTTTGTTTGTTTGTTTGTTTTGGGGGGGTTGGGTTTGGTTTTTGGGTTCTGTTTTGTTTGTTTGTTTTTCTGTTTGTTTTGCTTTCTCTCCACACAGGGTCTCTCTGTATATCCTGACTGTTCTGGAACTCGCTGTGTTGACTGAACTGGCCTTGAACTCAGATATCTACCTGCCCCTGCCCCTGCCCCTGCCCCTGCCCCTGCCCCTGCCCCTGCCCCGCTTCGCCCCCGCCCCGGCCCCGCCCCGGCCCCGCCCCGGCCCCGCCCCTGTCTCCAGAGTGCTGAGATTAAAGATGTGCACCACCATACAGGACCCTCTCCTGTTTCTTAGGTCTTCTTAGTAATTTCTCCTACAACTGCATTCATCTCCACTGACATCAAGCATGCTAAACAGAGACCCGCAATGTCATCTTCCCCTTTTAACCTCTGTAAAGCACTCTTTTTTCACTTAACAAAGAATTCTTTCTAAAATCCCGTTTCAAGTCTTTTCCTTGTAGACTTTTACAGAAGGACTGGAAGGTCTGCAGGCTGAGCACCCTTCCTGAAGCCCTATCACAGGTAGGGACAAAGCAGAGATCCCAGGATCTGTGGCCTAGAGATACCTCTGCCTCTGGCCTGTTCTGGTACACACCTTCCCCGCCCCATAATGCTAAGCTAATGAACAGGCTCCATTGTCTGTCCTCATCTCTAAGATCCAGGCTTTGGTTTGGTTCACTAATGATTTCAACTACAGCCTTTGTTGGCCTGCCTCACTCTACCCTATCACTCTCCTTAACAGTGTGTGTGTGTGTGTGTGTGTGTGTGTGTACATGTGTGTTCCAGTGCCCTCCTCCTTGATCATGCATGTGTAGGTTAAAGGTCATTGGCAGGTGTCTTCTCTGTCTCTTTCCACCTTTTCAGACAGGTCTCTGGCTCAGCCTGGGGCACCCTGGAGCTAGACTGACTGACTGCTCAGGAGGCCCCAGGGCCCACCCAGCTATCTCTCCTGCTCCAGCTCTGGAATACAGGCACACATGATTATCTCAGCTTTTCTGTGGGTACTTAGAATTTGAACTTGGGTCCCTTGCTTGCATAGCAAGCACTTTCCAGCCCCTTTATTAACTGTTTTTTATAACTGTTGCCAATTCTCAGTGGATGGACTCTTTACGTGGGACCTCTTATTTGAGACTCGTGAAGGTTCCCCTGGGACCCACTCTGTTACATCCATGCATTCCGATACCCTCATCCTCTAAAAAAAAATAAAATCTCTTTAATCATTTTCAGTTTCTCCATTATCACACAGAGTATGTGGAGTATTTTTAATTTCCAGGGGGTGGCTGCATTCTCTAGTTAAGGCTGCTGTGTCTTGGCAGGAAGCATACATGGCCTTGGGGTTTATCTTGCTGTGCTATTCCTGACATTATAACAAAGTAACTAGACCACAGGCATTTGAGGGGAACAGGGTTTTTGTCTGTTGGTTTGGTTTGTTTTTTTTAGCAAATTCTGAGTATACAAAACATGATAATTACACTATTCAATTCTCTTTAAAATACATCTGGTTGATATATACCAAAACATAGACAGGCCAATGTGATGGCTCAGTGGGTAAAAGCGCATTCTCCCAACCCTGATAATCTGACTTCACTCTCCAGAACTCAGAGGGTCAGAGAAAACTGACTTCTACAAGTGTCCTGAGACCTCCACACAAGTGCTGTTGCACGCTTATGCCTAAATACAATTAAATTTAATCTAAATAAAAATTTAAAAGAACAGACCTGGAGAGATGGCTCAGAAGTTAAGAGTACTGACTGTTCTTCCAGAGGTCCTGATTTCAATTCCCCAGCAACCACATGGTGACTCACAATCATCTGTAATGGGATCCAACACACTCTTCTAGTGGGTCTGAAGACAGTGACATTGTAGTCACATAAATTTTTTAAAAATTAATAATAAATCTTTAAAATAATTAAAAAGAATAAGAGATACTATTAAAGTATCCTAGTCAAGTTGTACTTTGCCAATATCTTACCCTCTGCCTACTTGTTTTCTATGAGGTATTCTGTGCCATATTGTTCTTAAACATGCCTGCTTGGTATTATGTTATTTCAAACTGCCCTTTTTAAATTCAATGCAGAGTAATCCAGTTTAATCCTTATTTTTCCCCTCTTACATTCTACTCTGATATCAACCTTGATTTTTCTTTCCTATTTGCCTTGTTTTCATTTGCTTTTCCATGCATATGTATGTGTGTCTGTATCAAGGTTAATATGAGAGTCTTTGCATTTTGTTAAGAAAATTTAATCCCATTAAATTTATTGCATACAACAGTGTGTAATCTTAGTTATTCTGTTTTGTAATTTTTTTCCTTTTGGGCATCATTCACTGTTATTAACACAAGTACACACCACCTAAAAAATAAGCTTCCTACTCCAGATTAAAGGCTTAAGGAGTGACAACTGTTCCAGGAATACATTCACCTTCCATTGCATGCAGGGTACTGTGGCAGCCACAGAGATGGAGTTGGTGAAAGGATTGTCATGGCTGTGGCTTAACTGTGACTTGTCCCCTCAAGAGGCCCATATGCTGGAGTCCCTCCCCAGCTTGTGGGCTAACTCATGAAGAGGTGATTAGACTCAAGGACTCCATGATTCATTCATAATACAAGGATCTTATTGGGAGGTAAGAGAAGTAAGAAGTAGACCCTAGCAAGCAGAAGTGGGTTACGGAGGGTTTGTGCAGAAAGAGAAATTGTTTCCCTAGTTAGTCTCCTCTTTTGTCTGCTATGAGGGTTCACTCAGCCATGGACTTCCTGTCATGGTGTCCAGCCTGACCTCAGACCATAGCAATGGAGCCTCTGTCAATGTGGCCGCCAGGTTTACAGCTTTACCTGTTGACCTTACTGTACTGCCACAACTGTAAACTGAGTTGATACAATGAGCTATTGAGACCACACAACATGAAGAACATCTCTGCTGCCCCCTACTCTGTTACGGGTACAAGAGTCAAACACAGACCTGAACACAGTGGACATGGCTAACAACAACTACAAGCATACTCTGCTCTGTCAGACTCCAGCCTATTGTGGTTCTCCTACCTAGGGAATCATAGGCCCAATATGCTTACTCCATGGGAGACCTCCTTTGAACTGAAGTTGGTGGCTGGTGATTGGCTGCTTCCGTTGACTCTGCTCTTGTCTTCTCCAGGAATCACCAGCTAATACCCCTGGATTTGGCCTATGGATTCCCTGAAGTTGTCCCTGACTTCCACTAAGTTCCAATTCCAGGCAATCTTTATCTCTGAGATGCCCCTGGGGTGTCTTCAACACGCTTCATTCTCCCATGAATCTGTAGGAATTTCACAGTACTCTGGCTGGGCGTTGTCTGCCTGTGTGAGTTGGACCAGCCCTTAGGGTGGTAGCAGTGGCAACTTTCTCACTCATGTGTGTTCAAAGTCCTTCATAGAAAGCATGAGTAACTGGGCAGTGGTGGCTCACGCCTTTAATCCCAGCCCTCGTGAGCCAGAGGCAGGTAGATCTCTGAGTTTGAGGCTAGCCTGTTCTACAGAGTGGGTTCCAGGACACCCAAGGCTACACAGAGAAACCTTGTCACAAAAAGCCAAAAGAAAGAAAAGGGAAAGAAAGCATGGGAAACCAGAGCCTCCCTCTCTACCCAAGGACTTCTGCAGGGCCCTCCTCCATGAGCTCAGTCTTCCCTAGCCACATAGACACAAAGAGTCACTCTGGGAGTGACAGCGTGCTTTATCTCCCTGCTCTGAACTCTGGTTCCAGTTCGGTGGGCCCTCACAATCTACCTGCTTCTTCTGTTAGTGTCATCTGTTGCCTGTGAACTCAGACCTCTGTGATCAAATCCATCTTGCCTAGTTGTGGCTCTGTCTAAAGGAAGACCTTATTTGTCTACAAAGCCTACCCTTTGGGCCTGGATGCCTCTAGGAATCCTGGTCCTAGTCAACATGGCAGAAGCCTGGTGTTTGCTGGAGGAATAAACTGGTTTTTTTTTCTGCATCCTTTCTGCACCCTACACCCCCTCTGGTGGCTGCTGTGGTTGAGAGGAGGTAACCGTGCTCCAGGAATCGAAAAAGCATGGCATCACATCCGCACGTGTCCAAAGTATTTGGCCTGTTCCCTGACAACTGAGGAAAAACCACACAGTGCAATGGTCCAGTGACATCATCAGGACCTGTGCCTCAACTAAAAGAGAGAAAGCTTCCCTGAGGTAAAAAAGCACTGAAGGACTCCAGGGCTTTGCCTGATCAATGAATGGGGGAGCAGTAGTTTAAGCAAGAGGAAAACACCCACAAACACCCAAAGATGGAGGCACAGGATAAAGCCAGGGGCTGCAGAGTACAGAGAAAAAGCAAGAGTTGTAAGTATAGGGCCAAGGCAACAGAGAGCTATGAACTGGACCCAGCTTGGGTGATGCCAGGATCTTGAGCCCTCCAAAGAATACCAAGGAGGCTCCCAGCTGGCTCTGCCCATCTCTCTCACAGCTGGTCCAGGTTGATTTGCTTGCTTGCATGTTTTGTTGGTTTGTTGGCTTGTTTGTTTGTTTTGAGATAGATTTTTCAAGAAGCCCAGGCTGGACTGGAAGGTGCTATGTAGCAGAGGATGGCCTTGACCCTCTAATCCTCCTGCCTCCACCTCCCTTGTGCTGTCATTAGAGTGACACATGCTGGGGACAGAAAACAGGGATCTGTTCCTGCAAGGCAGGGTCTCTGCCTACTTAGGCACATCCAAAGCATTGTTAGACCAGGAAATAAACAGCCACCACCTACAACGTGGGAGGCAGTCCCTGCTAGAAACTCAGGCTGGGCTCCCTGGGTCTCCTCTGAGATCCCTAATGCTTCGCTCCCCTGGGTAAGCGCTTTGTTTTCATCCAGCCTTTTGACATCATCTGATGCAACCTGATGCAAAGACCTGTACTTCTTGTCACGGGAGAAATGGGGCAGGGTGCCAGGCAGCTGCCGCAGAAACCCTCGTTAGGACCTGAAGTGGTCCTCTTGGGATGTGAATGGAAACTGCACAGTTTTAAGAAAATAGGAAATTTAATATAAAGACAACACGCACGTCAGCACATCCCGTGGGCCCTGGGAAGAGAGTACCATGGGAGCCATGCTGGTGGACTATAGCATCCGTCCCACATGGAAGCCACAGGCAGGATGTGATCCTGCCCTTCCCTGCTTCCCAGAGAAAGAAGGCCGTTCTGTGAGTGTCAGCTACTGAACCCTGTGCAGCCAGCAGAGGCACAGGAAGTGAGCCCTGTGCCCTCCTGCTTCATTGCAGGTTTCTCCTCACTGGTACCCAGCTACCCTTCCCTCCTTGGTTGGTGAGAATGATGTTCAAGGTAACACAGCATACCACACACACACATGTTCACATACACACACGTATATACATGCACACACACCATACATCATGCACATACCATACACACACTACATTCACAACATGTACCACACATACCACATACACAACATGCACCATGCACACCATGTATACAACATACACCATACATACCACATACACAGCATGCACCATGCACACCACATACACAACATGCACCACGCACACCACATACACAACATGCACCACACAGTCTATACCACACACACTATACACTGCACACATATACAAGTACACCACACATATACGCGTGCACACACATACATGCACACACATACATGTGCACACATACATGTGTACACACATACATGCACACCACACACATAAAATACATGCACATACATGTGCACACACACTATACACTACACACACATGTACCCAAGCACATGTGTATACACACACACGCCTGCACACATACACACACAATACCACACACTCCTACAGAGCCAGGCAGTGTGGCCGCTCTGCAGGTGGCACATAAGCCATTCAGCACCAGCCCCTGTCCTTAGGTCGCAGGCTCTCGATGAATATTCATGAACACCTGAAGGAGAAACAGCTAGTTAGAATGTGTATTTTATCCTGAGTAAATGAATAAACGGAATCAAGGGCAGAACTTGACAAGTAAGATTTCACAGGAAGCTGACTCTCAGTAATTAGCTTGTTATCAAATTCACTTGTATAAAAATAACAGCAAATGCACGCTGCTGGCGACGTGCCAGGCATTCATGCCAGAGCCTCGCGCACCGGGAAGCGCGGCAGGCCACACACCCCATTTCACAGATGAGGAAACATAGCCGGAAGAGGTTGGCTGTGTGCCTGGGACCTAGCGGGAGCTTGGCTTCCAGCAGTCTGAGAGGACTGCCCTCCACGCCTCTGCTGGGAGCTTGCTGTCAGCACAGGCTCATTAGAGACCTGTGTTTTCTCCACTGCCTCAGTTGCTTGACTCCTCATCTTGGCTGAATTCTGCAGGTTCTGTTTTCAGGTATCCAGCAGAAAGCTTTCCCCCGAAGACACCAGATCATGCTTTCTCTTTCTCAGCGCAGCGTGGCAAGCAAGCATGGATGTTATGCCCGATCTACTCATCCTTTGGTAACAGAATATCTGAGATTGGAAACTTCCTACCTCAATAACTCTAATGGATAAGGTTGAAAAAGAAGCATTGCCTCAGACACCTGTTGGCGCCTTGAAACACAAGGCATGTGAAGTGTTAAAGATGTGTTTTTTTTTTTCAAGAGGCTGGAGAGATGGCTCTGTGGTTAAACAACACTAGCTGCTCTTCAAGATAATACAAATGAGTGTACGCTTAGGACCTGTGGCCTTGCTAGAAGAAGCCTGTCGTGAGGAGCTGGCTTTGGGGTTTTCTGTCTATGGTTCCAGATGTGAGGAATCGGCTCCTGGATGGTCCTACTGCCGACCCTACCTGCTGCTGAGCCTACCTGCTGCCGTGCCTGCTTCCAGGTTTCCCTGCCTTCATGGTGATGGACTCTTATTCCTCTGTAACTGTAAGCCCAAATAAACCCTTGTGCCCTCCACAATACCTGATAGGGTCACTACTCAATATGTGCTTAACAGATCAGTGAACAGATTGGGCTTCAGGAACCAACCTGTAATCCCAGCACGTGCGATACAGAGGCAGGGGGTCTTAAGTTCAAGGACACCCTGAGATATGTAGGGAAACATAGTCTCAAAACAGAAGAGAGGAGGAGGAAGGGAGGGTAAATGATAAACTGAAATAATTGGCTGGGTGACTTGCCTCAGGTGACCCCAGAGTGACCAGCTGTGATGACCAATCGCTCTTGAACAGCTACCATTTATCCCACACTGACAGCCATCTGGAGATGCTGACTGCCAGAGAATGGGCTACATTTTTCTGTGTGCATAAAGACATTTGACATCTTGCCAATGCACACATGAAGTCATTCAGCTTAAAAGAAGGTCAACAAGTGGGATTTGGGGACATACTGCACATGGTACTGCTTCAGGGAGCTACATCCCTCCCACAGAACTCTCTCTCTCGCTCTCTCGCTCTCTCTCTCTCTCTTTCTCTCTCTCTGTGTATCTGTCTTTTTGTCTCTATCTGTGTGTGTGTGTCTCTGTCTGTCTCTCTGTCTCTCTGTGTCTCTGTGTCTCTGTCTCTCTGTCTTTTGTCTCTATCTCTCTGTCTCTGTGTCTCTCTCTGTCTGTCTCTCTCTGTGTCTCTGTCTCTGTCTCTCTGTATCTCTGTGTCTGTCTCTCTCTCTGTCTGTCTCTCTGTCTCTGTCTCTCTCTCTTTCATACACACACACACACACACACACACAAACACACCAACAAGACCCTTCTCCCAGACACTTTACTCATCTACTCTAACCCCAGGTGGGAGATAACACACCAAACAGGACTGGCAGAGAGCTTGTCATTGCCAATAGTGGGTAATGGTGTGTCTCTTTATGCTGTGCTATTTGCTTTTGTGTGTGTTTAACTGCTCATTAAAAATGTTTTAAAATCAGAAACCCAATATCTATTGGGAAATGAACACGTTCCTCAATGTTGGTTTAGAAGACAACGGTCCAGAAATAGGTGAGTTGGGGACCTGGAAGGGTTTCCCAGGAGGCTTGCAAACGTGGGCAGGCAACTTGGGGTGTGACCCCCTAAACTCCCACAGGCCACCCCTGCCGTCCGTTCACTAACAGACATGGTACCAAACAGGTATTCCTTATCGCTTCTGGGAAACAGAAATTTCTTAGCTTTCAGCACAATGTATTCTTCAGGTGAAAGAGAGAGAAGAAATAAAAATGGAAAGAGAAGAAATGCCACCAGTTGGTGGGCACTGGGGAGTCAGAAGCAGGTCAAGAGTTAGAGGCTGGTCTGGCTCTACAACAAGACCCTGACTCAAAAATCAATCAGTCGATAAAGAAAAATATCAGGCCAGTTCAATCCCTAGCACTACAGATTGATGGTGGTGGTGGTGATGGTGGTGATGGTGGTGATGATGGTGATGATGATCATCATCATAATGTTAATGATAGCAAAGATGATGATAACATGTTGATAATATTGGTGGTGTTGCTGCTGCTGCTGCTGCTGCTGCAGATGACTATGAAGGAAAGCCTAGTAACCATCAACCATTCACCAAAGTTTTACAAGTTCAAGAGGACTGACACTATGTCTGCTTCCTATCAGACAGACTCTCCCTTAGGGATAAGGATGACTACCAAAAATTAGCAGGGACTGCTGGACATTAGCTGCTGTATGTCTCTCGCTTGGGGTATTCCGTAGTCCTTCTCATGGGGCCTTTGGGTCTATCTTCTTTAGCTAAAACACAGGGCAAAGCTTCCTTCAAGAGAACAAGGTCATCACGTTAGCTGTGGTGTTGGTCAAGTCCAAGCCGGATATCACTACCCTGAGAGCAAAAGGATGCTGTACAGAGCCTGTGGTCATGGTGTGCTGACACCTGACTGAGACGTCATGAATACTGAAATAAGACGAGGCAGGGAAGAGAAATCTCCCTGCTGGAGCTGCTTTGACTATATTCCTAGGCGCATGCGCAATGTGCAGTGTCAGATGATTTGAGAAACGATCCCAGAAACATTTGAACAATCAATCAATGTGATTACAATCCTCATGACATTAGCCCAGGTCGGAAAGATTGACAGATCCGAAAGATCACACACACACACACACACACACACACACACACACACACACACACACACACACACA
>NW_021604615.1:5649428-5669653 GCF_004785775.1 Grammomys surdaster
ACACACACACACACACACACACACACACACACACACACACACACACAGTCATCTGTTAGATAGGTACCACCGACGAAGATTCCAGCAAAATAAACTTACTGGAAGGAAAGACTGGTATACCTGCTGGTGGCCCCACCCCAAAGCATGTCCAAATACCTGAGCAAACAGGTGACAGATGCTGTAATAGTATTTTAAGTTCAAAGCATGAGATACAGCCTTCTGCTTCTGAAAGCGCGGTCTTCCCGCATGCGCAGTCAGGGAGCCCACAGTTCTTTCCCACGCCAGTCTTTATCAAGGCGGCAAGCCGTGTCAGCCCGGCTCCAAGATTCTGTTCTAGATGAAATCAAGTCTTTTGTAGTCAAGACACAGTAGATGAGCCAGATTTCGGGCTGGAATTACCATGATGGACTCTGTACGTCCCAGGGAAGGAATAGTACTGAGAACCCTCTGGACGGAAGGAGCCGTAATGTCCACAGTGGCAGGCTTTTGGGGGCGCAGGGGGCGGGGATGGGAACGAAGTGACCTGAAACTCAGCATGTGAGCAGGTTAAAAAATAACAACATCCCCTCCCTCCTCCAGCTCCTTTCATGGAAACATTTTCTATCTCAGAGGCCTTTTTGGAAATGCAATCCTCCTGGGAGTCGTCACACTTTAAATTATCAGCTAACACTTTAGGAGAGATTAGCAGGCCTGGGCAGAGGACAAGAAGGGATGTTTGAGATGCAGCCCAGGCTACTGCAGGGTAGACAGAACAGCCGGTCTACAGCGGCCATTCAAAGTTCCGCATCCTGTGAGCCAGGGCACGACTCTTAGAGATCTGCTCCATTCTTCAGTACACGGCTCCCACATCATCTGGGAAACAATTTCCGTCAGCCTGGAAAAACAAATAAGACAATGAGTGCCTATGTATAGCTGGAAAGTGGTGGCTTTGTTCTTAGAACACTTTCAGACGGCCACAGAGCAGTGTTTGTGTAGATGAAATCTGAATTTTAAAACCATAAATGGATTATTTAATCAACGCACGAGGCAGAGCGGATGGAAGGCAGCTCACAATCTCCACTCGGAGGATCCCTCAAATTCTTGAACCCTGCAAGGAACATGCAGAAGGGACAGGGATGGGGGGACTTCTTGCGACTCTGAGCACAATATACAACATCTTCGTGGGCTGTCTACATCACCTTGAAACCCTGCTTATTGCTGGGTGTGGCTTTGAGGACCTCAGGCACTTAAGACCCCATGTCACACTGTGTTGAGCTATCTCAGGGTTTCCTCCCTAAGCTGAAAGAGTCAAGATGCCCCCACGCTGTGCAAGTGAGCTACACTGCAAGCTCTGAATTTGGATTTTACTGTTTTTTTTTGTTTGTTTGTTTTTTAATGATCTAGTTTTTCAAACTCTCTTCAGACCACAGTTGTCTGGATCCATAGCACCCACCATGACTATTGGGACCTCTGTGCCTTCTCCCAGAGGCAGGAGAGCTGAACAAGCTTTGCAAAGTTTACTTGACCTCTTTGGACCTATGGCTGTATTATGACTGTATTGAGGGACCTAGTGGCCCTAAGTATCACCCCAACAAGTATCTTCTGTTGAGCGAGGATTTCATTAACATGCCCTGAATTCATAACCATGTCACCATGTCACCCTCGTGATAATGCAAAGGCCTGTATCCTAGAAAGAAGACTCATGAGGATTCTGCAAACTCCATTTTCCTGTAGATTCTCATCTTCTTGGCCATAAAGCTTTACAGTCGTTAGATACAAGTAGCAGAAGACAAGCAAACGCCGTGCCTGCCGCAGCTTCATGGTTCAAGGGCTGAGGGTATTTGTATACTCCAGTGAATATTAAACTCATTTTAAAGTGATCATGAAAACAAAAGATGTTTGTCCCTGGGTGCTTTAAGGACACACAGGCTCTGCCCTAGGCCCTTAGGGATCAAGTGATAAGGACAGAAAATGTCTTTCACACAGCAATACTATTCTAATTGACAGGGATAGTACTGCTACCCACTACAAATACTGCTAGCATTTGGCTTTCTGCTGGTAACATCCAAGTCTACAGCATCAGTGTGGTCTTGGACAAATCCATGTGTCCCCTCAATTTGAAGTCTGTTTCCTGTTTTTTTAAAAAAAAATGTCAACTGGTCACAAGAATGTGAATCCTGTCTGTTCTTAAATCCTGTGGGTCCAGGTTGAGAAAGTATAACTGTGTAAGTAAAGGGTATACAGAGTGAAGCCAGGCATGATTTTTAGGAAAAAGTGGAGTGCGGTTGGGGGTTCCAAGTTCTTATGCTGTAACACTTCTAAATAGGAAGTCATATGACCAAGACGTTTATCATGCAGCCTCCGGATGTTTGCTCATCTGTCCAGTCAGAATCCCACAGATACACAAGAGCAGCAACTCGGTGGAGGGGATTCGCGAAATCACTGGCCTGAAGATCTACAGTAAAAGCTAGAACCTTACCCTGTGAGTGTGTGGCAAGAGCTCCAACACTGTAATACAGTCCAGCCCTCTTTTCTTTAGAGGCAGGGTCTCACTACATTACTCAGGCTGACCCTCAACTCATTCTGTAGCCCAGGCTAGCTTCAAACAATTCTTTGTAAAGAAAACAAAAAAGAAAAAAATTATTTATTTGTATTTTATGTGAATGAATTTTTTTTTTTGCCTGCATATAGTATGTGTACCATGTTACCATGTGTGTGTGCCTGGTGCCTACAGATGCCAGAGAGGATGTCAGATCTCCTGGGACTGGAATTATGAATGGCCCAGCCTCCATTTGGGTGCTGAGAATCAAACCTAAGTCTCTTAGAAGAGAAGGCAAATGCTCCTAACCACTGAGCCATCTCTACAGCCCTGGGTCTTAAACTTTTGACCCATCTACTTCAGCTTCCAAACCTGAGGCAGCCGACTTAGCTAGACCTTTTACTTTCCATAACATTGAGGGGAAACTCTCTTGATTCGTTGAGAAACACTAAACACCTATTGTGGTTTCCCTAATAAATTAGTATGGTAATCTGTATACACATCAGATCAGCCTCAGGGAAAGTAACGCCTATCAAATAAAAGAAATAGTAGCTCAGTAAAGCTCACTCCCGAAGACCACTGGATGGATTAGGAGGAGAAGCCATTGTTACAGTATAGGGTCTACAGGATCTTACCTCTCACCAGCAAGGGCTGCCACATGGAAAAAACCCTTAGTTGCCTACTGCAGGCTGATGGCAGGAAAAAGCTGCAATGTCCCATTCTCACAGAGACCTTCAGACCCAGCCCCCACCAATCTGCTGCCACCACCCTTGACGCACAGGACAAGGAGCCAGGCTGGCGCTGAGGCCACACTCGGCTGTACACTATGAACAGAGATCTATTCATGAGAAGTCTGGTGCACACAACACCAGGCTGGCTTTGTTCGGATCACACTCCTCTGCTGCCAGAAGTAACATCAGCATTTGTGCTTCCGATCTGAGGCCATGGCTTGCCTTGGAGATCACCTTCTCCCTTCAGCATGCTTTGGGCTTTTGGAGACTTCCGCTTCATACCAGGCCCCCTGATCTGGAGAGAACTTACGTTGTGGTGACGACGCTGTTGACATTTGAGACACAAGAACAATTCACAGTGGGGACACACAGGGCTGGGATCCAGCCGGTTGGTATTTCAAGGAGCCGAACAGGAAGAAAGTAACACACCAGGAGAGCAAATCCGAGAGGCCCTTGTGTTTTGGTGGTGGTGCTGAGCCCATCCTGGGCAGGGTCAGTCCCCAGTCCCTGATTTCTAGGTCCCATTAAAGTGGGGGAGGGAAATTCAGATGCTAGTCAAAGCATTTTGCTTTTAAGGGCAGATAGCACAGGGGTACTGTGCTATTTATTGCTGGGTGTATTGCACTCTTTGGAATAACTTCAGAAGCCACCAAAAGTGCTGCTGCAGATGGGATTCTATTACAGCTCAAGGATCTGCTGAGGTCTAAGCTTGGGGTGTCTGGAGTTCTGTCTCCTGAGCACTGAGGATCTACCAGTAGCTGTCTCTCTCCCTTTCTGTCTTCCCTCTGTACATCTGCGTGTGTAAAAACTTCCCTTTTTCAGTAAGGGCCCCCATCATATTAAATTAGTATCCAGGCAAAGCTTTTTAACCCTGAAAACCCTGTCTCCTAAATACAGTCCTGGGGAGGACTACAATTCAGCACATGGACTTTGAGAAGACAATTCAATCAACCCGCAGCACAGTTTCTGAAAATAGTGATACAGTTGTGTCTGTACTCTCTATCGCAGAGGGCATTCGCTGGGGATCTTTGGAAGCGAGGAGTTCTGCTTTTGTTACCTTGAGTATAATGAACGATGAGAAGCCACACAAAGAAAGAAAGGTGTGAGGTAATGGGAGAGCCATACTTGAATCTCAGGGATCTCTACCCAGCCATTGTGGTGTAAAGGGCTGGTAGACCTCCAAACATCTAGGGGGAGCAACAGATGGGAGTGTGGGATCCAGGAAGACTCTGTAATGCTATGACCAATCCAGGAGTGGGAGGCACATTCAAAAGCCAGGGGTACCCTTGGCCTGTGGGGGCTGGGGGGGGGGCGGCAGTGTTCCAAGCTTCTGGACACTTTTAATTACCTGCAGTCAGCCAAGGGCCAGGGCAAAGTGCTAGAGAGGGGACTTCTCTCTCCCTGTGGATGTGTTTGAAGGCATGTAGACACCACACAGGGACCCGGTCCAGCATCTCCTCTCCTAGGGACCTCTTGGATGAGGCCACCTGAGAGATGGACCCAGAGACGTCGATCTGCTATTAGGTTATCCCGTAACCTGGTTGACAGGAGCATGGGAGAAACTGGCTCCCAAAGGAAGACGAAGGCTGAGAGGAACGCTGCTAATATTTGGAGACTTTGACATTTTGTTTTTACTACCAGAGAAAATTAACTTTACTTTGAAGGCCAAACCTTTTCTTAAGAAGTCATGCACCTCTTAATACACACCCACTAAAAAAGCCAAGTTAGAACTCCCAGGTGAGGCGCAAGAATGCCCTTTGAATCCTGTGCAGAGGCAGCTCCTCCTAACTCAATCCTGGCTGACTATGCAGGGCCCCTGTGCATTCTACCAGGAAATCTCATGTTCTCTCTTTAAAGGAATTCTTGGAATTCCTCTGGGCCGCTGCAGGTCCCGGGAACAGAAGAGGACTGGGCTGATTAATGGAAAAGGGCTCCAGGCCAGCAGAGAGAGTGAGGAAAGCCTGGTGGGAGGGGACAGCCATAACTCTCCTCAGGGTGGATGAGTAAAGCAGGCCTTTACTAGAACTGTCCTAGAACTGTGTTGCTGCGTTCGGCCTGAGTTACAGACAGGGCAAAACTATAGGATATGGCTCTTGCCTCGCTTTAGAAATTGGGTCTTTTAAGTCCCCACCCACACTGGCGCTTGCCTTGTGACATATTCATACATGCTTTACTTTTGTTGATCATCTCCCCTCTGTCCCCTGAGCTGTGAGACCTCCTTTTCCCTTCTCATAGTCTCTTTTATAGTTTCATGACCTACACACACACTATATGCTACAAGCTACACGCTACATGCTACATGCACATACAGGAAGCGTTGCTGTCTGCAGCATAGTATGACACTCTGACTGCAACCTCTTGTCATCTGATAAACTTCAGTGTGACCTCAGGTACAGGGTTGTGTAAAGTGGGTGTGCAAATCAAACACTGGCAATAAATCATAGTGGAATTTGTTCCAAGTTGCTGGTACCTGCATCTTACCATTTATTAAAGATAAGAAGGCACATTTGTGTATTAATGAGATGGATTTGTCTGTT
This sequence comes from Grammomys surdaster, assembly GCF_004785775.1. Classification (NCBI taxonomy): domain Eukaryota; kingdom Metazoa; phylum Chordata; class Mammalia; order Rodentia; family Muridae; genus Grammomys; species Grammomys surdaster. The sequence goes on from NW_021604615.1 coordinate 5,655,215, forward strand.
TATTTTTATATAAAGAATTAAAACTTGGCTAACTATTTGACAGGATCTCACTATGTAGCCCTGTCTAGCTTGGAACTTGCTACTTAGACCAGGCTGGCCTCCAACTCCCAGAGATCCTGTTGCCTCAGACTCTCAAGTGCTGAGATTAAAGTTGTAGTCACTACATCCAGACATGTAAAGCATCTAGAAGGTTTTTTTTGAGTTTGTGGATAGTTTGATTTTACAAATGACAGTGCTGCGGACACTACTTCTCTTAAACATATAGTATGAAAAGGGAGGGGTACAGTAGGACCACCTAACAATTATTAGAAATTCTGCCCTAATCTCATGCCAAAATTCGCTGAACAATTTCTTCATGAAACTCAAGTCAACAACACAAACAGCAATTTTTTTAAATAGTCAAACATTATAGAATACAATCCAAAGGTCTACTAACCCAATACTTACATGACAGTAGGAAGATATAAAAAGCATTCATTTCCCATAATTAAAACATTATGTTTCTTTAGAAACAGAAAACACAGTCAAAGCACACAACTCACAGCATGGAGTAGATTTGCATCTGAACTGAGGTATTCCAGGAGCATTTGTTGGCCTTGTATGGTGTGATGTCATGTATTACACAAGATATACGTGTGGTGTCCTTAGAACCAAGGGCTTCAGTAAAGTGGATACAGGGGTAGGTATTTTGAGAATCGCCTCAGACTCATTACACGGGTAATTGTGAACTAACGTCTGGGTATTGCTTGTCCAAAGCTTTTTGCTTTGTCCCTTGTTCGCAAGTGCCATGCTTCCATCCATGTTTGATTCATGACACACAGTTTAAGGAGTCGGGCTTAAGAATGCAGAGGGCATCAGACGGCACTGTGGGCCTGAGAGGATCTTAATTGTTTCTTTTCCCAGCAAGAAATTTCTGGAATCAGCACCCTAAACATGTTGAGTATACTAGTTTTAGACAAATATTTTATGGAGATGAAAAGAAACATGTGTTTAAAGAAATGAGATATCAGTGGGTGTGCATGGGTGTGCGGCGTACACCATACTTACCGTGTGTGGTACTTACAAAGTACCACAAATCATGTCACATACACGCAATCACACACATTAGATGTCATTATCTGTGATCATTAGGAGTGAATGGGGGCGGGCAGAGGGGAGATGAAGACAGGATTGAGAGGAGAGAAGGGAGAGGAAACCACAGTTGGGATGTATGTGTGTGTGAGAGAGAGACACAGAGAGACAGAGAGACAGACAGAGACAGAGAGAGGAGAGAGACAGAGAGAGAGAGAAGGAGAGAGACAGAGAAAGAGAGGGAGGGAGAGAGACAGAGAGAGAGGGAGAGAGAGAGACAGAGACAGAGACAGAGAAAAAGAAACAGAGTCAGAAAAGACAGAGAGAGACAGGGAGAGAGAAAGAGAGAGAGAGAGAGAAACAGACAGAAAAGAGAGAGAGATAGGGAGGGAGAGACAGAGACAGAAAAGAGAGAGACAGGGAGGGAGAGAGAGACAGAGACAGAGAAGGAGAGAGACAGAGAAAGAGAGGGAGGGAGAGAGACAGAGAGGGAGGGAGAGAGACAGAGAGAGGGAGGGAGAGAGACAGAGAGAGAGGGAGAGAGAGAGACAGAGAGAGACAGAGACAGAGAGAAAGAAACAGAGACAAAAAAGACAGAGCGAGACAGGGAGAGAGAGAGAAAGAGAGAGAGAGAAACAGACAGAGACAGAAAAGAGAGATAGGGAGGGAGAGACAGAGACAGAAAAGAGAGAGAGACAGGGAGAGAGAGAGACAGAAAGAAAGAAACAGACAGAGACAGAAAAGACAGAGAGAGATAGGGAGAGAGAGAGAAACAGAGAGAGAGAGAGAGAGAGAGAGAGAGAGAGAGATTCATTATCTGTACCAAATATGTTTTGGATGCTCATAATCATCCCAACCTCATACCATGACCACTATGGTGGAGATCCCATCACAGTGTTAACCGCCACTGCCAAAGACTGCATCCAGGTCAGTCTCAATCTTAGAAAGGGTAACTAGTATTTCAAATGCAGCATCAAATGTAGCTGAGTAACTCTCCATTAATGTTTACCTACAGAGAGGGACATTACCGTTTCTTAGAAACGACTTCGTGCTTTCTATCACATTTACAAAACTTCAGGTGGAATCCGAAGCAAGAATTCAGCAATAGAGTTCAAGGAACTTGGCACCACCTATGATAGCTCAGCGCCCCCGCAGTCTCAGCACCCTTAATCTGTGCTGGATTCCGTTTAAAACCCTGTGAAAGGAGACTTGCCCCAGGGTTCTGAAGGGCCAGTGATGTCATGAGAAGACAAGCAGCTGCCCTGGCAACCTTCCTCCATCTTTAATGGTACCTCACATCTTGTTAGACACAGAGTCACCTCACCTGGGTTAGACTTGAATATTCTGTACATATACTCACCAGGGCTAGACTTGAGTAGTCCAACAGTCCAGGAAGGACCTCTCAGTTCTCAGATACCAATGAGCCCAGGGGAGGGCTAGTGTGGGCACGGGGCTGCAAGTGTTTCTTTGGAGTCATCTCATAGATGACCTATTCTCCTTCCACTACTTGGCTAACAGACAGACTTTTGCTATCTCTTTTAAAACCCAAGTGCAACTATTTGGGCCTATTTCCGCTTCTGTTCATCAGTCATTCACAACTTAGTCATTCACACAGTATGCTCAGGCTGAGGGAGGAGAAGAGACAGACGGAGCACCCTGCCCCAGGGGGAGCTTTCTGAGCTGTGATGTGTCCGGAACTGTGGGTGAAAAGCAGAGCAGAGGCCACAGAGGTCACAGAGGCCATGGAAGCCATGGAGGCCACAGAGGCCACGGAGGCCACAGAGGCCAGGGAGGCATGTTCGCTGTTGCTATTTGATCTTCCAAACTTGAGTCCTGGGCAAAGCCCACTTCCTGTCCCCGGTGTCAATGTAAGAGAAGGAGCTGAAGTGAGTGTCCTATGCAGTGGTGGCAATAAGATTACTGTGCAGATTTTTAAAACCATGGAAGAAGTGAGGGAGTACTGATGTGGGGAAGGCCAAGAGGAGGGGTCACTGCAGGACTCTAAAGGAAGAGCGGTCCAAGCAGACCAAGAGAAGGGGATACAAGTCACCCACAACTTCCCTCCATCCAGTCCATGGAGCAATCTTGTTTTCTCACTCCTGCTCCTCAGCATCATTTGCTTCAAATGTCTGTGCAAAAGGGAAGCATTAAACGAAGTTCCTGGGTCGGTAATTAAAGACAATGATTTCAGCGGATAGAGTTTTGTTTTCATAATCTGCTCTTTGTCTGCACGGAGCCAGCTCTTGGCTGCATCTGCCACCGCTGGCCTTTGCTCTGTTTACTCTGAAGAATGAGGCGCTGTTCTGTTTGCTTCTCGTTTTCAGTCTGTAAAACTCTGTTCTCTTGGTTCTCTATTCCAGGAAGGGGAAAAAAAATAATAAAAGAACAAGGCTCTTTAAATATCACAGCGGTGACTACTCACCCGTACACACAGCCTCAATATTAGCGATGACAGACAGACACTTAGGAGAATGTGCAAGAATTTCCCAGCTGCCAGCCTTCTTCTGGCAGGTGGACCTCAATTGAGAAAATCACTTTTTGTTCAGCTGTCAATCATTAGGTGTACCTGGCTGCATTGCACCACTCTGTGTGTGTGTGTGTGTGTGTGTGTGTGTGTGTGTGTGTGTGTGTATTTCAAAAGGTCATTCACCTGTCTCAGGGTTCAAAAGGATTGTTCCCTTCAGTGTAGGAGTCACTGTAGTGATATATTAAAACCTAGCTAAGAAAGGTGACTTAGTAATACTGTGGGATAAGAGTGGGGGGAGAGATTAGGAGTATGTGTACAGAATCCCAACAATGAGGAAAGGAAAGGGGGAGGGGAAGGAGAGGAAGGTGGGAAGGGGAAAGGGAAGGAGAGGGAGGGGGAGGAAGGGAGAGGGGAGGGGAAGGAGGGGAATGGAGGGAGAGGGGAGAATGGAGGGAGGTAGGAAGGGAAGATGGGAGGGAAGAGGGAGGATAGGAAGGAGACAGGGAAGGGAAGGAAGAAGGGAGGGGAGGAAGAGGGAGGGAGGGGAAAGGGAGGAGGAGGGAGAGGAAGGGGAGAATAGAGGGAGGTAGGAAGGGAGGATAGGAAGGAGAAGGAAGGGAGAGCAGGGAGGGAGGGGAAGAGGGAGAGAGGACACAAAAAAGAAAAGATAAAAGACAGACAGATACATTCCTCTGTTGAAAAGCGAGTGAGAGAGGGCCGGGGTGTCTGGCACACTGGCAGAGCACCTACCTTGAATGTGCAAGGCAGTGAGTTCCTCCTCAGAGTCCGTTTTGAAAACGGCCCTCCTTCTCTCCCTCCTAAAAGAAAAGATGTACCTAGGAACCACACCGAGGGAATCTCGCTACAGAGGAAAATGAATCAGGCAGCTGAGGTCTCTACCTGGTTTATCTTCTCCACATCTTCTCTCTGTCAGTGTGCCTCAGGTGCCTTAGATCACCTGCGTAAGTCGAAGCAGGCAGTGAGTCACGCCAGTCTCATTACCTGTGTTGACTGTAGGTCGTGATGGCTCTTCACTGAACTTAAGGCTTTTGCTAGCTGACGAGTGTCTGTGTGTGATAGTGACTGTTAACTGTCAGCTTGGTAAAATCTAGAATCATCTGAGGGTGGGTCTCTGAGCATACCTGTGGGAGATTCCCTTTGTTCTGGTCATGCCCGCTGATGTGGGAGGACCTATCTTAGCCGTGGGCAGGACCATTCCCTGGGCAGGGGATTTGGGTTGTATAAAATGCAGAATGGGAGCTGAGTGGAGGGCAGCCTGGGCTCATTCCACTTCCTGATTGTGGCTACAGTGTGCCCAGCTGCTTCAGCCTCCTGCCTTGATTTCCTCACTATGGCGGGCTGTGCCTTGAGCTGATATATTGTGAGCTGTGAGCTTGTCTCTCTCAGTTTGCTTTGTCTCTGTATTTTACCCCAGAAACAGGAAACCAAGGATTCCTTCGAGCGCTGTGTACATACACTGCGGCCCTGGGGTAGACTCATGAACTAGCCACAAGAGTCACCTCCTCTATTCCCACATCACCTCATTTCTGGTGAACAGGAAGAAAAGAAAAAAAAAAAAAAAGATGGCAGCTCCGCAGTTCATGCTAGTCCATAAGAAGACAGGAGGATAGAGTGTGAGAGGGTCTACTTAAAAAAAAAAAATGACAGGCTCTCCATCCGTAATGACTGTGTTTGAGGAAAGTGCCGCTGACCTGTAATACGCCTGTGTTCAGATCAAGGAAACTGCCGCACTAAAATATTTATACTTATGTGGGATCTTCATAATTATACATCGACGGCTTGCGCTGATGTTTATACTATTAAACGCCGAAGTTTACAATTTACACGTCTCAAGTACCTGTATGTTTACAGGCTATGGCTGAGGAACCAGGAAGCCTTCAGATCAACTCCAACCCTTACAGGACAAGATTCTCAGAGGCAAGTCCTTCCCAGGTGTCATCTGTCTCAAAGGTAAAAGTGGGGCAGAAGTTCTCACTGCAGAGTCTTGGGAGTATGCTTCAGTGTCCAACAGAGATGCAAAGATGTAAAACAGGCTGCTTCCTCTGGATCCTTCAGCGGGTGTGTGAGGGCAAGACACGGAGTCAGACTCCTCGGGATGTGCTATGCACCGACCATCCGCTGGTTGATCGTCCAAAGGACTCTTTCTGGATCATGAGGCTGGAGCTGCAGCAGCCCTTTACCTCCAGGGTACGGCAGATGAAAGGGGTTCAGGGCAGCCTGCCAGTCCAGCTTCTCCTGTATCGACAGGCTCTGAGAGAGACAATCCTGTTCACAGACACGCATGAACGTCAGGACTCAAACCAAACAGAATCTCAGCTAAAACTAGGGAAAACATAAACAAATAACCCACACTAATTTGCTGAGCTCCAAAACAGAGCCAAAGTCAAAGCTTTTACTGTTGAAACTACAAACAGAACCTTGGATTCAAAAACACCAGGAAATCGTCCTAGGGGGGAATATAATGGCTTTCCTTTTCCTACTTCTGAAATCATCAAGTTTGTTATGAAAACAATTGCCTAAGTAAGCTGTATCATTTTATTTAACCTCAGGTTTCTCTGTCAAATGGAGATACAATCAGGGTGATCAATGCAAGTATCACTCGGGCATCTATCCCTGCAACAGGGAAGATCTATGTCAGAGACAAGCACATTGATTTTTCCACAGCAGAAGGTTTTTTTTTTTTTTCCTTTCCAGAACCGAGAATAGCTGAAGGCTGCAAAACCAGGCTGATGCCACATGGACGGGTCGTCTGGCTGATAAGATAGTCGGAAAGAAAAATCACCCCTCTGCACATCTCGGATTCCTGTCAGACTAGGCCATGGACAGAGACTGGCCTAAGCCAAAACAGTTAAAGGATGGAACTCTTCAGAGCTTACCAGAGGACCTGTGCTTCTCAGCTTCTCTTAGGATGCTGAACTATCTACCTATGGGTCTTGTGGGTGGCCTTTCAGCCCCACTTGAGTCCTAGTGGTTCTTTCTTGTTTGACTGGGGAGCGGGTAGAGTGGAAAAAGCACTGTGATTCTGTTTATTTCACTTTGCTTTTTACTTGTTGAAATCCTTCGTGTACAGTGGCACACGAATGTGTACATACACGCGTGTACATGAGTGTGGAGGCTGGATGGTGATTTTGCCTCAGTCACCTCCCATCTTAATTTTAACATTATTTTGTTCTATCTATTCACTTGTTTTGCGCAGGAGGGGTGCATGTATAGTGATCAGGGAGCCATGTTGTGGAGTAGATTCTCTCCTCCCACCGCATGGGTCTTACAGTTTGAACTCAGGTCTTTATGCTTGGCAGCAAGTGCCTTACCCACTGAGCCATCTCACCAGCTCATGCACACACCTTACCTTTAAGATAGTTTTTCAGTGAGCCTGGAACTCCCAATTAGATAAGGCTAGTTGAGCGTTGTGTTCCAAGCACTCACCTGTCTACATTTGCTCTGCACCAGGACTGTAAATACATGCTACTGTGCCCAGATTTGACACATGGATGCTGGAGACTGAACCCAGGACTTTCTTGTACGGCAGGTGCTTTTCCAGCAGAACCACGTCCCCAGCTCTGTAGTTCCATATTGCTGGATGGTAATCTTTATCCTGCCAACCTGTGTCTGAACGCAGCCAAGTCGTTTTGTAGGCGCTACAAAAAGTGAAATCACGTGTTTATTATAGGAAGAAAAATCCAAAAGGAATCCATCTTATTTCAGAAAAAAAGGAAGGAAGGAAAGAGAGAAAGGGGGGAAGGAAGGAAGGAAGGAAGGAAGGAAGGAAGGAAGGAAGGAAGATAGTAGTTGGGTGTAGTGGTGTACACTTTATGGGGTGAGGCAGAGGCAGGCTGTGAGTCTGAGGTCAATCTGGTTTACATAGTGAATTCCAGGACAGCCAGGGCTACATGGAGAGACCCTGTTTCAGAGAGAGAGAGAGAGAGAGAGAGAGAGAGACAGAGACAGAGAGAGACAGAGACAGAGAGAGAAAGACAGAGAGACAGACAGAGAGACAGACAGAGAGACAGACAGAGAGAGACAGACAGACAGATGCTTCTGCTGGTGATCTATGGTTGCTCCCAGTGAGCACAGACAGGAATGTACCCCACCCCCACCATTAATAGGCACATCCACTGGATGTCCTCTGTCCCTCAAATTTTCCTTTGGTCTTCACCCAGATATTCCCCTAAGATCCTCCAGGTAAGACCCACCTGATAGACAAGGGAGGAAAAGGCTGGCCAGGATGGGCTATGCCCATCAGCTGAGGCTTCCTCCTGCCTGGGAGCAGATCCAGCTTTGGCTGGCTTTGTTCACAGAGGTCTTTGCCCCAGTGTTGAAGATCTAGTTGTTCCCAAGCAGAGAACTGTGTTTATGGTGGTTTTCGTTCTCAAGTGTCTGCTTTGATTTAATTACCCAAGACAGAGCATTGGTTCCTTGGTTCACTGGGTTGACTCACTTGGCTGTGGGCAAGATACGGGCAGCAAGCTACCAATGGAGGGAGATCACATAAAGCCAGAAAAACTGCGATTGTATTAAGCTTTAACAAACCCTTAGCGTGTGCATCCTGAATATCTGTGCTAAGACAGGAAAAGGGTTGAACAAGTTTCCCCCTCAGACACAGGGGCACTCTGAGACTTGGAGCGCAAGGTTTTTCAGTCTTCAGACTGAGTCGCTTGCTTGCTAAGGCGGGAGGGCTCTTCAGTGGCACATTCCAGATACAGAAATCAGTATGGGGTAGATGGGGTAGATGAAGCCCTTCTTTCCTGGCTTCTCTGAATGCCTGCTGATCCCAAGAAAATGCTCCCATTTCTTTATTCAAATTCGAGCATGAATTTAGTGCCAAAACTCAGAGGTGCATCAGGCAGGATTGCCTGAGGCCTCCTCTGTGCTGAGGCTGTAGACGGAGCGATGGCCCCGGGCCCAGAGCAGTAGTTTGGGAAAATCACCCGTGGTAACAGCTAGGGAATGAGTCTTTTGTAGCTGCCAAAATCTCACTTCGCATTAGAGGGAGAGAGAATTCATAAGTAGTCCTCTTTAAAAACAACATCGACTTCATGTTCACAGAGGTTCTTGGCAGAGAAGTCCAGATTAGGTCTGAGGAAACAGGAGCTGCGTCCTGTGAGTGAGGTGTGGAGGGAGATACAGGTAAACCCCGTCCCCGGGTGAGCCTTTCCCAGCTCCATGCATCCTGTATCCACCATGTTGTACAAGGGGAAACCTTACAAAGCTTTGGTTTCCTGATCTGTACAACTCAGCATCGACTTCACTAGCTTCATGGAGCTTTCCATAAAAAATTAAAGAATCTCCATTAGCACAGAACCAACGTCCAATGAACAGGAGCTGTGGTTGCCACAGCCTCTGGGTTGCTGAGCTCTCAAACTTCTGGGAGAGTAACAAAGGATGCTGGGATCGGAGGAAACTCCACAGACACACCCACCCTAAGGCCGCTGTATAAGCTTCTCTGATGAAGTTCTGAGGAGTCCTGGAGGGGAGAACTCTGGAGCCGCAATGATCAGTGAAGAGAGAAAGAAATGTTCTCTTTTGTTTGTCAAATTTTAAATTTTACTGGACTGAATCACACAGCCCCGTGAGTATATGAAGTTTCTTTTGAGCGTACCCCACCCCCTTGCTACTCGTGCAACCAGAGGTGAGTTCTGATCTCACATCATCCTGGAGACTAGGGCAAAAGTGAAACTTGGGCAGAGACCAGCAACAAGAGTAGATAGTGAGAGCCACTCGTAATGCGCCTTCTCAGCGGGAATGTTCACACCAGGGGCCCCAATTCTCCACCCACGAGAATGTAAGCATTTGATGGGAGCCATTTTGATGGACGGTCCTTAAATGTGTGCTTCACTTTCAGAGCCTCGGGTGCTCAAGGAAGTGGATGGAGGGGGTTGGGAAGCCACCCAGGAGTCACCAAGAGATGCAGCGCTCAGCTGATCTCCACACCAGCGTCTGCAGTTTCTAATGTAACTAGGGCTTTAGGGATCAATGAGGCCAACTCTGGTCGTCATCACAATAAAGAAGACAAGTGCTAGTGACTGGGAGCTCACAGCTACTCTCTGGGCCGGAACCAGTGGCCAACAAGCTGATGCATAGAGGTCAGAGAAAACAGCTGAGGGACAATCTGAAGAAGTTTGCATATCTGTCAAACCGTTTGCAAGGTCTTGAATATACTGGGTTGGCAGTCCACCACAGAAATCCCCTAGGAAGTTTGATTCTCCCAAGTGTGTGTGACCTGAGGCAGTTTCCTGCCTTTCTTGGGACCTCGTGAATGCCTCATGGTTGGTGAGTTGATAGGTATCAGGGATTTGAAAGAGGCGATCCAGAGGGGTAGCGATGAGCACGCTCTATTCTGAATTTCAGGATCTCAAACACACTACCCTAAAAAGGAGCCCAGAAACTCACACAGGGAGGCTTGCTTTTGGGGTGCTCATTCCCAGAACAGTGTAGAGGTTATCTGGCTGGAGTAAGAAAGCTTTGTCCCTCATCTGATGAATATGAGGCTCTCAGGCAGATATTGTTTTGAGGCATTGTATGCATTTCAAGCCCTCAGCTCAAGTCATTCTGGACCCCTGCCCAGTAGGTAAGCTAAAGACAGAGGCTAGAAGTGGGCAGAAGAATTTGGTGGAGAGGATAGCAAAAAAAAAAAAAAAAAGCCCCCAGACACTAGGGCTTAGAGATGGGGAAACAGTTAGAAATGAGAGAAGAAATTGCCCTGGCCCACAAGTCCCCAACAAAACAGAGGGTACAATGCAAATGAGAGACAACAGCCCGGCCGTCAAGGGGATGTTTTTAAGCACAGAGAAAGGAATGCACTGTGGGGGGCAGATAAAAGGGCCTTTTAGGGAGCCGCTCTCACACAAAAGCACCTCTGTGGCTTCAAACGAGAGGGCCTGCCTGTGAGTCTCCAAGGTTTCCTAACCCGAATGTGCCCTTACAGATGTGGTTTGGAAATTAACCTGGCTTTTCTTCCCACTGCTGTTTTACATATTAATTAAAGTGTTTTCCTCGGGATCGCCTGCAGGCTGGCGGGATTCTGCACAGACTCTAGCTCTCTGTGGCTTCCAGCCGTGCATGTGTGTAGCTCACTCTGAATTCCTCATTAGTGCAGACACCTCACCCCCATGGACTGTCTCAGGCTCGACGCTGGCCTCCCCTCTAGGGGGTGCATGATACAGATAGCTGTGCGGGGGACATGCCCCCCCACCTCCCAAGGAACTGTCTCAGCCCACTTTCCTCATTCCTAAGTCTAAGACAGTTGAAGTTGGCCAGGTCTATATGATAAGTTCCAGGCTAGCCTGTGCTACAAAATAATAGCTAGTCTCAAAAAAAAAAAGAAAGAAAGAAAGAAAGAAAGAAAGAAAGAAAGAAAGAAAGAAAGGAAGGAAGAAAGAAAGAGAAAGAAGAAAGAAGGAAAGAGAGAAAGAGACAGAGAGAGAGAGAGAAAGAAAGAAAGAAAGAAAGAAAGAAAGAAAGAAAGAAAGAAAAGGCAACAAAGAATAAATGACAATACCTAAGTTCAAACTATAAGATGCAATAATATAGAAATGACTAGTAATCTGCTACAAGGCAACTTGACTTCCATTGGTCTAAAACGTACCAACTTGTGAAAACAGATGTCTGTACTGCAATCGGCATGGGCCTCAAATCATATCGAAATCTCCAACCAGCACACTGAAGACTGTTACACCTGTTAGAAAAGAAACACCCAACGTTTTCATTGCACAAGGCTAGGAAAGTATTCAGTGAGTACTTACTCTGTGCACAAACAAGAGTGAACAAAGCTTAGCCAACCACGTAGGTCAAATGCTGACCTGAAAGAATCAATAAAGCTAGCCTGGCAAACATCTATGACCCTAGGAGGAACCCATGCTCAACAGAATCGAGTTCTGGATTTCCTGGGGAGTGAAATGAGAAGGCTCTGTTTTCTGACTGGTATTTACCCGTGCGTGCATGAAGGGGTTAATTATAATCTAAATCCACCATAATGAGCGAACAGAGATGTGGGGAAAGGTGGCCCCCTGGCTTACCACACACCAGCCCGCCCTGGGGAATGTCTGTTACGTGTTGTGCTGTCCTATGGTCTTTACAGACTCACTCAATTAGAGAAAGCTTCATAGGAAAGCCCAGAATGCAGTTTACAATGGATGGAGGAGATGAGAAATCACATGTGTCCACACAGAGCCTCAGCTTCTTCCTCAGACACACACACACACACACACACACACACCATCCCCCTCACCCTCTAGCCAAGCTGGAGGCAATCAAACTGTGAGGAAAGCACCAGAGCCAGAATGCTGCAGACCTCCCAGCGAGGCCCTGACGCCCTTCCCTGGGCCCCAGCATACCCTCCCCATCACTGAGGCCCAAAAGAACAACAGGATGTCCAGGGCAGCACCTCCCTCAGCTTGTCTGTTTGGACACAGAGTTTGAGACTGAGCAGGATTGAGTTATCATAGAAAAAAAAAATGAACTGAGTTAACCATATCCTCTAACAGAGGGGTTGGCTCTATGGAAGAGCAAATCCCCACCTACCGAATAGTTAAAGGCTGTGAGAAAAGACAGATCGGCTGTCTAGTGTGCCGTCCCAGGATCCTGTACAGCAGAGGGCATGGGACTCCCTAAGCCCGAGACTACCCACTGTGATACCTGCTGGAAAATAAATACCCAAATAATGTAACACGAAGCTAGCAAAGTATTCAGTGAGTGCCTACTGTGCGCACACACAGAAGTGAACAAAGCTTACCTAACCACTCAGGTCAAATTCTGATAGGAAAGAGACAATAAAGCCAGCCAGGCGAACATCCAGGGCATTCAGCAAGTGACAGATGATCAGCAAGAAGAAAACAGTAACGGGGTCTATGAGACGAAGATGGTGGCTGGAATTTCCACTACAAATGAGTTATGAGGTTTTCTTGAGAACCATCTTAGGATTGCCTACCATAATCCTAGTCGGTGACTTGGGAGGGGATTCCATTAAATGCCTGGGGATGATGGACCTGAAGGAAACATCTAGGAGGAAGGGTATGCTAATGAGGTGAGAGCCTGGGAGACAGTGGGATCTCCTCCATCTTGCTGAGGAGTCTCAAGAGGGCTAGCAGGGCATGGAGAGAGTAGGTTCAGCTCTACAGCATGCTGGCCCATGACAGGAGAGCACAGATAAGAGCCCAGCTCTGAAGGCAGAAGGTCATCCCGAGGGCAGGGGGAACATCCTGGTGGAAGCAGGGAGACTAAGGATGGAGAGCATGAGAGATGGTTATGGGTTGTCATGGAGACAGCAGTGCCAGCCAGAGGTTTGATCAGGGTGAGCTGGGATGAACTAGGATAGTCCTCAGGTTGTGTTCAGCTAACTGTCACAGTTGACCTGTTGGCCACTGTTGCTGACATGCAGGGAGGAGAGGAGCAGGACCCCAGTGTGGGTCGTGTGGAAAACAAAGTTGAATTAAAGGAAACCCTGAAGCTGGTACTGACTCTGTCTCCACAGCCACGAAGCTGGCACTGACCTCTCACTGTCTCCAAGGCTACAGCAAGTCACGAGGCTACCGGAATGAGCGTGTATACTGCAGCTTCCCAGAGAGGCTAATGGAGGGATGGCAGGGGCATAGCCATGGGTGGATCCACAGCAGGATCAGGGCAAGCAGATCTGTTCTCTGCAATAGAGCCGCGTGGGGCTGAAGGAAAGAGAGTATCCCAGGGAGCAGTATGTAGTGGTGGGGTGGGGAGACCCCTAAGTTTAGGACGTAGGGATTCTTCACTTTCAGCTCCTGCTAAGTAAGGCCTCGACCATGCTCCTAGCTGCCATTTGATTCTCTCCTCCGACAACTGCAAGCCATTTAGTGACTTAGTGAAGGGCCTTCAGGGTTCCTTACAGGATCATTTGAAAGCTCATCACTTATGATAAAATCAGTGACTCCGACATAAGACCCCTTACCTCATGTGGATGGGTGACCATGGCAGAGGCATCAGATGAATCTAGCATCAGTCCCTGGGGGTTCATTTATGTGGGAGATAGGGCAAAGTTTGTGTTTGCCACGAAAGGGATCTTCTGCAGTCTTACCCTGCTTATGCTCATCTCACTATTCATCAATTATCGAGCTACCCCAGAGGCTGAGGCACCTGGAGGCAGAGGCAGGAGGATCACAAGTTCAAGGCCGGTGTGGGTTGATGGTTTAGTGATGGAGTAGCTGTCTAGCATCTGTGAGGTCCTGGGGGGAAAAGAGTGGAGAAAAATGAGGCCGACTGGGAGCCACTGCAGCTTGATTTTTGAGGACTTCATCTTGATCTACAGTCAGGCCAAGGGACCTCCGTCTGCTGGTGACAGAACCCAAGAAGTCAGTGATGCAACTTTCTGCCCAAAGACACAGCAGCCTGGGCTGATTCCTGGTGTCTCTCCTTCAGTCCCTGTATTGTTGATGTCCCTAAGGTTTAAAACAACATGTGCTGTTCTTCACTGGCCGTATATAAAGTTCACTGGCCATCAAGTTCTTTAGCTTCCTTCATTTACAGTCATATTTGACAAATAAAAAAATGAGAGTTTCTATTGTCTAAAAAAAACAACACAGAGGGGACTAGGGGGATGGCTCCCTAAGGAAAGTCTCAAAAAGAAGAGTGAGTCCCTAGCACCCACTTAAAAGTTGGGTACAGTCATATTACCAAGTCACCCCAGCACTGGGGGAGCAGGGACATGAGGACAGACACTGCTGGCAAATCAGCCCTGATGAATTGTGAGCCCCAAGTTCAATAAAAGATTCAGTCTCAAAAATTAATGTTTGGCAATTGACTACTATAGATGCACGTGTGGACACACACACACACACACACATGGGGGGGGGAGAGAGAGAGAGGGAGAGAGAGAGAGAGAGAGAGAGAGAGAGAGAGAGAGAGAGAGAGAGAGA
>NW_021604615.1:5669663-5734902 GCF_004785775.1 Grammomys surdaster
AGAGAGAGAGAGAGAGAGAGAGAGAGAGAGAGAGAGAGAGAGAGAGAAACAGATAGACAGACTTCTTCCCATTCATTCTTCAATAACTTGTAGTATGGACCACGCTACAATGAAAAGTCTCATGCATCTATCTGTTTTTGAATAAAAAGGAAACATTGTTTTCCTTCCCCGGGATAGCTGATAAAGGTTCTTAACAAAAGCCTGGACTCCAGAATGGAAACAGCAGTGCGAGGCCCCTCTAGGGTGGGAGCTTTCCTTAAACAGTCAAGAAGCTAACCATCTGGCCTGGTATCCTGACTGAGTCACCAGACAAACATCCACGAAAGGAGGCTCTTGGAGGGAACTGGCTGAAAGCTGCTTTCCTGAGGACTCCCTGCCTCAGGTGTGGCTATTGACTCAGGCTTGAGCAGGTTGTCAGCCACACCTGGGACCGTCCAGGTAGCTTTCTATGGAGCAATGGGATGAAGGACAGGGTGAAGCAGGAAAGGTCACCATCCTGAGCCTGACAGCTCAGTGTCCTGTCCTAGGAGAATACCAGGCAGGAAGTCAAAAGCTCCTGTCAGCTGCCCTTGTCTTCCACTGGCCTGCCTTGCTTGCCTGGAGGCATGTTCACTTCCAGAGGAAGGCTGGGAAACTCAGCCAGCAGCAGTTAACTGGCACAAGATGGGAGACACACACTTGACTCACACTGAAGGCATTATTCGAACTTTTGACTACCAGGGAGGAGCTGCATGTGCCCACCCTGTCTTCAAAGCCTCGGGGAGCATACCCACTTTAATAACTTCCAGTAGGAAAGCAGCACAAAGGGAAAAAGGCACTGGCCGGAGGGCCCAAAGCTGGCCTTGCTGTGGGCCCGCTGTGATGGGAGGACAGAGGAACTCAGAGCTGGCTCAGCCACTTGACCGGACGCGGCTGTGCCAGGCAGCGCAGCCGGAAGCAGGAGGTAAGGACAGTGAGCCAGGAGCTTAATGTCTTCAGAAAATGGCCCAGGCGGGAGGAAGGAGAATGTCTGCTCCAAGAGAAGTAAACAAAACCCTGGCCACCGGCCAGCGAGCTGCTGCAGGCACAAACTGAACAACCCTGAGCTGATCCTCGAAAGCCCAGGAGCATCCATGTGGCTGCCCTCCGTGGGCCTGGAGAAGACGCGGCAGTGAAACCACACTTGCCCAGCATCAGGTCCAGACTCTCTGCCCAGGCCTGGCTGAGGGCAGAGCAGGAGACAGAGAGCCAGTGATGGATGGCTTGGGCAAAGCTGACCCAAGGACCAGTGGTGGAGGAGGGAAAAAAAAGCCCTGGATTTCACCCAGGAATCATTTATGTCGAGCCTGAAGCTGGGTGCTCACCCATGGGCTGGTTCTGTCCCCACTGACATCATGAACAGAGACTTCTGAAGTTTTCTCCTTCCTGGGAGCAAAAGGGTTAAGTTTATTCTTATACAAACAAGAGGTTAGTGAAGATCAAGCAATGGCATCAGCCACTTAGTCTCTCCCTGTCAGTGAACTGCTCACTCACTCCAGTGCCATGGCTCTGGAGCAGGTCTCAGCCTTGCAGTATCAAGCAATGGGGGAGTGGTAAGAAGCTGGCTGGAGAGGGTCACTTCCTCCTGACTTGGGCAAGCATGTGTTCAGCATTCACTATGAAGAAGAAGGCTTCTCCTTCTTCGAGCATTACGGACATTTCCAGAAATGTGACAGATGATTAAGCTGGTGATATTTGCATCAGTAGATAACAAGAACACAGCCTGGTCATTTGAACATTGACAGCATCGGGACGTGGCTCCATCAGCATCAAATCCCATGAGTGTGGGTCCAGCTCCTTTGCTCTCCATGTCATCAGAAACCTTTCGAGAGATCCGCAGTGACAGGCAACCACACACGTGGCATCCTGCCATGAAGACCTGCCTGGCCATGCACAGGACATGGGCACCAGAAGCTGAAACACAGCAGGTCAGCCCTAGAAGGACCAGTGAGACTGTTGTTCCTACACTGTCCTTGGATTTGCATAGAGACTGCCTTCCAGTCTCTGCAGCAGTGCTGGGTCACAATTGTAACCAAGCCCTTTATCAAGCAGGGGAGCAGAGAAAGCCAGTCCCCAGGATTTCACTGATGCCTGGCCCTCCACTTGTATACAGGATCTAGTTACTACACATGTGCTTTGTTGCGGAACATATTGAATACCCAAAAGCCAAAGTCTGTCTGAGGCCTGCCCTCAGCCACAAAACAGACCCACCTCCAAAGAAAAACCCTCGAATGAAGTGTTTCCTATTTTCTGCTAAAGGTTGACTTTCCTCCTCCAGCACCCCTCAACCTCACAGAGTTACAAAGTGGAGAGCACTCATCACACGGAGGTCAAACCAGTTATGTCTGTAATTGCTTCTCACCGGAACATGGAGGCTCAGACTGGACAGCTGCGAAGACCGGTGTGGTAGAGCAGAAACTTGGTCCTTGACCTCCTTCCTGCCTCTTTGATTTGTCGAGCATGTCCCAACCTCAGGGCCTTGGCACTTCCTGCCCCACTCAGTGGTGCTTTTCTTCCTCTCGTGCACACAGCAGACAAGTAAGCATGCTGTGCTCTCCCTTTCCTCTACTCAAGCTCTGTTGTGTGTGTCTCATGGCCCAGAATGCAGGTCAGCTCTGCCTCCTTCTCTCCAGTGCTACAGTGATGCTGCACAGGGAGAAGGAAGGGGAGGGCCTCTCTGATGCAGACCAAGCATCCCAACTCACCTTGTCTGCATCAAAGGCAACCACCATTTCCAGCCAGGGGCCCATCACACACTTCCTTTCCTTGTGTCTTTTCAGTGGGAGAGCCTGAAAGGCTACCAGATTCTTGTGAATTTTTATTAACCAAGGTGGTTGTATGAAATCTGTGGCCTTGTAGAAAAAAAAAGAGAAATGTTGCTAGGCAGTGGTGGCACATGCCTCTAATCCCAGCACCAGGGAGGCAGAGGCAAATGGACCTCTGAGTTCAAGGAATCAGATTGGTCTACAGAGTGAGTTTCAGGACAACCAGGGATACACAGAGAAACCCTGTGTCAAGAAAAGAAGAAAAAGAAGAGGAGGAGGAAGAAGGCGGTGGGGGAGATGTTCCAGGGCATAAGATCATGCAGTTTTAATAAGACAAGCCACACAAATTTATCCAGCTGTAACTGTGCCAGGATCGTTGTTTTTATTTTGCCTTTTCTGTTACATATAGTCAAGTGTGTTTCCCACACATGTAAGATACCAGTGGGTCACTGGGACTCAGTGATGTTTACTTAGGACAGCTCAGGGCTTTATTCCGAGTGAGGTCATGCTTTTCCAAAGCCAACAGATGAGAGACATACTTATACAAGTATGTGTGGAGATGTGGTTCAGCTGCTAGATTGTTTATAGCAGGAAGGAAGGCAGCCTAGGCTCCACCCTCAGCACAGCAGAGATGTGGGCAGAGTCTGAAGCCAGCATGTGCTACTGGAGACCCTTTATCAAAATATAGAAGGAAGGAAGGAAGGAAGGAGGGAGGGAGGGAGGGAGGGAGGGAGGGAGGGAAGGAAGACAAGAAAGAAAAGCTACTGAGTGTATGAGTGTTCCAGCAGAACACAAACCAGCTGAGTCAAAGCTCACCGTGTGTCATAGACCGTGTTCCATCCACTATGACAGTGAGGAAGAGCTGGAGTGTTTTAAGTTCTGACCCCCTGGCTCACTAGCAGGACATTGGACAAGTTGAACCTCTCACTACCCTGGTTTTTGAATTGTCAGGTTTTCAAGTATGAGATGGTAGTGGGTGGCAGTGTCTCTGGCACAGTGACCATGTGACAGACACGATGTTGCCAGCTGCTGCGTGCACCATCCCTTCTCACCCAAGGGCTCTCACACACAAACTCAGAAGACAGAGATGGCATGGCGGAACCGATGTTCATGGTGAGTCATGAGCTCTGCATTGAAGACCATTGGCAGTGTGGACATTAAAATCATCTGCCAGGTAACAGCCTAGCTTTCCTTCTCTGGGCACACAATATGGCTGCTTTCCACTGCCTTGGAAGCTGTCTCCATGGAATCAACATTGGCCAATGAAAACCAAGCAGACATGACAGGGGTCCCTTCCCAGGGTAAGTAGTGAGGTATGGCAGTCAATTTATCACAATTCCCATTCACTGCAGGGGTCATGTAGCTAATAACAGTGTCTTCCTTCCACGTAGGACTCTGGGAACACTGGGAAGCAGAACCTTCTCCCACGGGTAAGTTAAGCTTCTGGGATCAGGGGTTGCACACTGCAGCCTTTCCTGCCCATCCTGACTCACTTCTGAGTAGCTTTCAACACAATGGGGCGGTGTGCAGTTGTTAAATTTTTATGCAAAGCACAGAGTTGTAAAGGGATTCAAATCTGGTGATATTAACATAAAAAGCTACTTTACTACCACTGGGCCCTGGGGTGAGAGGGGAAGGTTGAATCTGAAGACGGGAAAGGGAGAGGTTATATTGTATCAGTTTAACCCAATCACTTCATTCAGTCTAAAATTAGGGCTAGCAATGTAGTTTAGTGGCAGAAACCTCAGTTAGCAGGTGCCAGGTCCTGGGTGAGAATACCAGTACTACCTAAATAAAAGACACTTAAATTGAATTAGTTAAAACAAATAAATAATAAAAAAGAGAACAGTCCTAAAGGTAACGGAGTGAGAATCCTGACTGTCCTGGTTTCATCCTATTGCTATGTGACCAAAGCAACTTAGGGGATGAAAGGTTACCCCAGCTCACACTCCCAGGTCACACAGTCCATCATTGAAGGAGCCGGAAGGAGAAACCATGGAGGCTTGCAGACTCAGACTTGGCTTGCTTTCTCATTCATACTACCTGCCTAGGGAATCATGTCACCCACAGTGGGCTAGGCTCTCCTACATCAGATTAAAACCAACACCATTCCCCACAGACATGCCCACATGCTGATGCAATCTCTCAATTAAGAGTCCTCTCTCAGGTGTCTCTGAGCTGTGTCAAGTTGACAGTTAAAGCTAAGATGGGCAGCAACATTGTATAGCATTTATAAATACACTGGCAACAGTAAGAGATGACAGGCCTGGCTGACAGGCGCCGCTAACACAGGAAAGTTTAGGGATCCAGTGAACACACAGAGATGTCAGAGATGTGGATGGATGGATGGATGTGTCAAGGCAAAGCCTGCGGAAATAAGGTAAATGGTCCCTAAAGCAGGAAATCCAAAACATTAAAAACAAACTCAAAGATAAAAGAATGTCCCTTTCCTTAGGAAAGACACTGAGCTATGCAGAATTCCAAGTCTTCTGAGTTGGTTACAACATGCTCAGGATTGAGACTCATGCTGGGTAAGCTACAACAGCAAAGTTAGAGAGCTGAGTGCAGTGCACATGCCCAGCACCCCAGCATGAGGGATGCTGAGGCAGGAGAATTCATCTCTAAACAAAACCAAAACAAACAAACAAAAAACCCACCCCCCCCAAAAAAAAAACCACCAAAATACAAAACAAAACAAAAAACAAAGGCAGACATTTTCAAGCATTTAACCCAAGTGGTTCTCAACTTCTGGGTCCTATGACCCTTTCACAGGGGTCACATATCAGATATCCTCTTGCAAATCAGATATTTACATCATGAGTCACAACAGTAGCAAAATTACAGTTATGAAGAAGCAACAAAAATAATTTTATGGTTTGGGGGTCACCATAACATGAGGAACTGTATTAAAGGGTTGCAGTATTAGAAGGTTGAGAAGCACTGATTTAAACAGAAAGGACAAAATACTATAAGAACAAGAAACCTAAGCAGATTCAGTATAGGAAAGTGATGGGGTGATGTCTCCCAAATTCTTGAGGACAGAGCATGTGCCTGTGCCCCAGGGAATCTGATTCCAGTCTGTTCTCTAATGTGAATGAATACAGAGTTTCCTGCAGAAGGGTTTGTTTACGTGGAAGGGTTTGTTTACATTTTAGTAACTCACTGCAAGAGATACAGAGAGCAAAGAGGATATACACAGATACAAAGTCACTTCCAGCAGGGCCAAAAACTGCCTTTGATAAAAATCAATAAACATTAGTTCAGTATCTTCTGCTCCTAAGCTGTACCTCAGGTACGATGGTTACACTGTGTCTTCATGTGTCTGGAAGTATCATACTGTCCTGTGCCGCATACTCTGAGATTTGCTGTTAGGAATGGCCTTAGGCAGATTACTTGCATACACACACACACACACACACACACACACACACACACACACCATATACATACACACATCTACATTCCAGACTCTTCATCCATAAAACAAAAAGTCTGGTGAGCCAAGAAGTAATCAATCCAACAGTTAGAACAATACTCAGCCTACCACAAGGTCTCAATTTTTTCTCTCTTAGTATGTTTTTGTTAACTTGAAAGAATGTAGAAACCCATGGGAGATGGGCCTCTGAGTAGCTCTGTGGGGGATTATCTTGATTAGGTTAATGAGGTCGGAAGAGTGGGTGGCACAATTCCCTGGCTAGTGTCCTGGACTGTATCGCTAGGAGAAAGCGGGGCTTGCAAGATGGCTCTGAGAAATAGGTACCTGCTAGCAAGTCTGGCAAACTGAGTTCTATTTCTGGGATCTACACAGTGGAAGGAGAAAACTTGACACCCAGAAGTGGTCAATGGCATATGGGGAAGTGCAAACACTTATGTGCACACAGGCGTGCGTGCACAAGCATACACACACACTTCAAAAAACAAAAAGCAAACAAACAATAAACAAAAAGAGTGGTAGTGGTGGTGGGGAGAGAGCATGAGCCAGTTGTGCTGTGACCTGTTGCTTCAAGCTCTTGCTCTGACCTTCCTGCCACTGCAGACCCGACCCTGCACGTGTGAGGCAAAATAAACACTTTCCTCCCTCAAGTTGCTTTTGTCAGAAACTGAATTTTATGACAGAGAGCCATTTTCAGTTTAGAATAAAATCAAAATGGAAAGGCATCCAAGTGGGCCCAGGGGTGGAGGTGTGTCTCTTTAATCCCAGCACTTGAGAGGCAAAGGTGGGTGGGTGGATCTCTGTGAGTCTGAGGACAGCCTGGTCTACATAGTGTGTTCCAGGAAACCCAGGGCTATGTAGAGAGAAATGCTGTCTTAAAACCAAAACCAAAACCAAACCAAACAAACAAAAGAATCCACAGTGCTTGTTAATGCCAGACATCCAGGATGAGACTTGTTCTAAGTTAAACTGGTTATCTGTGTAGAAAAATATCCTCCAATCTGTATTCATTTCATAAATAATGTATTTTTATTTTATTGCATATGGCTATTAAGGAGGGCATCCATGGTCAATACAGACTAAATACAGCATACTAAACTACTCCAGTTTATCCTTGTCTTCAGCGGCATCACGTGACCCCTATATACAGCATGTACAGCGGAAGACAACAGGGAGGGTGAGTCTCTTTTTGAAACACAATAGCGAGAAATATATTTAACATCTTGATATCCAGGAAACATGTACCCAAAGAAAACACTGTTTAATAACTGTTAAAGTTTATATAGCAAAAAAATAGTTTAAATTTAAGATTAAGTCAAGCAAAAAATGTACAAAGACCCAATATACAGCATGAAGTGTGGCAAAGGTAACACTCACACATTTTGGTTCCATTACTGTAAACTAAATTAAGGATGTAAATATTGCATATGCCTGCTCTTCTTGAAATGTACAGGATGAGGGGAATTTAATGTATTCTTGATTTCTCTTTTTGCTCAAGTCAGCTGCATCGGGGACATGTGCCATCTGTGTCCTGCAGTGACCGTTCCTAGCATGGAGGGCATGTCACAACTGCCTCACCGCGCTGCAGTCAGCAGATCAGCTCTAAGGTCCCTGGGGGATTCAGTTACACAGCAAACAGCACAGGTTCCTCGTCAACACTAGGTAAGATTTCAGGAGACCCTTTAACATCTCAGTAAAGTATAGCACACACCAGAATGGACTTCCACCCAAGTGCTGTGTACTGCTAAGGTGTGTAACTGCAGGAAGGGAAACCTTGAGAATTCGTGCAGGGTGGGGGGAGGTCAATTTACATTCAACTTTGTCTGGCAATACAACCTTCTTCTACAAGCTCAGCAATGGAAGCGGGAAGACAGCTGCATCGCCGTTAAATATATTTTTTAAGACATGGAATTTTTTTTTTTTTGGTCGTTCTCTAAAAGCCCCTTCTTTATCTTACCAATGCATTATTCTATAGTGATATATATCTATATATTTATATATATATATATATACTCTCCCAAACAAAAACAACGATAAAAAATAAACCAGCAACTCACATTTCCAAGAGTTAATGTAGCCTCTATGGACTATGGAGACAGGCACTGGGAAGTGGGGGTCAGGGAGGCAGGGCCTCCAGCCCTGTGACGGAGCAGCAAGGCGATGGCGATTTTGCCGGCAAGCTCAGCCCTTCTAGGTGACATGTGAAACAATTCCACAACACTGACATTTCCAGAACACTGACAACAGAACCAGGGTAGTCTCTGTCAAGAACCGTTGACAGGCGAGTGTAGGGAGGGAGATGGTTTTCTTTTTTTGCCATTAATAGCACAACGGCTGGAATGCCTCCCCTCCTGTTCAGGGCAACCTTGTTGGCCAACAAAAGTAACATTATGTCAGAGATAATATATTTAAAAAAAACAAAAACCCAAACCAGCCTTGAGCTGTGAGCATGCCTACGTTGAGTTTTTGGTTTGAGGAATGCGAGCTAAGATTCAGAGACAGGAGGCTTGTGGAGGGGGGAGAAAAGGCTTTTGCAATCTGAAGTACTTACATGAACATCTACAGAGAGAGGAGTCAACAAGCCTCGTAAAGATACAAAGAAAGATCCACCCTTCCCCACCCCTACCCCAAATACGGCTGATGATCTCCAAAAGGAGGCTGCTCCAATCACATTTAGGAATTACTAGGATTAATCCATCTTCAAGTCCAATCCCACGGAGAATTGTCAGTCCCACACCGGGCTCTGTGCGTAGGGAAACGTTTCAGGTACCTGGACTGTGGTCCACATCTACTTAACAGAGAGATGGAGGTCAGTATGTGATCCTGGGGCAGAGCCGCCCTGTACCCTGCCAAACAATCCGGCTTCACCCTGAACTGAGGTAGGACTGTGGTAGTTTTGACTGTAAGCCAGTAAATACCAGATTTGACCACTTCCATGTGTATTACAGCATCTCCTTGCATGCTGAGGGATTAATCCGCTTTGTCAAAATGAAAAAGTAACAAGAGAAATGACAGCAATGTCCAGGACTTGTGGAGGCCAACGTCGGAGACGTCCAATCTCCCGGAGTGTACTCCGTCAGTCCGTTACTTTACAAAGGAAACGAAACGCAACGCAAACCGTGCGAAGAGGGCAGGCGGATGGGGACAGCTGAGAGGCGGACCTGCCTCTTGGTTCCTTATCTAATTCACAGAAGTCTCAGAATGTAGAATTGCTCCCGTTGAGAGGAAAGAGGGCAGAGTTGGTTGGAAACATGCTAAGCATCTCCTTTGAATGGATTCAGTTTTCAACTCGGCAGTGATGGAGCCGGTAGCGCTTCACTCTGAAAGAAAGAGAAGAAAACTGGTGAGCCGTGCTCCAGGAACCCCAGGAACCCAGGAGTTCCCCTAACCCACGGACCTGCCATCAGGGTTTGGACATTTCCTCTGAAATGAGGGGCTTGATGCAAACTCAAGGTGGCTGTCCTAGACTTGGGGCGGTGGCAGGGTACACGCACAGGTGAGAAAAGTCTACACACACACACACACACACTTTGCCAAGCACTCCAGAAAAAAATCAGAGGATGAGGCAAGGGTTCTTGCCTTCACGGCAACTGTCTGCACACGTGCAGCTGGAGGAGACCAGCCTGCCTCCCCAGCACGAAGGACGAATGACAACTACTACAGCTCTCTCCAACTGCCGAGGGGCCGCACTACTGCTGTAACCTCTGACCCCTCCAGGGAAGGGCTGCCTGGGGTCCACTCTTCTTAAAAATACACACACTTAACTGGGCGTGGTGGTCCACACCTTTATCCCAGCACTCAGGAGGCAGAGGAAGGCGGATTTCTGGGGGTTGAGGTCAGCTTGGTCTACCAGTGAGCTCCATGTCAGCCATGGGTACAAGGTGAGGTTCTGTTTCAAATAACTGCCCCCCAAACTTTACTGCAATCATACCTTTGCTGCCACACAGCTCTCAGCTTCTCTTAGAGAACACCCATTACCCCAAGTGCCAAGAGCTGCCAACTCTCCTTCCGAGCGAGCGGCGGGAGGGCAAGCAAGTTACCATCTTCACTGGCTTCTCCCTTCAATGGAGGAGCAGCATGACTCTACCCCCAGGACTCTCTGTTCCTAATGTTTAAAGTCCCTCCCCTGTGTGTGTGTGTGTGTGTCTGTGTGTGTGTGTGTGTGTGTGTGACACAGACATAATGCCACATCATGACGACCCCTCCTTATCTTACCAGTCACTCCCTATGATGATCACCACAAGGCTACACTGACCTTTAAACTGGTCAGACCTCTTAGCTCTAATATCATCACCATAAGGTTTAGACACACCTCCAACATCCAACGGAATTCTGACCTTTGACCCTTGAACCTCAATCTCTACTTAAGTTTATGTGTGACGGAGAGAGAGAAGGAGGGAGAGGGGGAAAGAACCTCTATAAATATACACAGAAAGTGATCCTGTGAGGGGAGGGAGGGCTGTAGAAACAGAATCAAGGAGAGTCTGGGAGTCTCAATGGACACAACACAGCCAGAAGGGCCCAACTCCATGGAGACTTAAAACTGGAAAGCAGTACTGAAGAGTGTAGGGTAGAGAAAGGTTGCCATAATAGCTTCCCAGTATTTTTTGTTTTTTTTGTTTTGTTTTGTTTTGTTTCTATTCTTTGAAAGGACAGCCTGAGGCTGAAGCTGGCTATCTTCTTCTTTTTAAATTTTTTATTGGGTCTTTGTGGATTTCACATCAATGAACCCCAATCCCACTCATCCCCTCTCTCCTCGTACCTGCCCCCACCAACAGAGGAAAAAAAAAATCTCATTATGGAAGCCGTACTGTGTCACAGTGTGTCCCCACTGTATACCCTTTTGCTCACACTTTGCTTGCAAATGTGCACTGCAGTGACTCACTGGTTTGATACAAGGCCTCTGGCTTCTGCTACTCTATTGATACTGGACCCTCACTGGGGCTCCTCTGAGATATCCTGTTGTCCTGTGTCGTAGAGAACCTGTATTTTGAGATCTGTAGGAATGACCTTCATGTATCAGCAGTTCATCGATGGGGTAGATGTTGGGTTGGGCCAATTCAGAGCCCCGGATCTGGACCTGAGACGTATCTGAGCTGGTCAGCCCACCAGAAACTGGCTATCTTTATACCAATGAACAAAACACCTTTCTCCAATGTGAACAGGTGGCAAAGTCACGTTGAGCATGTTGGCCAGAACCCTGACCTACCTCAGCCAGAATGTTTTCCTGAGGGCCACATTCTGAAGGCTAGCCCAGGTCTAGGAATGGGGTAGGGGTGGGGATGAACACCAAAGATTAGGCCTCAGCTCCCACTCAAGCCCTTGACCTTTCCTGTCCAGAGAGGAGAGAGAGCTGAGAACTGACCTGGATGCAAACTAGGATGTGTGTACCCCATGCCTGTGAACTAGGATGTGTGTGCCCTATGTCTGTGAACTAGGATGTGTGTGCCCTATGTCTGTGAACTAGGATGTGTGTGCCCTATGCCTATGGACTAGGATGTGTGTGCCCTACGTCTTTCCGTTTACTTTTAAGGCTGTCACTGGGCTGGTTTGTGTTGAATCTGAAGAAGGAAAATATTTTCTAACGCTACTAATCTGACATGCTCAACCTTAAATATTTATAGTTCCTAAGGATGAGATGCCAGTACACATTTATTTATTCATTACCTATGTCAAATCCACTAGAGGCAACACAGGGATGATTAATTTATGGCCACTCTGCTTTGCATGTGCCTTAAGAAGGTAAACTCTGAGCTGTCTGTCCAGTCACAGTGGTAGAATGACCTAGGAAGGATCCTGCCCTGCACACAGGACAGAACCGCCACCGTCTGTCCTGCATCTGGTGGTAACTCATGATGAGACCTGAGTCACAGGATTTGAAATTTCCTTGCATTTCTAGACCCAACTCCATAAGAACCGAGATGATCCTTCAGAACGGCAAGCGCCCATAGCCATGAAAGAGCAAATAAGCAAGTTATAGAAACTCCACCCATCCCTGTGCCCTTCCACAGAGCCCAGCTTCACCCCTGCTCAGCAACCACAGATGATATATGACACGGATACATCCCAAGTGGGGTCCAGTCTCAGGCCAGGACTCCAAAGTCTCTGAGGATCACCTCTTCCCTTACACTTCAAGAGCAGAAAGAATTCAAATGAGCCTATGCTTCCACCTTCAAAAGTTCTGCTCAGATCTCAGAGAAAGAAGAGAGGGGGCAGGGAAAGGAGAGGGGAGATCTTTACAGTACATGAGTCCAGCAGCAAGACAGTGAAGTCCCACTGCATAGAAGGTTGAGCACCAAACCCAGAGCCTGTTAGCAAGAAATCAGACAGACATACCAGGGACATCTGAGCCGGCCAACTAATACCTTTCCTTCCACTGGAATGTTTCATGAGACTCTGGGTTTGTGCATGGTCAGGGTCCCAGGCATACACTTCCGCCCTGGGAAGCCCAGGTTCTGTCTCTAAACTTCTGCAAGGCTTTTCTCCCACAAAGAGCCCAACATAGAACCCCTCACTCAGAGTTCCAGAGGCTCTGTGCAGTGCACAGAAGAGCAGGTGTGGACTCGGTAACGTATTCAGGGCTCTGAATTACTAGTGCTATTTAAATGAATATTGATTTGCATGACAAAAGAAAACCAGAGGCCACATATTTTGTATCTCTAGTAGCAGATCAAATTAAGGAAGAAATGAACGCTTTGGGAGTCCCCACATCCTCCAAGTCCACCTCAATGCCAAGTTTAGGCTTAAAAACAAAAAAACAAAAACAAGAAAAACAAAAAAAAAAAACTAGTTGGAAAAACAGGCTTTTCAGTTGGAAGAGAAATTCCTAGAAAAATATGCCTGATAATTTAGTATCTCCTTACTTTGAAAAAAAAAAAAAAAGTAAGGTTGGGTGTGATAACAAACCCAGAGATTCTAAGAAAAACGGTTACTTAACCTTTCATCTAAACTGGGGGAAAAAAAAACATAATTCAAAAGGAAAACACAGATGATTAAGCTCCCTGTGACAACCTGCTTGAGAGAGCCTGACTTCCTTTTATGGAAGCTCACACTTCCACTGACAATTAAACTCCTTTCGTTTTGAATGCTTGTTATTAAACAAACTCCCTACCTTCGAGTTGTAACTTGCTAATGATACAATCAATTCCAGACGGGTTGAAGAAACGATGTAGCTTTCTCAGGGCTAAAGCGAGTAATAGGCGTCTGCCCTTTGCTCCTGCTCAAGCCTTCAAGGAAGGCAGCCTCCTCATGGCCCAGCCAAGGTGTGCTCAGAGGCCTCCCAGCCTGTGAAGCAAGCGCCTCACTTCAAACTTCCTCTAACACACCCAAAGCTTTGCCCATGGGAACTTGCCAGCTCAGCTTCCAGGCTTTTAGAAGCCAATGTTTCGATGGCTGTTTCCCAATGTGGGCATCGAACTAGCTTCTCCCTTACTGGGAACCCCCAGGTGCCTTCAGGTGCAGATCCTACACTGTGGATTAAAGCTGTTTTCACCCTCTAGCCTAAGCCCTGATCCTCGAGTCTTCTGTATCCTAGGGGACCCTTTCTCTCAAACCAGGACATTCTAATCCCAGGTTAAAACCAGAGAAAAAGGCCGGAAAAAAGAGGGCCTCCCCGGTGGGGCTGTGCAGGGGTGGGGGCAGCTCCTTCCTAGTGTTGTCTAATGGGAGGTTCCCCCTGGCTTCCAGCAGAGACGTTTAGGGACCCAGTGGGAGCAAGGGAATCAGACCAGTCCACTTAAGCCCAGTCTCTTCTTCCAGTTCCCACCATTCGTTCTGTGTTGTTTTGTGCTGTGCATCTTTGAGGGTCACATCTACATAGTAGAAAGGTTACCAGGAGTGGATTAACCAGTTCCCTCCTGTCACCTTCTCTACTTGCATTTTGGTAGCAAGAGCAGATAACGGTTACTCGTTTGTAAACCAACAAAATATCCCTAACATAATTAATTGTCACACCTTGTAGACTCCCACAGAGCCATCTGTCCTATATGCTAGTTTCTTTGTGTCTGTCCCCTCTCTTTCCTCCCTCCCCACACCTTACCCAGCCATCTGACAACCAGTTTTACTGAGCTCTCTGTACATTTAACCTGAGGGTTTTCTTTTTTTAATATTCTATGTATGAGATCATGCAAGCTTTTTCACTGACTTTTTATAGTGCTCCCTTCAAAAGACATTAAATACCATGCTAGTATCTGATCCCTTTTAATGAGGGAGACTAGGTGATGTTCACCATGCCTTGGGAAACAAGCCTGCCTGCTAGACTGCATGAGACCATGTCCTTCTGTCTGGCCTTCATGTTCTCTGCACTCAGGACAACGATCCTTAGTCAACCTAAGTTAAGTTCAACGAACTACAACAAAACAAAAGAAAACAAAACAACTTTACAGCTTATATCACTTCTTGGAGCAGAAAAAAGAGAAACACAACCTCCAAATGAAAGAGAAAAACAAGCACGAACTTTCACTGTCCAATTCTTCACAGAACCAGTCTGCCAACCCTTCAAGGCAGATAAACCCACCGGCTGAAGAGAAGGCGCAAGCAAGTTCGTCAAAATAGCACCACACGTTTTCCACCTGCGTGTTACACCTGAGACTAACTGATACCCCTGGAAATTATCTGCAAGCTTACGCACTTCAGAAATGCAATACTGTCTGCTAAAGGCCACGCTATCCTCTTACAGACCCTGCGAGTCATAAGACCGACTGTGAAGCCAGCACTCTTTACAATGATCCTCTGGCTTCTTAATGCACAGCACAGCTCAGAATCCATCTGATCACTACTAAATGCAAGCTTTGCTGATTCTCAGCTTCACAAAGAGAAACTGATACGCACCACACCTGCAATTCATAATCAGCCCAAATCTTTCTCAGGTCATCTGAAAATGTGACTTCAAGGGCTTTGCTTCTACCCTGATGGAATAGTTGGTACAAGGACTAGCATTAAAATTACAAATATTCTCTAAGAGGCCTCATTGCTTTCTCAGGTCTAGCACATTTTTTTTTTTGTATGATGACTTACACTGATGTAAAAGACTATGTTTTATTTACACTATAAAGATGCTTACAACTGAAGTTATAAAACCTATTTTTTTTCTCATCGAAACTATGGGAAAGTAGAATAAATATTCAGAACAGATTCAAGTGCTTTCCTTCAGCTGATAACCAATCTGCTTGGGAGCTATGATGGTTAATACTGATTGTCACTTGAAAGAATCTATAATCAATCACCTAGGGGACAAACCTCTGGTTAACAGACCTGGGAAGACCCACCCGACTACTGTGGGTGACACTATCCTGTAGGCTAGAATCTTGGACTGAGTAGAATGGGAGAAACTGAGCTGAGGAACACTGTTCATCTCTTTCTGTTTTCTGATCGAGGATACTGTCTCAAGCTCCTGCTGCCATGCTTTCTCACCATGATAGACTGTACCCTCAAACTTGGAGTCAAAATAAACCCTATTGAATTGCTTTTGTCAGATGTTTTGTCATAACAAGGAACTAAAATGAGCTCAGCAGGGCCTCTGCCCCAGCCTGCACCCCCATGAGCCACCTCTCACACCACTACTCCCTTGGGGGGGGGGCGGCACAGAGTCATTCTCTGCAGCCATCCCTGCACCCTGAAATCCACACAGCTTCCCATACTTCGGTGAGATGCATGTGTGGAAGGCATGATGACTCAACTAGTCAGTCAGACCCAAGAGGACCATGGCCACTGTCAACTAGGTGATGTCTCAGTTAAGTCAATCACGCCCACTCCTGAAGACAGGGATAACCACTCCCCACCTCATCCATACCCCCAGAAGAACCACAGTGAAATCATCAAAGGAGATTCTATATAGAAACCCTAGTGTCTATAAACAAAACATACATGAGTATTGATTTTTACATCAGAAGCACATGCTTATGGCATGACTCACACTCTGTGGTCAGACTCCTTCACTTCTCTGAGTATATTCAGTCATGCAGGCAGGCAGCCACATGCCGGTGTTTTGAACTACAAAGACTTCTCCAGACCTGCTGAGAAGGGCTGCTGGCTCCTCAGGCTGTTTGAGGAGTCACAGCAGTAGGGCATAGGGTACTTGCTGTCATAGCCCCTCCCCCTCCTAAGGTGCATCAGGAACAACAATGTTAACACCTAAGATTTCTAAGGGGCTTTGGGGGAGATGACCACTGGGAGGTTTGTGAAGCTACAGGGAAGCAGGTTCTAGCAAAAAACAAACAAACAAACAAACAAAACAAACAAACCGAGAACCCACTCAGCTCGACTCTGAGAAGGTGCTGAGGAAGGGGAACTACCTCCCTGCTCCACTCAAACCAAGGCAGGACAGAACCAAGCCAAAGCCTACTGTATACCACAAAGTGGCATAGCATCCAGCCATCATAGGGGCTGCCCTGCCTGCTCCAGCCACTGCAGGTACAGGTCAGCCAATTATACGTGATCCACATGGATTCAGTGTGGGCGCACCTTATAGGTAATCAGAGCACTAAAGTCCGTACCACACCTTTAAAAAGACTACTTCAGCTCGAGCAGTGACCCTACCAGTACCACACCATAGTACTCAGGCCCAGGACACTTGGGATAGAGCCAGGGCCAAGGCTCCTTGTGACAGAAGATGAAAGTCTGGGCTGAGGACAGTAGACAAAGCCACTGTCCCCGGCCCTCCCAACCCCCTTGGATAGCTAGACCCAAAGCACACACATGTCACCTGCTCTGGTCATTCAGGTCCAGGGGCAGAGGCCAGAGACCTGTAGATCAATCAGGATGGCAGCAGGCATCCTTTGAACTTCTGTCTTCTCCCAAGCCCTCTGCAGCAGCTGGGAGGGGCATGGGAGGAAACCCAGCACCAACTGGGCATGGCTACTCAGAAGGAAGGTCTGTAGAGAAAGGGTCCCCATCTCATGGTCCGAGGATAATAAACTATGAAAGGCTGGAGGAGGGACAGCAGCAGAGGCTAAGGCAAGGCAAGGATGTTTCTTTCAAGAGAATGCCCTCAGAACGCCATCTTAGAAGACTATCTGGCTATGACGAATTTTCCATGTATACACATGTGAATCATGCAGTCTACATGAATCATGGGACATTAATTTTTCCTCGACTTCCCTTGGAAAGCAGTGAGTTATGCTTTGACTTCTGGAAGGCGTAACAAGCCATGGAGGTGAGATGTGGAAGGGTGAATCTCATTCCTAGCTTGTCAGGACAGATAGTTCTCTACGGCATTGGCTCTATAGTGACTTGTTAAAATGTGATTTAGCAGAGTGAGGCTGAACTGGTTCCAAACACCAGCGAGCTCTTCTAAAACCCTGCACCTGTATCTGGAGATATCTGTCACGTGTGTTCTGCATACTGACAGACTCAGACTGGCCATCCTCAGCTTCAGCCCTGCACTCACAGAAAGGTACTTTTCCAAGCAAGCCAGATCTCCATACCTGGAAGAGCATCCAAAGTGACCACTGGACTCTCCTTTCCAGGTGTTTCTTGAGGACCAAGGCCTAGCAGTCTGCCATACCTGCTAGGTACCACACAGTCCTACTTACACAACTGCTGTCCTTGTCACACAAAAAACAGCACCTCAGTCAAGGGCAAATCCTGCTTATTGTTCCCAGTCTCCAAACCATCCTTTGCAAACTTTTAAATGTTAGTGGAGTCATTCTCAGTCTACTTCTAAGACCTCTCACCCACAGCACCATCCCCATCTGCCAGGGGTGGTTGGGATCCTGAAGATGGCAGAAGGTAGGGCAGTAGCCCAGGGTGGCCTAACTCCGGGGGAAGGAGAAAGAGGTCGGCTCTGCTTCTCTCACAATTAGGAAGGCGTAGGACAGCAGGGTCACAGCAGTGACAAGCAGCTTCCTGGAATGCATTCAGTTGCAGTCAGGCACACGGATAGCCATACTCGGGGAATTCACACACACCATACTTGGAAAAGACATCTATATGTGATAGCAAGAGCTCCTTCCTAGCACACCAGAAAGTGGGGTTCCTAGGTTTTACAACTAACTTCTTAAATAAATCCAGAAGCTACTTTGGTGGAAAAAAACATTGCCTTCTCATACAAGCCCACAAAGTAACTAAAAAATGGGCAAAAGCTTGATGTATTAGCCACCCCCCTGCCCCGTGTGTGTGTGTGTGTGTGTGTGTGTGTGGTCGGCTTCATTCCGCCTAATCTATCTCATCCCCCTCCAAAGCTGAAGGCACAGAGATAAGCTGCCACTCTAGACTTACAGTCACTTTTGATTCCAGGAACAGCAGAGCCTTCCAAGGCAGCCCTCCCACCCCCATGAAGACAATCACCTCTGAACACTAGGATAGTCCATGCTGCAGTAGCCAGCTGTCCCCTCCAGCAAGCACTGTGGACCACCCTGAAGACTCAGAACTGAGATAAGGATGAAGAGAACCACACCTCACCAGGGACTGCTCAATTACACAGTACTGTGCCCACCCAAATTCCTCCTCTCTCTAAACCCAATACACAAGTCACTGCTCCAAGATGGACCTGTGGTCCCAAGATGCATCTACCCATTCTCCCTCTCAATGCTTTGAGGAGGACGTCACCTCTTTTTGCTTCTTCTTCAATAACAGACACAGTGGCCAGGACTGGTCTGTTAGGGCACTCTTCCATTCCAGAATATTTCGTTTCTAGAAAGTGCTCAACAGATCCATGATGGCAAGATGGTGAACTTTGAACCCGACTCTCTCCTGAACCTGGAGAAGCTGCCTCAGTTCTAGTATGATTGGAAGTCTCTATCGGACACATGCTGTTCATGATGGCAGGCTATAGTTTTTAACTGTGAGCATCTAATGAACACTTGGTGTGTCTGCCTAAGAATTCTTTTATAATCAAACTACCTCCAAAAGGGGCAGCTTGTGTCCGATTCAATTTGAACAAAACCCATTTGTCATCATGCAAAAATCTAGCTAAATACTCTTCCCCACAACTTCTTTTTAAGGACCTTAAGAAAAATAAGACCCTGTGGGATACTTGGTCCTGGGAAGATAACCACCCTACAACAGCTGACTATCTACAAACTGGTCCTGAGGTTAATTCTAAATTGGTGAGTTTCCAAATCTATTCGTCATTAACTGAGTTAATGACTCATTTCTTTGGAAGCTGCTAACAGGTTGTGAGGGGTGTATGATATTCCATGCATGGGACAAAGACACAAAAGGTAAGACTCTTAGCCCGGCATCACAGGTCAGCAGGGCTGGCTCTGTTCTTGAAGAGCGTTGGCTTCAGCACTGCCAGGTGGCCTCAGCCTTCCCGATGAACTAGCCTAGAAAAAAATGTCTTCCTTACAAAATTCCCTGCTCTCCTCTGCCTCTTGTGAGTGATCTTCTCAATGGGCACTTTGCTTTTCTACCTCAAACACACCCTTTGTCTATACCCAAGCAGTTCCTTACACAGTATAACAGTGGGGAGGCAGAGAGAGGGGAGCTGTTGCACACATTCAGTTTTTCCAGTGGAGAGAGCACCCAGATGATCACCCGAAGTGTGCCAATCTCTGGACCACCTTCTCCAATGCTCTTATGATGGTATTTAATAACTACTCTACCCAAATTAAACCTGACCAGCCTGCAAGCACATTGTTGAGGTCGCGGTTCCCAGCTCTGTGTCCTCGAAAGCAATTGTGGATCCTACCGTGCACCTGACACTGTACCCACACTGAGCTGAAGGGGCTTAACATATGTGGAGACCAAATTTTATGTCACGTACCGTCTCTTGTGCTCTTTAATAAAACTTAAAGACTGCCAGAGGAACAGAAACGTTTCACTCAGGAGACCTCAAGAGGTTCAGGGGCAAGGCTGGACCACAAGTGATCACCAGAAGGTAAGTTTGAAAATCCATGGATAAAAGGGGAGTTATACAAAAAGGGGTTGGGGGTGGGACATTAACACAACAAAGTTCTTAAAATTGACGGTGAAAACTGGCTAAATTAATTCAGGAAGGGGCCCGGCCCACAATGTCCATTCTTTCACTTTCTTCCTCAACTATTCCTGTTTTACTGTGATTATCACAAGGAGGAAAACGAGGTGGCTGGAAATTCACTGCTGCACGAATGAAACAAGAAATACAGGGTCAGTGGGAAATGCTGAGGTAGAGTGTTTATGTCCATACTGATAATCCACCGTAAAGAACCTGAGTTAGGCCCTCAGAGGCAGAGACCACCCCTCCTATTTTCCTAAGGACCTTGGATAGGTCACCTGGCCCCTCTGACCAGCAGGCTCTTTAAAGTCATCAAAAGCCAGAGTCTGAGGCTGGAGCAACAGCTCAGCTCTGAAAAGCACTGGCTGCTCCTCCTGAGAACCTGGGGTTGGGTTCCCAGAACCCTCAAAACAGCCAACAACCCTCTGGGGGTTCCATGGGTTCTGACGATTTCTTCTGATCTCTGCAGTCAACAATGACAAATGTGGTGTTCAGACACAGACACAGGCTAATACAGGTATTATACATACCTATAAGAACTGATTCTGCAGACACCACAAGATGTATAGATGTCACAGAATGTTATACTTAAGAGAAATAAAACACTACAAGGAACAGCTTTGAATCCCACTCACTTCTGCCCTGGGACATTTCCTTTCAGCTTTGCTTAGAATATTTGTTTCATTTTTCACCACACACCATGAGTAGAATTCTTCCAGCATAATTTTGTGTTCAGCTCGTTTCTGGATTGTTAATAACATACTTTGGTCCCTGAAGATGGTCCAAGTTAAGTCCACAGAGTGAGTACAGAAAGCATGTGATCGTAATAAATATTAAACACTGCACTGTGACCACGCAAAAAAGCAGAGTCACCCCTAATGCCAACATATGGCTTTTGAAGGGATAATGAAAACCGTATCCTAGGAAGAACTATAGAGCTTACATTTATGCACTGAAAAAACCCAACGTTTAGATATCATGGTAAATCACAAAGAACTAACTTCCTAATAGATAAAAGAGTAGGGGACTAATATTTTTTTGAAGTGTCTGTATAAAGACTGAATGTGCTCAGAAAATATGTTAGCATTTAGTCTCAATTAGAAAGAAATAACAAGATGGGTTTTGGAAAAAATAGCAGTATGGGAAAATATACACAAATATCAGTTCTAAACATGTGCTTCTGAAAATCCTAATACTTTTAAAAATAGATATTAAAAGGTTTGGTACCAAGTTCATGTAATGGTTTATCTTTAAGATGTATCCTGAGTCCAAATGTTTGACCCAATTTCAGTAAATGCACTAGAAGAAAGAAACAGTTTGCAAATATCATTGCATAGATGCCACACACAAGAAAGTGGAATGGGGTTTAAATCATTTGCCTACTCTTTTTAGCACGTCTTTTGGACAAATAACTATGACTGGGTAAAACAGTATTTTTTTTCTACTTTAACAGGAAAAGAAATTGTAATTATTAAATGAACTGCTTTATCATCCACATGCTGCCTGTACATTTTAAACCAACTCTATTTCAGCATTTTAACACAATGAATTAAATTAAGAAGTAAGACTGCCAAGCTCAGAAGTGTCTGGCACATTCTGTACCTAACAAGCAGCTCCTGTGTGCAGCTTGCTCCCCTGTCTAGTCCAACTTTCTTCTGCATGTGTTACTTCAGGGCACCCTCAGAATGAGCCTAGGAAATTACCCCCAAAAGACGCTCAAAGACCAGTGGCTACCACTGATGTCAGCATCTCCTTCCAGAAACACCTACCCTCCCTTTTGCTACCCACCTCAACTACCTCCTCCCACTTGCAGTCTTGACTGATGCATTCAAAACACTAAAATGAATAGAGTACTCTGTTTATATCTGGAAAGCATTGCTGCCCCCAAACCCATAGCTAAAAACGGTACACAACCTTTGTAGCCATTCACTCTAGAGATGCAAAAAATGTGTACTAAAATGTCAACATTAAAATGCTTGGCACGTCTTATATTAAACCATACACTCTATTCATGCTGGTCTAGAGAGACTAGCGGAGAGTCTATCCCTACCACAACTGGGTCTCCTCTCCCCTCTGAGTCATAGTGGCCCTTACCCTATTTGGCAATGTGAATACAAGAATAAAGTTACATTTTCCCTTGTTTCCAAGGTGAACAAAGAACATTCAATTCTGTGCTATCCAAGGCCCCCCTCCCCAAACAAAACAAAAAGCCGGCCTGCTTGCCAAATCTGATAGCAAAGTTACCTAGCTCTTAGAATATGCTTCCAAAGAAAAGCTGTTAGTAGGATTGTAACAGAACGCCTTTATGCCCAACTGCTGTTATTAAAATTGCTTGGGCGCGGGAGCAGGGGTGGGGGGACAAGAATCCAGCATTTTTCTACCCTACAGACAGACAGCACAGTGCTGAAATCAAAACTTCAGGAGTGACCACCTCCAAGTAAAGTCAACAGACAGAACCGAATCCCTGCTGAACAGAATGCTGGCTAATTAAACACCGGAAGTTTAAGGGCTCGGCCGTTAGATTAGAACTTCCAATGCTAAGAGTCAGTTTTCTAAAATGTACATTCTAATTATACATCCTCCCCTTGTCAACAGTTCCTAATACCTGAAGACATCACAGAAGGGAATATAAAGTGTGCTTTGAAGCCAGGGCAGACAGCAGGTCTGTTTTTCATTGTTCTGCTACTATGTAATTTGAATTTCTTTTCTTTTTCTTTCTTTCTCTTTTTTTAAATTCTGGGATCTTCTCTTGTTTTGTTATGCTGCTCTCCTCTCACTGCTCTAAAAGGCTGAGCTACCTACCTGGCTGAATTCTTAAAGAAAGGAGGTGTGGCTCTTTAGAGACAGGAGCACAGACAACAATGAGACAGGAAGGTAAGCGGTTCGGAAGGCATGGCCTCCAGTCTCCAAGTACTGCCCTTTCGATCAGCTTTTATTTACTAATTTTTAATTTAAGAGTGCTTATTTTCAAAGTACCCTCACTGCCCACATTCCTGGCAGCATGGAGCAGCTGTTTTCCTAGCACTTCCCCTATACGGGCTTAAGACACCCTTCTTTTCCTCACCCCAGCAGGGTTAGGATGGGAATCAACTGCGGACAATGTGAGTCTGTGGCTCTCTGGAGAAGATTAGCAACCAGAACCCAGGCTTCCTGGCCCCACCCTCCTTCCTTCTCCGAACTACTTCAGTAAAGGCTTTTCTTTCAATAAAGGAAGCAGAACTGGCCACGTGACTTTCATTCACCAAAGCCTGAGTGCTTTCTTTAGCACCTCAGCTGCTACTTCCTTAGGAGGTGGGAGCCACCCTACACAGCACTATGCCCAGGTGGCACCCACTGGGAGATAAGAGGCTGGCAAGGCTATTGCACTGGCTCCGGGGATGAAGCACTTCCAAAGGCAGAACTTTCTAGACTAAATCAATGATACCCCCCCTTCCCCAGCTCCTTTGCAACCACCTCACTCACTTGCCAATCTTGTAGAAATTGGACGTGTGGATAGACTTTTGGATCAACAGAACTCAATGTAGGTCTTTTCCACAGTACTTATCTAATAAGCTTCTTACACTTTAGAAACCCACGGAATGAAAACCCCTCTCTGAAGGAGAACCAGGAGAGGAGGACCATGACAATCCAGTCCTATTAGGGATAATGTGCACAGTCTTATCAGAAGTAGTTTTAAAACACAGCTAACTAAATTAATTTTCAGTTCCCAACAAGACAACAGTTCTAACAGACTACTCAAACTTTTTTCACACACACAAATACCAGGTGTTTACTAGCTTCTTAATCAGCTGAGTTTAAGACCACCCCCACCCACCCACCCACCCACACACCCACCCACCCACACACCCCACTGGCCCAA
Organism: Grammomys surdaster; assembly: GCF_004785775.1. Taxonomy (NCBI): domain Eukaryota; kingdom Metazoa; phylum Chordata; class Mammalia; order Rodentia; family Muridae; genus Grammomys; species Grammomys surdaster. The sequence continues at coordinate 5,693,654 of NW_021604615.1, forward strand.
CCCAATTTCCAAATCAACTGCAGTCAAATCAACTGCAGTTGATTATGGGACACTGCCAGGACTTTGTGTCTACTTGGGATGGAAGCACAGGGCACTGCTAAGTCTGGGCAGAGCCTGGTAAGCAGAGAAGACATTCTGCATTTCAGCTTCAAACTCTACTTTCAGCTTCTTCAAATCACGCTCTCAAAACACACATCTCTACACAGGACTTTTAATCCGTGCACACCACCAAGGTCTCCCTGCCTGTGAGCTATACACAAAAAGATGTCCATCCTGGAATTCCCAATGGTCCTTTGTGACTCGTCAGACATCAAGGGCCCAGTTCAGCAAGCTAAGATGGCATGCGCACTTCCCCCCACTGTGAGGCCACTCTCTGCTCATATCTATTTGCTAGAAATCTAATTTGGCTTGTACGCCTCCCCTTGAACATGTGGCTTTGGCACGGCAGATGAATTTTTAGTTATCGGTTTTCCCTTTAAAACATTCCCTTTTAGAAAGGAGGTTTTTTTTTTTTAACATGATACCCAGAGAATTCAGACTAACAGTAACCAAAAATCCTCCCTTGTCTGCTTGTATGGAGAGCCATTTAGACTTCACACGTGTGAATCCCGAAGACTGGTAGGAATTTTATCCTGTGGGAAACTTTAAGCAGAACTAGATGAGCCAGGTGTCTGTTTTAAACACACTTACCCCTGCAGGTCAGCCTTCTTTCTGATCTGCCAGGGAACCCCTTTTCTGAATGTAGTGACTATCTATACCCCAGGCCTCAAGCTTCAAAGCGTGGACTTCAGACTGAGTTCCCAAAGTAAGAGACCACCCACCCAGCCTCAACTCTACATGTTTACTCCAGTCCTCTACCGGGGACACGGAAGTTGCTTAAGCGTGTGTGAGTGAGGCGGACAGACAGATTTCCCTCATTCAGTCACACACTGTTGTGTTTATACGGCCTGTGGCTTAGCTATCCTCAATTCTCTAGCACTAGAAATTTTGGACTACTTAAGAAGACCTTGACAAAGTGACCTTCAGCTGAGAGATTCGCCACCACGGAAGAGACACATCCTTGCCAACTTCCCGTCGATTTAATTAGCTGTTGAAGTGCTGTGCTACTGGTAATTCCTGGATACTCCTCCTCTTCCTCTGCCTCAGTTGTAATTATAATAATAAGAATTAGCTTTTCATCTATTACCCTACAATTTGCCAGGATTTGTCCCAAGCTCTGAGCCTGGATCCAGTGAGTCCATGGTCCCAAATATACTAGAACACACAGTCTCAATGTAGACAGAGCATTCAGCTGGCCTGCTTACTTTAAGAACCAAAGGTACACAGGTCCCTTTGAGACCCAGACCACCACCTTGCTTTCGGATCACATCAGCCGGCTCCACTACGGCACACCGTCTGTCCTGCTAGCAACCCCATGTAGAAACACAGAACTGAGTACTCCACTCCAGCCACTCCTGAGACATAGAAAGCTTTGCCAGCTGCACAGCAATCCCATCTCTGCGCTCATGGATATTTGGTAAGGAGCAGGAGGGACAGTGCTGGGCATCCTCCAGAACCAACGTTCCTGAAAAAGATCCATCTTTTAATCTCTGACCCTTTAACAAGGCTGAGTGTTACTGCCTGGGGTGCTCTGAGAAGCAGAGCCCATCCGGTCCCTATGCCAACCCCCAACCTTTGCTCCACCCACCCCGCAAGGACCTTCTAATGGCTCTGGAGTTCTCAAACCTCCCCAGGGATCTGCTACCTGGTGTGCCCACATCAACAGCTCCAGCTTTACCTGGAGGACTTAGTAACAATGCCATTTTGCCAGGTCTTGGTCCCGCGGCAGCAGAAATCCTGGGAGGTTTACCTGCCTAGTACCCACAGCCAGGAAACCCTCCAGGAAACTCCCAGTTACGCACAGGTGAGAACCACTGCCATCAGGGTATGGAAGCCAAGCCAAGCTACTACCATTTCCCTTGTGAGAATTACCTACGGTGACTCTGATGGACAGGCTTGTCACAGTCTCCATGTGAGCAGCCATTGAGACTCATGCTCAGTTCATGAGGGGCTCTTGGGTATGTTTGAATAAGCCTTGTACCTGAGCAGCAATGACCTGGGGCCCAGTCGCTGACACAGAACCAGTAGCTGGTGCCTTGAGCACCTTCAACTGTAAAGACCTAAACAGCTTTCCACTCTGTAGAACCTACACTGAGACAGAAGGTTAGGGCAGGACCACAAGAACCCAGGCAAGAGATGGCTGGACCTAAAACAAGGTCAAACTCTCCCAACTACGGGGGAAGACATCAATTCTATTCAAAAGCCAAGTCGACGTTCGTTCCTGCCAAGCTCGCTCTTTGGAGAAAGACAACAATGACATGGTAGCCAACAGGGAGAAGGCCCAGCCAGCATGTTGGCAATTAAGTCAAGGAAATATTAGGAAGAGCAGCATCCAAAGCCACTCAATACTCCACCCTCCCTCCCATCCTCAAGGTCAAAGGGCCTCACCTTTCACAACTGTGGCTTCCTTCAAGTGATGGGCCAGGAAATCGATGCTTGCGTAGGTGCTGGCAGAGGGCAAGGCTCCAGTGCCTGGACCCCCACACACTCCGCTGGCTCCAGAGCCTCCGACGGTGCCGAGGAGACCCCCAAGGCTACGGGTCCGGCCCCAGGAGTTCTTGTCTCCTGACTGCGGATGCTGCGGTTGAGACTGCGCCAACGACCCCTGCTCGCCTCTCACATCGATGGCGATGTAGTTGAGGCCGTTCTGGAAACCCACGGAGGTCTCTCTGCGCATGGGAGAACTACTGCCTCCAGGACAGCCAATCAAAGCTCCAGGCTGACCGGGGTTCCACGGCCTAGCCTGTGGCACTGGGGGCACAGCTGCCGAGGGCTGTGCCTGTCCTGGGGATGTGGGCGGCTCATCATTTCCTCCCAGGATGCCACTGCCTTCACTGCTTTTCCTGAGAGAGACATTTTCCACAGAGGCCGAATTGTGGCGCTTGGAATTGTGGGCAAAGGATGGGGACACTGGGGTGACGGTGGTGGTAGAGGAGAAGGTCTCTGAACTGTGGCGACGACGTCCCCCCTGTGGGTCTGCACGGATGACCTTAGCACCCCGGTGGGGGTCAGGGGGCTGGCTGACCTGAAGGAAGGCCTCCACCCCAGATACCTGATCCATGAGACTTAGCCGCTTCAAGCCCGATGTGGGACTGGTCACTCGGGCACCTTCTGGCTTTGGGGGTGCCGCGATAGGTTGTGGCGGAGTGGCAGCCACACCAAAGGCCATCTCGGTATAGTCACCATTATCTCCAGGCTCAGAGGACTTTGAGGAGCCAGCAGTGGGACCCTGGGATGTGGCAGCTGATGCTGGAGGCAGGCGGTATAGGTCTCCTGGGGCAGGTGGCAGAGGCTGCTGTAAGGAGGAAGGGGAAGCGGAAGGACGTGGGGGCAGCGGTGGGTATGGGGATGAGACCTCTGGAGAGAGAAGGCCATCCATGGAGCCCACTGTGTCCCCACTGCGGGTGCTAGGCTTAGGGGACTTGGGAGAACTGAAGTCCAGGTTCATATAGTCAGAGAGCGGAGAGCGCTGCCGGCTGTCGCTGCTGGTGCCTGGGGTACCTGAACCCAGGGATGAAGCAGGACTACTGGCCGAGAGCAGTGAAGAAGATGAGGCCGCGGATGCCAGTAGTGGGGGGGCAGGCGGAGACAGACGGGTACCCGCCTCACCAAAGTCAATGTTGATGTACTCGCCAGGACTCTTGGGCTCTGAGGGTAGAGGATACTCTTGCATGCTGGGAAGGGTCTGCAGTCCCTCTAGCGATAGGCGTGTGGGCCGCACTGCCCGACAGCGCTGGCCCAAGAAGCCTTCAGGGCGGCCACCGATGCCACTTGGCCTCATGGAGGAAGGCACTGCTGAGTGATGAGGCTGGGTATGACTACCTCCAGCTGCCCCAAAGGTGCCAGCCCCCGGGGTGGTCTGGGGCTCCAGTCTCTCCTCTTCCAAGATCCGGCCCACAGGGGAGCTCATGAGCACATACTGGTCATTGTCTCCACTGCAGGAACAGGGAGCCTTGTAAGAGCGGGGCAAAGAGCTGTAGCAGTGGCCAGGGACGCCTTTGAGACCCTCACCGCCTCCACGCAAAGCTGCTGTGAAGTCAGGTGGGGTCCCTGTGGTGCCTGCCTCGCTGGGGGACATGTTGAGGTAGTCCCCATTGGGGAGCAGCTTAGGGTCTGGGTTCTCCATGGACAGCTTAGAGCCACACCACATTCGCATGTACCCGCTATCTTCTGGGGAGCTCTCCGCTGGGGAGCTGGCTTTGTAGCCGCCTCCGTTCACTGGGAAGGTCCTGCCCACCCCTGAAGGGGGTGCTGGCACGGCTGCTCCGGAGGGGGGCAAGGCCGCTGCCAAACGCGGCTGCAGGATCTGCTTGGGGGCAGACACGCTGGTGGGGCTCATAGGCATGTAGTCATCGCTCTTGCAGCTACTGGGGCCACCGCTCCTGAGGGCTGCCCCAGGGGTCATGGGCATGTAGCCATCATCTGCCCCAAGGTTACTGCTGGAGCTCTTGTGAGAACCAATCTCAATGTCTCCATAGTCCTCTGGGTAAGGGTTGTAGGCCCCTTTGGGAGAGGACGTGGGGAAGGATGGGCAGAGGCGACCTGAACTGCCAGAGAAGGTGGCTCTCATGAGAGTGTACTCATCTAGAGAGGCAGAGGAAGGCTGAGGTACCTGCCGCTGCCGGGCAGGCGTGGTTAGAGAATAAGTCCTCTTCCTCAGTCCTCTATCCAGGTCCTGGGCCCCATCCCCTGAGACCCTACGGTAAGGGCGGCCGCAGTGGCTCATGGGCCTATCCATGCTCATGTACCCATAGAGTTCGCCCCCACTGCCGTCTCTGGCTGGCGGGGTCTCCGCGATTGACTCAGGTGTGTTGCTTCTGTGGCTACTGAAGGCTCTCAGGTCGCCAGGGCTGGAGCCATACTCGTCAAGGGACATGAAACCCGGGTCGCTGGGGGAGCCCGAGGCGGAGGCACTCCCGCTGGACGGACGCTGGCCTTGGGGGTGGTGTAGAGGATGAGGCAGGTGCGGGTGGGAGCCAGGAGGCAGCGGGTAAGAGCCGGAGCCGTGCCCACTGCTGGAGGACAGGCTGCCTGGGCTGGTGGCTGCAGGCGGCGAGTGCGCTACGGGCATGGACATGGAGCGGCTGTGTTGCAGGGCTCCCCCTGCCGGCGCCAGAGTCACTTTGCTCGGGCGGCCTCCGCAGCCGGCGCTCAGGGTGTGCGAGCGGCTAAGGGGCGCGCGCACCGGCCCGGGACTCAGGGGGCTCCCCGCCACCGACATCGGCCTGCCTCCTGCCGCCCCCGCTCCGCCTGCAGCGCCACCGTCGCCCTCGCTGGCCGTACGAACCCGGCACGAAGTGCACTTGGCTGCTGGCGGGGTGGCCGCTAGGCTGTCAGTGCGCGAGCGGCGCACCAGGCCGGTCTGGCTAGGGGGTAGGTTGACTAGGTGGTGGTGGCGGCGCGCGCCCGGCACGCTGATGGGGTGCGTGGCTGACGACCCGGACGACTGACTCTTGCTGCGAGGCCGGAACTCGAAGAGCTCCTTGAGTGCCTTCATGGCCTCCAGGATGGTTTCATGGATGTTCTGCGCCACCACCGAGTCGTCGGCTTGCATCCATAGCTCGCCGGGACCGGTGACGGCCGAACGGCCCACCTCGATGAAGAAGAAGCTGTCCGAATGGCCGCAGCGGCGAATGTTCATAAGCTGCAGCGTCACCGACGGCTGTTCGCAATTGAGTTTCACGAAGCCGATGGTGCGGGCAGACAGGCATAGGCGGTACACACCAGTCAGGTTCTTGCTCTGGCCCAGTCCCTTAGGCTTCAGGTTCACCTGCCACACCTCGCGGTAGACGGCCGTGGCGGGCGTCACGAGCCCGTAGTTGTCATCGCAGCCAGCGGCGCCCGCCGAGCCGCCCAGGACTCCCGGGAGAGAGGCGCTGCAAGAGCCGCCGGAGGTGCCCAAGCCCCCATCGCCAGAGCGGCCTTCGCTGACCAAGTCCGTGAGTGCGCGGTACCAGCCCTCCTGCTCCTGCTCGTTCTCCGCCGCTACCGCGAAGTACTCGTCCTTGGTGTAGAGGGCGATCAGGTACTTGTGCTTGGCGTCCGCGCGCTTGTTGATGTTCAGACAGCAGTCGAGCGCGATCACTCGCTTCGGCGCGCCCGCTTTGCTCCTCCACTTCTTCTCGCTCTCGTAGTACTCCAGCCGCGGAGGCTGCGGCGGCGACCCCCCAGCCGCCGATGCCTCGTCGCCGCCCGTGCCGGGGCCGCGCAGCACGAAAAAGCGCTTGTGGCCGTGCTTCTGCTTGCGCAGGTAGCCGCACTTGCGCACGCTGTGGTTGTTGTTGTTGTTGTTGTTGTTATTGAGGTTCGGGCCGTCCCCGCCCGCCGACGCGGGGGGCCCAGGCAAGGGCGCACTAGCCATCGCCGCCACTTCAGGCCTCTCTGCCCGGCTGGGCAAACAGGAGATGGTGAGGGCCGAGGGGCGCGGGCGGGGGCGGCTCCCCGCCACCCGTCGCCCGGCCGCCCGGCCACGCGCGCGCGTCCCCCGGGCCCAGGCGGTGGGCTAGGAGGCGCGCGCGGCTCGGTGGCGCAGGGCCCTCCGCCGCTCCGAAGGATGCTCGGCGCGGGCGATGGCCGCCCCCCGCTTCGACTGTCCGCGGCCGCTGCCTCCCGTGCTCTCGGGCGGCGCCCGGGGACTGGCTGGCTGGGCCGAGAGTCGGGGTCCCCGAGCCGCGGGGACGAGCTTAGAACGCGCGCGGCCGGCCTGCTGCCACCGTTCGGCACTGTGCGACGCCGGTCTGGGTCCGGACACTCGGGGCCCACGCCGCCACTGGGTCTGCCGCTGCCGCTACTGCTGCTGCTGCTGCCACCAACGACGACCCGGGCTTGTCGCGGTCCCCGCCGCACAGTGAGTAACACATCGCGCACCGAGTGACTGAACTAAGAGCAAAACAACACGTGACTCTGCGTTACGCAGGCACACTCGCTCCGACGCCCCGCCCCTCCGCCCCGCATTGGCGCCGCGGTCCCTGACCGGCAGCGAGCCCCGCCAATGAGCGTGAGGCGCGGGGGGGGGGTGGGCCAACACCGGGCTGCGTTTCCCGCCGTCCCCTCCCCCTCCGAGGCCCGGCCGGGGCTCGGCGGGGGCCGGGCCAGGCTCATTAATCAGGGGCTCGTTGTGGATGCGGGCGGGGGCGATGCCACCCAGGGCGGGAAGCCCGCCGTGGAGAAGGAGGGTGCGGGGTTTATGCTCCCGCCTCGCGCCCTACTAACTGGTCCCAGGCTTCCGCCGCGGTGGGGGAACGGGGGCGGGAGGTCGGAGCTGGTGCGGGGCGGTGGTCGGACCCTAGCAGCCGGGGTGGGCGCGCGGCGCAGGGCGGTGCCCGCTGTGGGTGGCAGGCGCGCGGCCCGGCTTGTTTACGAGCATCGTTGCCCGGGAGCTCCAGGTCGATGGCAGCTCGGTGCCCTTTCCCGGCGGCGACCCGAGCGAGGGGCGCCCCGGAACCCGCCCCACCCTCCGCAGGCGTCCGCCCCCGCCCCCGGCCGTGGGCTCTTTCCGGGGCGTCATCAGAGCCATTCACTTGTCAGGTTCCCGGGAAGTGGAAGTCGCCTGTTCTGGATGTAATAGGAGAGAGGAGGAGGGCGTGCTGGCGTAGGAAAATGCGGTTTCCATAGTGCGGGGAAAGGGGGGGCGGGGGGGGCAGCGGGGAGCTGGGAGCGGGTGCTGGCAGGCGTCCTCTCCGCGCCCCGCGCCCTCACCGCTCCCAGCCCGCGCCCCAAACCATGCTCACCCAGCACCGGGACTATGGGCGGGCGTCGCCGAATCTAGGAGCGCGGCCGCGGGCACAGCGCCAAGCCAAAGATGCCCTTGAACTGCTGCTTTGAATTTCTCTATCTACGTGGCCTTTGTGACTTTCAAAGTCGAGGGCAAATAAGCACCTGCATGTCATGTCTCCTAACTGACAGCGTGAGGGCTGCTAGGAAGGGCAATGATCCGAGTTCACAGAAGGCGGGCTTGGAATTCTGATCTGGATTCGTAAACAAAACAAACCCTTACCCATCTAGGGAGAAAGTATCTAAATGAAACAATTCGTGACCAGAGTTTATCTTACAGTTTAACCTTGGTTATTTTGTACTGAGTCCTGGAAGTTCGCCGTGGAATGCCCTGCATAATTTACAAATCATTATTGCAACTACAATGACAGGTTTAAGAAAAATAATTGTACAGTGTGATTCTGAAGACCGTAGATGCTCTACCCTTTGTATAAACTGTTCCTTAAACACCCTAACGATGAATTTTGTGCCAAGATAACCCAAGCCAATATTGGACCTGCTCTGTTTTTAGCGTGTATACAGCTATGGTTATGATTATTGATGAATAGCAAAAACTTGGGGGAAACCATCCATGTAGTAAATATCATCATAAAGTTGACCTCCAAAGGGTGCGTTGAATTGGGTCTTCCATTTTAAATCGCACTCTTTAAAAAAAAAAATAAGAGATCAGTAAATGCCATGGTTTCGTGTCTGTACGTGTGCAATTGTGTGTGACTGCACACCCTTGCACGCATACCGAGTATGTGCAAGCTGTGGTAGTGAGTGTGCCAACCACCACACTTGTGGTCGCTTCTATCACCAAACATTATCTCTACCCAGAAGCAACGTAACAATATGACGGGATTTTGTATCTTGGAGCTTGAAGAAAATGTGGCTCGATTTGATTGATTGTGATCATTTACATCACATTTTATGAGATACATAAATGAGCCCGTGTGTTCTGTAACCTGAAATATCGCGGGACAAGAGGCCACTCCGTCGGTACCCTCTGCTTCTCTTTGAAAAAGCGTCTTTGGTAACCATTTTTGCTTTCTTTTTTACTTTGACTCTCAATACAAAATTAGATTTTTAGGAATGCATTGAGTGCTGGTGTTTTCTGTGCCCAGCGGACCTGGTCAGTCAGTACCAGCTTTGGTTTTCCTTGGGGCTGTGTTCATGTTATGTACCAGGAATCAGAAGCTCAGTATTGGCAGGTGACCTGTTTGTGTGCTGCCTCAGTCACCAAGCTAGCTGCACTGGAGGGGTCAGGGGATGGGGTAGGTACCGCCTCTGTCAGTAGTGTCTGCTCACAAAGGTGACTGTGCCTCTCTCTTTATAGCAAGGTGCTTGTTATTCTGCTGCCCTGGAAGCTCCAAGTGCAAAAGTGAGAGGCCCCCACTCTATTGAGAGAGCGCCCACCCTCGGAGCAACCTGCTTTCTCTCCTTCCTGCCGCCAGATAAGCTGCTTATTTACTGGAAGCTGGTTGTGTATCTTGGGATTTTCCAACTGTTCTTCCATACTTTTTCAGTACTAGTTGGCGGCTCCTAACATCTGTTCACGTGCTGTGCTCACAGGACTGGGTTCCGTGTACCTGGCCTGTTGCCAGCAAACAGCCTGGCTGCAGCTTTTCCTTCTGTCTTTGGGTCCTTCCTTAGAATCCTTCTTTTCCTTTCACAACTCACAAGTGACCATAGGATTTTGTTTGGTTTGTTTATTTTATTATTTTATTTATTTATTTATTTATTTATTTATTTATTTATTTATTTTGAGACAGGGTTTTTCTGTATAGCCCTGGAACTCACTTTGTAGACCAGAGTAGCCTCTAAGTCAGAGATTGATCTGCCTCTGGCTCCTGAGTGCTAGGATTAAAGGTGTGTGCCATGGCTCTTTTCCAAGGAAGATATGGGATTTTATTTTTAATATAGATTCATGCAATTTTACTTCTTTTATTAAAAGTAGTCTTTCGGGAATAAGTTAAGTATTTTCATTAAGTTCTTAATTGTATAAATAAGTAAAATGTGTTAAAAATTCACGATATAAATACTATTACCAAAATGGAGCATAGATTTTTTTTATATATATGTAGAAAGGCTAGTGTAGAGAAAAGTATATAGTTTTAAAGGTTTTTGTTTTTAATTCTTCATGTATTATGTGTCTGACAGGATTTTATGTCTAGGTCCACTCTGAAAGTTGACTAAGCGAATTGTCAAGTATAAAGCTACATGGCCAGTGTGAACAGCCCTCACTTAAAATGTGTTCCAGGAAGCCTAACAATAGTTTATGTTGGCAAGTCTGTTTCCCCTTTAGAAAGGATGGCATAGTTGGCCCTGTTACACTGCCCTCAGTAAGTTAGTTCACAAGCATAATCAGAACATTTGTGTTCCTGATGAATGAACCTTGAACAGACTTTTGCCCATCTAGGATTAATAGGGAGACTCTGAGCATTAAGTGAGCTTCCCCACCCCATCTCTTTGCTAGTATGTTTCAACTGAAATTGCACAAGAATTTTGTAACATGTGAACTCTGTGTTTGCAACAGGATAACTTCCCTGCAAGAATGTAACTGTTGTTTGCCCCACATAATATCTCTGCTCAGCAGTACAAACAGTGCAACAATCCGAATTTGTAAAAACTCAGCAGGCAGAAACAGGTGGATGGCTCTAAGTTCAAGGTCATCCTAGTCTACTCACAGTGAGCTCGAGCCCAGTCATGGCTACTTAGTGAGACATTGTCTCAAAAATGAAGAAACAGACAAGAGAGGAGAAGGAGAAAGAGGGAAGGAAGGAAAGAAAGAAAAAGTTTATATAAATGTGTGTACATTGATTATTTCCTTAGACATTGCAGTAACTTTCCACCGTAGTATTCATTCTGTTCATTAAAAATGTTGAGTCAACAGTCCAGATAATCCTAGGTGCTGACTCAAGGATGGTTTTCTAAAATGAAAGCTTACTGAATGCTAAAACCACTGTAACTTACAAAGTAAGTTGTTCCTGGATCCACACAGTGGATGCCACTGACATTAAGAATGTCTCTAAAGTGACACAGCTATGTTTTCTGAACGAGAAATAGGGACAGCTGGGAGTGACCTTCTGCAAGTCCCTGAGCCTCAGGAGAGCAAGGTCAACCTGTGCCCTTTGCTCTGTGCTGTGGATCAGGATCTCACTAGCTGCCCCAGAGGTGACAGACACAACCAGCCACCTCCTGCCAGGGGCCCCAATGTTTGGTGAAATTGTGTCCCACTCTAAAACCTGCCATGTCCCTACAGCCGTTAGCAGGCTGTTTCTGTTTAAAACCCAGCCTAAGTATATCTATCAAAAGAAATGTGGCTGGCTCTTACCCACACTGCCACCCACTGGCCACATCTTTTTCTAAGACATTCAGTGAGCACAGATGCTGGTGGCTGGAGGGTTGTTTCATGAAATTGCTTCCCACCTACCATACACCGGCTTTGCTGAGATCCTAAAGGAAGGTAGCAAATGTGATTTGAGATATAACAGAGAAGCATCAGTACAGAGTGACAGAGTAACAGGTGAGGAGGGATGTGAGCAAGGCCTTCTGAGAGCAGACCAGCAACTGTGGAACGAATCCGAGCACGTTCAACACTGTAGGATGGAAAATATCTATCAATGGTGATTTAAAGTTTCAGAAAACAAACAAAGCAGCACAAGAAGTCAAGAACTTAAACTCAGAATTATTCTGTGCTTGGTAGATAACATCAAAGCACACTTCCCCTACATTGGCCATTCAACCTCAGATTCTTTTTAGAATGAGCCAGTGTCACATAGAAAGATTTCAAAATGAAATTTTGAAGAAAAAAAGATAGATGTGGGAAAGAAAATAGAATGACTATGAATGACAAGTGTCAGTCACAATTGTGTGTTTATTCTGAGTAAAATAATTAGAATTGTGTGCTAACAACTCCTTAGCTCATTCTGAATATGCAACCCCCCCCTTTTTTTTGATTGTTTCATCTCAGCTTAGACCATGTTGGATTCTATTTTATGCTGCAGTATAATGGCAATAGGAAGATTAATGGTGTGTTTAGATGGAACTATTGTTTGTCTAGAAGGAAGGAACCCAGAGGTTTGACTGATGTATGTACTGCCAATCACATCCTTGAGATTCTACATTTAAAACAAAAGCTGTCATACATTATCAATAACAGTAATTGGGGCTGAAGAGATGGTTCGACGGTTAATAGCACTATGTGCCCTTCCAAAAGACCATGACAGATGGTTCACAACTGTCTACACAGCTCTGGGGAATCCAACGCTACCTTCTAACTTCTGATGGTACCCAAATACGTGTGACATTCATTCACACACACACACACACACACACACAAAACTAAACTAAATATTAAAAAATAAAATACCAAGGTGTGGAGAGACTGCACAGTGGTTAAGAACACTTTTTGTTCTTTCAGAGGACTTGAGTTCAGTTCCCAGCACCTACATGGAGGTATACAGCTACCTGTAACTCCAGTTCCTAGAGATATAACACCTTCTGACCTCTACAGCACCAGCCAGATGTGTGGTGCACATAGATATGTGCAGAAGACATTCACACGTACATAAATCTTAAAAATATATCTGTAACTGTAAACTGATAAGAGTGTCACATTGCGGTGCTCACCATGACACATAGTCCTTAGTGTATGCAGAGGACATTTAAAATTCTATCCTCCCAAATGTAGATGTTATAAGTATACAATCCTTGGTCAAGAAGGAACTCAGCTGAGGTCTTTTAATTACTGGATAGGGAATTCCCATCTGTCTGTCCTATGAGTCCACAGCTTCATAAAAGATTAAACAAGAGAATTTGGGCTGGGGATGTAGCCCACTGGTGGAACAGTCACCAACATGGGTGGAACCATATGTTAGATCCCCAGGCTTGAAAAAAAAAAGTCATTTAGCTCTTCAGGCACATCTCATACTTTTGCCTTATTTAAAACATTTCCAATACAAGCAATTGTAACTAAGTAACTGAAAAGCATAAGCATTCCCAATTCCCCCAAAACAAAGTAACCAAATCAGCTTGTGAAATGCAGGCAGAATCCTGCAAGCCTGGTCCCATGAAACTGCTCACCTGGAAGCTGGAGACTGCCCTTTATGCAGATAGAGTCTAAGAAGTACTACTGGGGATCAAGAGCAGCAGGCCTTCTGACACTGGCTGCTTCCTTCTTCGTGTTTTAGAGGCCACACCAGTGCTGCTGGGCTAAGAAGAGAATTACATGTTATCCTATCTTATAGTGTTCTTCACTGTGGAATGCAATAGTGCCTATCCACTAGGTCCTGAATGTGAACATTTGGCAACCTTATTATGCACTGTAATTAAAAACAAAACACAACAAAACCAAAAAACAACCTCTCCCCCAAGATGTACTGTTACTTGTTTGACTTTTATCTGGGTGAATGCATGCTGCATTTTAATTCACAGCACAGTAGAGGTTTCAGGATGGCATTCCCATCCTGAAGTGTTGAAAGGGACTGATGTACAGCTATTAGTGTATCTTCAACTCAGATCATAAAACTCAGCCAACACTAAGCGACTAAGCATGCTGTGGACACCTGTGGAGCCTCATTGTTTGCAATGATCCAGAATGCATGTCTTTGCCTCTGAACATTTCTGACTCCGTAAGGCTTACTTCTTTATGTGGTTAAGGACTTTGGTTTTTATAAGCATCTTTGGTTATGACACAGAATCTGAAAAAAGAAATTGTCACATGTTATTACAACATCCTCTGGTCTTTTCTTAACTGTAGCTTTAATTCCTGATACTGCTGTTTTAGCCCATCCTTTTAGGATAAGTGGGTTCTATCTTTCTTTTCCATTTTTTCTCTTAAGACCATACTTTATGTATACATATTAAAAACATGATAATAGAATGATTTGATATGGTTTTGATCTTTGAGCCTAGAGAGTTTCATTGTCAACATTCATACTAGAGTCCGCAGAGATTCCAGGAAAAGATGATACAAAGTTACAATGATGAAACAAATTTGTGGTGTGACTGTGTGAGCCTGAGGCCCCAACACTCTGCCAGTAATGGCAGAAAAATCTGCAAATTTGAGACTTTCCTGGGCTACAGGGTGTGATTCAGTCTCAGAACACAAACAAACACACCAAATGAGAGAGAAAAAGAAGGGAGGAAGGGCAAGATGGAGGGAAAAGAAAGGAGGAAGGAGGCTAACCTCCATCCTAGTTAAATAGATTTGCCTTTTGAAGAAATGTGTATGTAACAAAAGGAACAAATGCAAATGGGAAGAAAATTGTGGCAACTTTGAAGACAGATCTTGTTTTATATGCATCTTTTTTTTTCTTTACCACTTCAGTATCAGACTTTGAGCATTTAATGTTTAAATTGGTTTGGAAGCTGGCTGGATCTCTCTTCAGTACTGTGGTTTCAAAGAGGTGTCTGTAACCATCAGCCTGTATTGTGAACAAGCTTCCAACTCATACGGAAGTGCCCCGGCCCACGGAGATTTGACGGGACCTTAGGGAAGGGGACAAAAGAATGAAGGGACAAGAGACACAAGGAATGAGAGCAAGTCTGGGGTTCTGATCAAGCTCTGAAACTTTAATTTCGGGTGCAGGTTATAAAGACACAGCAAACCAGGAAGTTTGGGTGAGGGTCATTGCTTAGGGCTATCCCACTATTGAATCCTTATTGCCCTAGACCATCCCACTGTCATATCCTTATTGGCCTAGACCATCCCATTGTCGTAAACTGGCTTCTAGGAAATGCCAGACGTTCTTTGAGTTCCTGGGGCCTGAGACCTGTGAACATCCTTTCTTAACTTTGCACTGACTAGGCTTTCTAGAACAGCAGGTAACTTCCTAGGTTCTCTTAGGACAGCAGGTAGTTTCCTGAGTTTTGCTCAAGGCACAGAAGCATGTGCAAAAGACAGCAGATGGGTAAAGTATTACATATTGCATGTTTAGATCAGAGGGTCAGCCCTATGTGTGTCACTGGCATTACATTCCCTGCCCTTCCTGTCCAGATGCTTCTTAAACAAAACTAATTCGCTGCCATCAGCTTCCATGATCATTTTCTTCTTTAAGTCTGAAATAAGTTTACTCATCCCATCTAAATTGATGTCTGCTCTCCCTAGTGTGGGTATCACAGGAGGGGAACCCCTTTCTCCTAAGCCATGGTGGACTGCAGTTTCGAACATAATTGTGAGAGTTAACACACTCAGGATGAAAACCAAGAGCGCCCATTTCACAAAGAGTGCAGTCAAACTCAGGTTCTTTTAGCCAATACCTGTTTCTCAAGTTAGGAGCTGACCATCTCACGGGAAAAGAAGATTCTAAGTGAAGTTTGTAAATGTCACTTCATGCTAAATCAAGAATTAGGAACTCTGTTGCCGCCGGGCGGTGGTGGCGCATGCCTTTAATCCCAGCACTTGGGAGGCAGAGACAGGTGAATTTCTTTTTGAGTCCGAGGCCAGCCTGGTCTACAGAGTGAGTTCCAGGACAGCCAGGGCTACATAGAGAAACCCTGTCTCGAAAAACCAAACCAAAAAAACAAAACAAAACAAAAACCCAAAAAACAAAAAACAAAAAAACTCTGTTGCCCTTCGTGTCTGGTTGATTTTTAGACTGCTTGTGGCTTCTTGGACTATGATACCAGGAACTGCCTGTGTAGTTCACAGTCATACTTGACATGCTCGTGAGTTATGAGGTCTGGTGATGAAGTTGTACAGACCTGAGGACAGAATAAATCTTGTCAGACTCATCAACCACAGTTGTGCTCAATGGTCCCACAATCTCTTCCTATTTATAGCTGTGCCTGTGCGTAGTATCCCAAAATTTGGTCTCCCAGGTCTCTTGATCTCCCAGATCTTAGTCCCACCCCCCTAGGCGTCTTGGTTTCCTAGGTGTCTTAGTCCTCACAGGACTCTTGGTCATCTGGGTCTCTTGAATCTGTTTGGTATCTTGATCCCTGCCCCTGCAGGTCTCTTGGTCCTATCAGATGCCTTGCTCCTTCTGTTTTTCTTGGTTCCCAGATCTCTCAGTGCTCCAGGTCTCTCAGATCTTTCAAGTATGTTGATCTCTTGATCCCATCAGATTTCTTGCCCCTACCCCCAGGTCTCTTGATTCTCAGATTTCTTGGTTCCCCCAGGTTTCTTAGTCCTCCAGGGCTTTTGGTCTCCTAACCTTTTGGTGCCCCAGGTCTCTTGCCCTCCAAGTATCTTGGTCTTTCCAACCTTTTGGTCCCTTATGATTTTTGGTCCTCTCAGGTCTCTTGGTCCCCTGAGTCTCTTGGTCTTGCTGGATCTTTCAACTCCTATTTGTCTCCCGGGTAAAGCAGAGACATGAAGGAAGCTGACACTCCTTCAGTCATTACCAGGGCAGTGTGGATAGCAAACCATACTCCCGGATGAAGTCTTTCTCAGGATGGAGACCAGTCTTGCTCATTTTCCATTCAGTACATGCTATTGCCTGGGGTGCCTCCCTGCATGGGTAGCAGCTATCACCCTGTGCACTTGCTTGGCGTAACAGAAGCTCAGGCAAGTCTGAGTTTTTTAGTCCAGATCGCTAGTGTTCTCTGACGTTGTCAAAGTCCCAGTAACTTATTTCCCTGTAAAGAAAGCAAAATGACATTTCAGACCCTACTAGTGCCATTAGGAAGTGTAGAATCTAGAGGGTGGCTCAGAGCAGACCTCCAGTTCACCTGATCAGAAGGACACTTGTAAGTCTAAAATCCTCCTGTACAAGGAAAGTACTGGGGTTGGAAAGCTGACATTTCACTGCATTGAAGGCTAACACGGGACCTTCCACGGGTGTAGGCAGCAGCACCAGAAGACATACTGAAGACACTTTGAAGGTGGATCCCCGTCTTCCTTCACAGAAGATACAAGTGAATAAAGTAAGCTATGTATGAAGGCATGCAACCATGAAACTTAGGGGAAAAGACAGAGATATCAGTATTTGATCTCTTAAAACAGAATTCCCTGAGGAAAAGGGTTAAATGCCAAAGGAGAGGACATTGCTGCTGGTATCCAGGATGAGATCCTGATTTCGTGATAATGAGAGGAAAGCATCCAAGACCCCAGCAGGGGAAGCAGGTACAAGAATCTCAGCAAGGAAATTCTCCTGTGGCTTTTGTTCTCTCTCTCCACTCTTGAGACCCACCCTTAAAGAACCTTCCAGGATACCCCCACACAGTCTAGGAATGTTGTTTTATGCTTTTGGATTATAGTTTGTACTTTTATTATTATTATTATTATTATTATTGTTATTATTAAATTAGAAATCCCTTCGGGACTTGTAGAAATGGCTCAGGAATTAAGAACACACTCGCTGTATTTCCAGGAGAGAATTCAGCTCCCAGCACCCATATTTTGTGTTCATAACCACCCGTAACTGAAGAGAATCAGACTCTCTCTTCGGGTCTTAGTGGACACACACACACACACACACACACACACACACACCAAATGGATCTTTTAAACAAGAAGTGGCTTTTATGTAGTTATGTAAAAGGTCACTTTACATCAGTCTGTATGAGACCTTGGATCTCTAGCATGCCACTTCATACACTTGGTAACTGCTGACATCATTTTGTGTCTCATCCCCTGACTGTAAACCACCCTGTGGGGACATTACAGAAGGAAAGTCTCTATGTGGCAGGAGCATGTCCGTACAGAGGATCCAGGGACATGCTTTGTAAAAACTTCCAGAGGACACCCTGCACTGAACCTCTCCATCTTCACTGTATACTTTTCAACCATTAAAGTTCCTGTCAACAGACACACATGCTTACACAGAGAGACGGGATTGTCCAATGTTACCTCTGCTCCTTCCGTTTTCATGCATAATGACAATTACTTTTCGTGACTGTGCAAGTCGCAAACCCCTCCAGCAACACAGACTTGAAAAGGTCTCTCCTTGGCTTGGAGGCATCCTTTGTGTAGACCAAGAACCAGTGCTTTGTGACACGCTTGTTTCCCAGTTCCTTACCTATATCTCCATTTTCTTTACGTGGTCTTTCAGTGAGCAGCAATTCCTACTTTTATTTAAACTTCTCACCTTTCCTTTTGGATTTTGGATTTTTGTTTTGTTTAAGTGTCTGTTTTCTTCTCCCCATCTGAACTCTCAAGAACTTCCTCCCACATTCCCTCTCTCTATATTTGAGAGAGGTGTATTTGGTGTATCACAGGCACCTGTATAAAATCTTTGTGTCTGTGGCATAATGATAACTCAAATTCACTTTCCTTTCCCCCACTTCTGTAAGCTTTTTTTTGAGTGTGTGGTTTCATGCTGTGTGACTTTGAGCCTCCCGGGCATGTCAGGTCTACATGGCCAGCTTCTGTGTCTCTTCCCTCTGAGTTTTTCAGAGGCCCATGTGCCATGTTCTTAAAGGGCCATGCACATAAAGATAACCTCACTGGCAAATTCCCATCTTCTTGCTCTACGGGAGCCTCTTAGACTATCAGTTAACGATTAGAACTGGTGCGATTAGAACTCGTTTGGCATGTTTAATGAGTCACCTCGTGAGGACTCCAGTAAAGACACTGAGTTCCCTACCCACAGACACGAAACATTTCTCAATCCTCTTGGGAGATTTTCAACTTCATATAAACTTAGGTAATTTTGCCTATAGAGGTCTCAAGCATATTTAGTTAGATTTCTTCCTAGCACCTTTTACTCCTGGTTCCTCTTGTCAATACTATCTGAATACAAAACTTCATTTTTTTTAAAAAAACAAAATTGTTGTGGTTGCTTGGGGGAAAGGAATAAAACACACAGTGATTCTGTTCAACCTCATATTTTGGATCCATGGTGGGAGTGGTTCTTGGAGATACTGTGGAAATACCATTGTTCTTAGGTCTTCTTTCCAAATTCCTTTAGTTTTTCAATGAACCTCATCTTACTCTCAGGCTAGAACCACTAACACAGTTCAAGGGCGGAGCCTTCTTTTAATCATCTTTTCGTGTGTGTGTGTGTGTGTGAATATAGGCAGGAGGTCAATGTCAGGTATCCTCAACATTCTCTTTCCACCTTCTTATTTGAGACAGAGTCTTTCACTGAACCCAGAGCTCACAGGTTCATCCAGCTTGGCTCTCCAGTGAACCAGGCGGATCCTCTTGTCTCTACTTCTCCAGTGCTGGAATGACAGGAACACACTGTTTCTCCTGGCTTTTCTTTTTCATTAATTAATTTATTTATTCACTTTATACCCCGATCACAGCCCCCTCCCTCCTCTCCTCCCAGTCCCACCCTTACAAATCTCTCACCCCATTACCCCCTCCTCTTCTTCTTAGAGAAGGGGAAACTCACCCAATCCTGCTTCTCACCTGTGTATGGGAGTCAGCATCTGTCTGATGGCTGTCAGTCGCTGTGCCTTGGCAGTCTTTCTCACTCTTGAGCACATGGGTCTATTGTTGATCTTTTCTCTGAGTCTGGCTCCTATATTTCTGACCACACAGACAATCCAGTCACAACGACAGTAAAAACATGGCCTCGTTACCTTCTTTTATACCTTACATGATAGCCAGTATGTCACAGAAAACATAGTTAACACATTTCCAGAAGTGAAAAAATGAGAGGCTTTTGGATACTTGTGTGTGCAGGTTTGCATGGAGACCAGAGGACAGACTTGGGTGTCAGTCCTTGGTGCCCTCCAAGTTAATTTTTTTTTAATATCTGAAATTGGCTTAGGATTCACTGATTAGAATAGGCTGACTTATGTGCAAGACCCAAGAGGATCCACCTGTCTCCACCTCTCCAGTCCTGGGATTACAAAGGTATGCCACCCTGAAGGCTTGTTTTATATAGGTCCTAGAGGAGCTAACTCAGGGCCTCATGGTTACAAAGTAATCACATCTCCAGCCAAGCTACCACCGCAGTCCTCAAATATCTGCACTCAGTCTTTCAACCTAGGCAACTGTATATTAACTCTCTAGTATTTTTTTTTTACTTAGAAAGAACATAATACATAATGCATATCATTTAAATAGAAGTTCATATTAGTGCTAAGCCATGCTAATAGGTAGCAACACTAAATGGAACATTTTTTAAAAAGTTGCTTTAAAAAAAGAAAGAAAATCCTAAAAGTGAAAATGACATACTCTACACAGTGTATGTGAATGGATGATTATTTGCACAACAAATTCTATGTGAATCTTCCTTCCCTTATAGGCAGGAGTCATGTGACTCCCTGGAGGGAGAGGGCTGAGCCTGAAGGCTTCCTTCCCTGTATGATCAGGGCTGCCACAGGGATCCACACCAGCTTCAAGGCACCCCAACAAGTGTTGCGCTGCAGTGCACATCCCTGATCTCCCCATGAGGCTGCCTTGACCTCAGAAATCACACTCAATGACTCACTACATGGACTGAAGGTGAAGTTTCACGACATGGACAAACAGGACAACGTGCAGAGACTACTGCATGAATAGGACAATGCGGGGCACGGCATTGGTGCCTCTGGGTTGCTACAGCTTTGCTTGACTTTCAGAACTCTCTCAAGTCCTTACAAACTTAGGTTCCGTGACAGAGTCAGCAGAACATCCGCCCGAAGCCAAGGACTGCAATAAAGTGGCACCAGCATCTCAATTTCCCACTACTCTGTCCCTTTTGCCTCCCCTGAGTGAGGTGACATCATTCTGTTTCATTCCCCTTCTCAGGGAGCTTGTAGCACTGCCTGAGCTCAGCCCCACAGCAGACTAAAGAGGATCAGGAAATGCTCCATCTCATGTTGCCTTTTCACACCTTCCCAGGTCTTGTATATATGCACATCCATGGATATGGCCCTGTCCTCTCTGGTGGCTTCCGTCATGGCTTCTTCCTGCTACCACCTGCCTGACTCAGCAACAGTAACCCCACAGTAAGCATCTCTTTACCAGGTAGTGACCTCCTACTGTATCCTGCTGCCATCTTCCATCTCACCACCACAATGGAGTTCTCCAAGGTCCTGAACCCAGCGATGTTTCTCCAGTCTTGGAGGTTAGGGTTCATAGTTCAAGGGTCAGATGCTCTCCCAAAACTGATTATCTGTACCCAAACTTAACTGCGGGAGCTTCCTGAGCAAGGCAGGCAGATTGGGGTTCTACTTGCCAGCTGTCATCCTGGATCTGCCTGTGAGAGATTCCACTTTAGTCATCGTAGGGACACTATGCAACAGCCGTGTCCTTGTCTGCAGATGCACAGGAGCACGGGGCACTTGGTTTTCTTTATTTTCCTGTGGTTCAGTATTACCATTTAAAAAATTTGTTTTCCAGTTATAAACAGTATCTGAGTGGATGTGTTCTATATGCATTTTGCTTATATTTTGCATCATTCCCAAAGGACAGGCTCCTGTACACGGGAGTCACGATTCCCCCAGTGCTGAACAGCAGAGAGTGTCCTACACACTGCCAAATGGCTCCCCCAGAGCACTGTCCCAGTTGTGTGTGAGAACACCCCCCTCTCCATCCCCCTCACTTCAAGGTTCCAGTAGTGAGAGTTGTGCCTTGTGACACGCCCTATGCTCTTCTCTGGTTGCTGACAAAGCCAGGTGTTCTCGGCTGAGAAGGCACATGTGTCTCTTCTCTTCTCTATCTACCCCTATAGGTTTAGAAAAGGCTTGTTTTTGTGCATTTGTGTGAACCTGTGTGAATTTATATGCACTCTCTGTATGCAGATGCCTATGGGACCGTAAGAGGACACAGACTGGGGTTAAAAGTGTTTGTGAGCATCTGTGTGGATGCTAAGAACCAAACTTAAAACAGCACACGTCCCTAGCCACTGGGCATCGCTCAGGCCAATCCCTGCACACTCTTTCCTTGGTTGGCTAAGCTTTTCTCACATGTGTGTAAACTCAGTCGTCATAGATTACCACTCTCCCTCCATGCTGCATACATGCTGTGTGCTTATGAACGTAGGTCAATTACAGTGTTGTTTATTTCATGTCTTAAGCTACGGAATTTAAAGTTCTTATTGGAAGTAAAAAGTGTTCTCTATTTTCCATTAACATTTTTCCCCCCACTGGACCTGCATACTTCAAGATTTCTTATGTACTCAGACATAAGGATCATATACATTTTCCTATAATTCACTCATTTTATTCTTTGATGTTCTTATTTTGGTGATATAAAAATCTAAGTGGTCTATTCTCATTACACCAAGACTAAATGTCAACACCTAATATTTAATCATTTATCTCATACCCACTGGACATATTATTTCTGCAAACAATGGACTTTATCATATAAGGTCATTGTTATTGACATTTTTCTGTGGATCTGGGGAAGTATTCAGTATCAGCAGATACTGAATAAAACTCATATTAATTGCATTAATTAATTAAAACTTATATTCGGTGAGTGTGTTCCTGACTCTTGTGCCTGCTCTTGGGACTCTTTCCCTCCTGTTGGGTTGCTTTGTCCAACTTTACTATGATAGCTTTTGTTTCATCTTATATTTTATTTTGTCATGTTTGATTGTCATATCTTAGAAGCCTGTTCTTTTCTAATGAGAGACAGAAAGGAAGCGGCCCTGGAAGAGAGGGGAGGAGAGGTAGGGAGAAACTGGGAGGAGTAGAGAAGGAGAAACTAAAATTGAAATATATTGTGTGAAAAATTAATCTATTTTCATAAAAGGAGGAAAAGCAAAAAAACAGTTATGTTCAGGAATGTTCCTTACAGCTCTTTAAAAATATATTTTATTGAATGTTCACTTATGGGTATAATGTGTTTGGAGCCCTTCTCTTCCAATTCCTGCCTTATGCTCCCGCTCATACACACTTTTCTTTCCCACCTTCAAGTGTTTTCCTTCTTTAAAATAAATGGCCACTGAGTCTGTGGAGTGCTACCTGCGTGTGCATGGGATGAGCAGGTATTTTGAGGTATTTTAATAGCAGCAGAAACTGGAATTGGGCTAAAGAAGATGGTAAGTAATTAGGAGACTTTGTAGAGTGGTCAATTGCACAGCCATAAAAATGAGCACGGCCTCAGTTCCACAGGCCCGAATGAATAAAAGAGAAAAGAGTAGAAAATGAACTAAAACCAACCTTCTGCTACTTGACTGTGGACACAATGTAGCCATCGGCCTAAGATTCCTTCTGCTGCACTAGGGCCACCATGATAGATTGTATCCCCCAAACCAATAGCTAAAATGAATCTTCTCTTCAAGTTGCTTTTATCCAGCACTTTGACACAATGAGAAAAGCAACTAATAAACTCAGTGCTAAACTTGGTGGCAAGTTTAAACTTGGTGACTCAGAATGACCTCTCTCTGCAGGGTTCTTGGGAGAAGGGATCCATGAGCAGTAACAATACTTTGTCACCTCTGTTTCACTACCCTATTCTGAAGACCTGGGTAATGGATGAATTATCTGTGACCTGTCCAGAGACGGCGATGGAGGTGGAACTCCCCAGGAAGATAGAACTCTTGAGGGAGGTGTGGGAGGAATTTGCTGTCTCCTAGGCTCAATTGAACATTAGATCTTTGGGAATGGCAGATAGCCAGAACCTCTGAGGGTAAATTGGAGAGGGATTGGTACAGCCAAGGACACAAGGAAGAGACACCATGAGAGATAGGGCCCCTGTTAGATTCCTGGCCTCAGGCACCAAGGTCACTGCTGAGCCTTTCTGCTTGTGGCCACAAGCTCTATTTTAGGTTGTATCCACATAGAGTTAGAGCTGGCCACTGGGAGGAACATGATGAGCCAGGGCAGTGCAGTGTCCTCAGTTGGCTCCTGTGACTCCAGGACAGCCAGCAAGCTGCACTTCCTGAAAGAAGCAGCTGGAAGTCTCTCAGTGACTTTTAAAGTGGTGTTCAGGCATAATACTCTCCAATTATCAACCTAGTAAAATAGATTAATTTGTCTTTTAGGGAGATGGAAGTGCTTAATGGAATCAGACAGTACTGTGAGTACTCCATAAACCACGTCTGGAGCGAGACATGAGTGTCGGACCAGAGGGTGTGTCTGGCCCTCATGGTCCTCTCCTCTCTCCTACTTATCGGTCTTCTGGACCCTACAGAGCCCCCCTCTCTCACACAGCTGTTAGCCTAGTTCTGTACCACACACGGTCCCTGGTTTAATCTCTGAGTCACATGGAGCCCCAGCACCCCATTCAGATACAGAAACAAAACATCTTTTGCTCTGCACACAAACACCCCACACCAATATCCCATGCACCTCAGTATGGTCCTTCTGGTGAGGAACTTCAAATTGTCCCCTGAAAGGTAGGTATTGGATTTCTCAAAATTTCCTCTTCTCAATGAATACTTCACTTGCTGGTCTACTGTATCTATACATAAATTCTTTTTCTGACAAGAATGGGAACCAAGATCACAGAGGTCTAGCCTCCCTAGTCAACCTCCCGTGCAACAGACTAGTGGAGGATCTGCCTCCTTGTTTTCTAGTCAGCAGCTGGAAGAGCAGTGAGGTGACACAGTAGTCCACCAGAGATGCACTTGGTACAGGCTACATCACATCTATTAGAAAACTGCTATCCAGGATGCTTCATGTACAGGAGATGCAGACTTCTTACAACATAAGCAAGTTCAGTGACAGATATCCGTCATGGAAGTCAGCGTCTGACTCTCTGGATCCTGCCGGTGCTGGAAGATACAGACCAACCCCTGGATTGAGGAGCACAGGTCTCTTCTGTTCTCTCTATATTTGTTAAACATGAACTACCCATAGGAATCTTGGCTACCAAGAGACCTTTGATCAGATCCATTCAATAAAGGACATGAGAGGTGATTCTTGCCATACAGGTGGCTCTGTGGCTCACATTCTTAGTGTTCTCTGAAATCCCCATGTCACATGTGGCATTGGAGTAGCTCAGAACTCAAGAAGCCCAAAGCCAGCCATGTAGGAAGAGCCTCCAGTGGCTTGCTTTTTCTATATCCTCTCATTCACTGAGCCTGAGGTGGAAGCTGGGCTGTGTGCCACTGTGTACCATGCACAGAGCCATACACTGGGTATGGAGGAGGCACTGCAGGTCTTTCAGGTTCTGCCCTTGGGAGGCTGGCTGGGAAGCAGACAGCATAGGAGCAGCCACACAGGTCACTGGGAGCATAGTAACATCTCTCCTCTCTACCTACCCCATGTAGACGGGCGGAAGTCACCAACCAACTGGCCAGCCTGAAAACATTCTCATCTCTGTGCTTCTTGAAGATGTCCAGTAAGATTCCGGGGTTCTAAAGATGTCCTTCATGTCGGAGGAGGATGACTTTTCTGGCTGACACCACAGCAGCAGCTGCAACCTACAGGGGTGCCCAGAATCTCACTACCTCCAGGTCCCCTAGTACACAGATGGAGGATGCTCACATAGGTATGCGGAGTCAGGCCTGGGAGAGCTGCTGTCCAGGGAAGGCCTGTGCAGTATGTTTGTACTATAAGCAGGCCTAGAGCGACCCTTTTCCTTTAATGGTCAGGCCAGCTTTGGGACAGTGTAATGCCACTCAAAACAGCTGCCTGGGCAGTTTCATGGAAGTGACATTCATGTTTACAGAGAAAACATCCCAGGCACCACTTCTGGAGCTGTTCTTTGTAACCCCTCCTCTGGGTAGCAGATGTACCTTTTTAAAAAAAAAAAATTATTTATTTTATGTATGTGAGTACACTGTCATTGTCTTCAGACTCACCAGAAGAGGGCATCAGATCCCATTATAGATGGTTGTAAACCACCATGTGGTTGCTGGGAATTGAACTCAGGATCTCTGGAAGATAGAGTCAGTTCTCTCCTGTCCCACAGATGTACCTCTTGACCATGACAGTTTGGCAGGATCTTGACTATAGCCTAAGTGAGAGTGGCTTGAGCCACACCTGTGAGAAGTGAGTCCACCATTCTGGATCGCAAAAAAATGGAAGATTAGATGACACGTTCTACCTCAACTTGCCATGGAAAGAGACAGAATGTTGGGTGAGGAGAGATGTCACCTTCCAAAGGTCCTAGCTAGTAAATTGATTAGAAGGAACTTTCCAGTCCCCAATGAACCTTCAGATGACAACAGCTACTGGAAAAGGGGCTAGTCACTGTCTTCGGTTACATGTGCACAGTCACAAACAGTAGATCACACAGGTGCCCAGAATTAAGCTGAAGGGGCCACAAAGCAAAGCAAAAAAAAAAAAAAAAAAAAAAAAGTGGGAAACATTAGAGGTAAAGAGGTAAGAGAGAGTGGGGGTGAGGGTAACCAAAACACCCTATACATATGTGTGAAGCTGTCAAAAAGCACACTTAATTGGACCTGAATCCAATCAGACCTTTGCATCTAGCAATGGTCTCTTCTATAGAGAAGCCAGGGTTACTGCCATGTGCAATGGTGACTTAGCCTGATCTAGTCTTGGTAAATGGCCCGTGCTGTACTCAGATAAGCTATTAAGAATAAGATTGATGAAGGACAGACTTGAGGATATACAGGGCAGTAAATAAGAATGCACTAGAGTGCCTAGCACAAAGTGAGGGTAGCGGCTAACCAGAAATGGGGGAGCTTGCAGCTACATAGGAGAACACCTAGGGGCTTCTGGGAGGCTGGCTTAGCATTGGCCTGTTTGTCAATGTGTTGGGTTTAGATCAGTCCATTGGGATTTCTTATGCCATGAAGCGTGCTCCTGGGGGATGGTTGGCTCAGTTGCCAGAATGCTTACCTTGAAAGAATGAGGTAATCCCTGAGTTCAATCCCCAGAACCTACAATTAAACTTGGTCAGACATCATACTGAGTGTTAGTAACCCGGGGCCCAGGGAAACAGACACTAGCAAGTGCCTGTGGCTCCCTGGCTACCCAGCCCAGGATGATTAACGAGTTTCAGGCCAATGAGAGACTCTGCCTCACAAAAGGAAAGTGATGGGCGCTTGAGAGAAGATACCTGTGGTGGTTGTCACCATCCTACGCAGGCAAGTGTGCACACAAACACTCCTGTGTTCCTATCTCCAAACTAGTGAGTGTGTTCCCTCTCTCTCTCTCTCTCTCTCTCTCTCTCTCTCTCTCTCTCTCTCTTTCTCTCTCCAAAGCTTTTGCTCTGCACTCATCAAATGGGAGATCTCACCTCTCATGCTATGTGTCAGTGGACACACACACACTTTTCTGTGTGGGTGGGAAGTGCTTTTATTTCTGGTCAGAGTGAATATTGGTCATGAATTATTTCCATGTAGAAAACCGCCAGCCTGAGCACCTTCACAGAAGGTGGCATATCCATTCCTGTGTCGACTTGCTTTTCCACAAGCTCCCGGACATTGGTTTGTAGGGGCAGGCCGAGACAATGCGTGGCCCTCTGTGTAGGCAGAGGGGAATTCCCGAGGGATGCCAAATGGACAGGGGGCAGATAGAGATGTTCCAGTAGTAAACCTGGTGCTTATAGGGACTTCCAGGAGAAGGGCAAGCTTCCATAAAAAAACAGATCCCCCCTGGTCTCAGGACTGAATGAGCGGCAGGAGGTGTGCATGCCAAGACTCCTTTGCTTGCAAAACATTCAGGGTAGCAAGTCAAAGCTGTGGCTATGCAGCGTTGACTTGTACCTCCCAATGCGATAAGGTTCATGAAGCCCTCAAAGCCAAGGGGCAGAGCTGTCTGCCCTGCAACAGGAAAACCACAGGACTTGCAAATAGTGGCCAGAGACACATCTAAGACCCTTCATCCATCATCTGTCAGCAGGTATTGTGAGAGGAGCATTCAGGGAGCCTGAGAGCCTCCCCTCGAGAAAGTGTTTGGTGGAGACTGGAGGTGGCAGGCTTGTTTTCCCAGGTCTACAGATGCTGCTGAGAGGCATGGAGAAGCCAGGTCTCAGGATCCACAGTGGAAAGACTTGAGGTCCTTCCAGACCCTGCAGCTTCTCAAACACGGGCTCTCAGGGACTTCTATGAAATGGCATAGTTTTGCATGTATGTAACATATGCACACTGTCCTGACCACTGTCTGCCAGTTACATACAACCCCATTACAATGTAAGCGTGATTGCGATCCTGTGTCTTTAGGGAGCAAAGACAAAGGAAGGTGTCCGTGTGTTCAGTACAGGGGCAGATGTCTTCTCAGGGGCATATGTGTACATATAAAACAGCATTTAGTTACGTGCCAAAAACAAACCATAAGAAAAACTTCTAAAATGTGAAAGAGGTCAAGCCATAAAAACTGTCTCACTGGATCCGTCTGAGGCGAATTGCAGTTTTCGCAGAAGATAATATCACCCGTGTCAAAACTTCACATTTCTGAGCGCTCACACACCAGTGCAAGCCCCAGACATTCCTTGAACAAGGATGATTCTTATTACACCACCACAGATTTCTTTCTGCATTAGCTACAAAAGTTCCAGTACAAAATCATACCAATGTGTTCATAATCCCTAAGCCCTATCTGTGGTGGTTTTTTTTTAAAAACAAAAGCTACATATTCTATAAAACACAAGAAGAAAATCAAATGTTTTCAATCCGACTTGAATTGAGTTAACAGAGGCAGAGCTCATGATACGGAAGCCAACCGTCTTCATGAGAGAGACAACCTCCGGAGCTGTAAACCCTGCAGGGCTCGCAGGGATCAGTGTGCAGCCTGGAGCTGCTGAGGACTGATAGAACCTCAGAAGAGGACACAACACATCACATCTGTGAGAGAGCAGTGTCCTTTCTGAGCTGGGAAGGTAACCGAGGTCTGGTTTCCCAAGGGTAGAATGGTTGTCACATCAGGGACTGGAGTAGCCCACTGTCCTCTTCCAGTGCAGACACAGGGAGGGAGGCACAAAGCAAGAGTCCCCAGGGCCAAACCTGGGGAGTCCACCAGGGATTTCCATAGTCACCTTGATAAAATTGTAAAGTACTCATGAAAGTAAGCACAAGAGGAAGGACCTTTCATCCCTTCTCTGGAGAGCTGGGGTGGCAGGAGCACCATGAAGGCAAGGGCAGGACTCTCAGGGACTTCCTGACTAGGAAGATCCAAAGGAGGAGACAGGCGTCAGCGGGGGAGGGGGGATGTCTGAGCCTGGGATGAGTGCTGAGCGAGGGAATCCGCACCTCAGCATGAATCCCAGAGACTGGAAGACCTGCTCACTTCTGCACTTTCCCCTCCGTCTCTCATTCCTGTTATACTCATGCCTCACTCACCCTCCTCCCCACACTCATCCCTCACCCTCCTCCCCACACTCATCCCTCACCCTCTTCCCCACATTCATCCCTCACCCTTCTCCTCACACTCCTCCTCACTCATTCTCACACTCCTTTCCCTGACACGAATCCTCACATCCCCCACTCCTCCTCATCCTCACACTCATCTCTCACACCCCTCACACTCATTCCTCACACTCTCATCCCCACACTCATCCTCACACTCCTCTTCACACTCTACCTCACATTCATTTCTCACATTCATCCTTCACACTTCTCCTCACATCCATTCTTCACACTCCTCCCTCACACTCATTCTCACACTCATACTCCCTTGCACTCATTCTCACACTCACCTTCTTCATGGGAGAAGTCATTCACACATTATGAGCAGAGAAGAGACTGAAGAAGAGATCAGGGAAAGGTGCAAAAGAAGCTGAAGAGATGGCCAGGATGGAACAAGAGCCCAGCATGCACTAGGATGAGCTGGCATCCCAGTATGCACTAGGATGAGCTGACACCCCAGCATGAACTAGGATGAGCTGGCATCCCAACATGCACTAGGATGAGCTGGCATCCCAGCATGCACTAGGATGAGCTGGCACCCCCATCAGGCACTAGAATGAGCTGGCATCCCAGCATGCACTAGGATGAACTGGCATCCCAGCATGCACTAGGATGAGCTGACACCCCAGCATGAACTAGGATGAGCTGGCACCCCAGCATGCACTAGGATGAGCTGGCATCCCAGCATGCACTAGGATGAGCTGGCACCCCCATCAGGCACTAGGATGAGCTGGCATCCCAGCATGCAGTAAGATGAGCTGGCACCCCCATCAGGCACTAGGATGAGCTGACATCCCAGCATGCAGTAAGATGAGCTGGCATCCCAGCATGCACTAGGATGAGCTGGTATCTATCCCAACATGCACTAGGATGTGCTGACATCCCAGCATGCACTAGCATTGTCAAACCATGTCTTCTGCATTGTGGTTGAATAAACACTTTGAAACAAATATCAGCTTAAGACATATGGTTCCTTATCCTTGCCTTACATTCCTCCCTCACAGGCTCCACCCACCTTATTCTCCCCATTCTAGCAGCTACACATCGAAAGTTGAGGTGTCTCCAGACCTATGCTTCTATGGAAGGCTGTAGGGGACCACTTTTCCTCACTTCAGCCTGTGGTGGCTGTGATGGTTTGACTGATCATGGCTCAATATATTTATGTATTTGAATGCTTGATCCCCAGTTAGTGGAACTGTTTGGGAAGGATGAGAAGGTGTGGCCTTCTTGGAAAAGGTGCATTACTTGGGGTGGGTTCCATTTCCAGTTAAGTTCTGTCTCTGCATCATGTCTATAGATCTGGATGTCAGCTCTCAGCTACTGCACCACCACCATGCCTGCCTGCCTGCTGTCACACCCCACACCGTGATGGTTGTAGACACTAACCTTCTGGAACCATGAACCCCACTGAACTTCATCTTTTATAAGTTCCCTTGGCCACGGTGTCTCTTCACCAAAATAGAAAATTCACTAAGATAGCAGCAGTCCATAGCCAGCATGTGGGTACAGATGCAGTCTGTGTCCAAATCCCACGGGGTGATCCGAATCTTCATTTTGTAGCAAATTAGTCATCTGTGAGTGAGTCCCTTCCTAATGACCTAATCTGGCCCTGACAACTTCTGCCGAGCATGTTTCAGCCATGGGTTCCAGAGACTAGTCCTGGAAATGTTTGCAGGGAGCGCAGTCTGTCCCAATGCAGGCAAGACTGTGCTCTCTGTTCAGTTGGCCCAGGATACTTTCTCCTGACCCCTGTGAGTCTCCCTGTGTCTCCACCTGGGCAAAGCCCTTCAATGTCTCCAAGGGCTGATAGTCCCCGTGTCTTCTTTTATCTCTTTCCATTCTCTGTCCCTCTCCTGCTTCTGCCATTTCCTTGCACCCAGTTTCTTTCCACCCCAGACACACTTCACCACAGGACCACAGCTCTGACTCCAAGTGTCCTCTCCCTCCTGTCTCCTTCAAGGCTTTGTTCACAGGTCACCCTTGTCTGCCCCCTTTGTGTCTTCTGTTCTTTCTCATTCACAGCATTGGTCACTTTGAGTATGCAGTGTAACACACTTACCTGCCGGATCGTCTCTTCACAGTGTCCTTGCAATGGTGAGAATATCAGCCCACGAGGATGTGTTCAGAGACACTAGCTACCTACAGCACAAACCTCTGTTGTCACAGAGTGATCACTCGATGCTTGTTTCTGTGACTTCCAAACACAGTTTCAGAATCTATCAAGTCTTTTGGATGATACACCCCTTAAAAAACATGAATGTCTATTTTTATTCACAATGAGGTACTGAGCCATAATTGGAATTTGGCAACAAAACGCTCAGGTTAAAAACAAAAATCTAAAACAAATGTCATGCAGTCAAGCTGGAGTATATTATTTTTGTCAAAATAAAAAAAAAGTTTACAGATTTTTTTTAAATGTGGAAATTGCTGGTGAAAAGTTTAAAAGAGTACCTGGCACCTTTCAAATCTTGTTAACTATTAATTAATTAACAACTATTATTAAAAGGCTGGTGTTTGCTCTGAAATCAGTGTGGTGTGTGTCTCTCTCAGTCCTTACTAGGGATATGCCAGACAGCCTCACTTCCCAAGAGACTCCCTTAAAACATTTATTATTTTTTGAAGCTTGGCAAAAACATCATTAGGAATATCCCTGCGGCTCTGTAACTGTACACATTGCAGACAAATTCTGATTGGCACAAGTTCCAGCAGGAAGCAGGACATGGGAAACAGATAGCACTAAGCACCTACAGAGAGATCCCACTAAAGCATCACCAGAGTAAGTGGTTTCCTGCAGGGAAAGTTTTATCTCTTGTGGACTATTTGAAGTAAGTGGATTCAGCTGAATAAAGGATGTGGTTTAAAAGATTAGGACTGGGCCATTCTTTCAAGCTCGTCTCATGTGGGAGACACTCTGTCTAATAACAGGTTTTATATGAATGCACTGAAGGGCTGCGTTGGAGACGATGCCACTTTTGGTTGCCTGGTCCGTAACGTGTATAGAGATGTGTCTTCTTATTCTTGTCGTCATTGCAGATGCAACTTTAAAAAACACATTGCTTCATGGTGGGCAAAATGTCACTTGAGATACAGTGAGAAAAACATGTATTTGACTGACATGCACCAGCAGTTGCTGGGGCCCCAGCCCAGCCTTGAACTCTGGGGTCAGATGGAACAGATTTCCTGAGGTGCAGCCACCGTACCTAGAACAAGCCTTCAAGAGAAAGGTGATTTGGATGCAAGGAGTGGGTTGCATTTATGAGTTCCTGTGTAGAATGGTTCAATGTAGGCACAGCCCCTAACAGTTGTTTGTGCAGTATTTATCACGGAAAACAGACTCTTCCATCAAAAATGTTAGAACTCATATTGAAATGCTGAATTACATTAACAATGTTCTTCCAGAGACACTGATGGACTGTGTAGATGGGCCTCAGAATCCAATGGTAAATTCTTTTTTTTTTTTTTTTTTTTTTTCGAGACAGGGTTTCTCTGTATAGTCCTGGCTGTCCTGGAACTCACTCTGTAGACCAGGCTGGCCTCGAACTCAGAAATCCACCCGCCTCTGCCTCCCAAGTGCTAGGATTAAAGGTGTGCACCACCACGGCCCCGGCTCCAATGGCAAATTCTTGTTGAATGTTCTTACAGCCAAATCCAGTCACTCTTCATCTTGGATGCTCCTATGTGATAGCTTTGTATACAGTCTGGCAAATAATACAGTGTGTCTGGCAATATCTTAAAATTGTCATTTTGTTTCGCTTACCTGAATCCAACTTCTCCACAAGTACAGTGCCTCTATGTGCATGTGTCGGTGTGTGCACGCACTTGTGTGTATGTGTGTGTGGGTGTGCACTTACACACGAATTTGCATGTGCCTGTATATGAGTGTGTCAGAGATAAATATTATCTTCCTCTAATATCCTCCATTTATTTATTTATAGTTTCTTTTTGAGACAGTGTCTTTCACTGAACCTGGAGCTCACTAATCAGCTGACCTAGTTAACCAATAAGCTCTCACGAGTTCTCTGTCTCTGACTTCTAGCTCTGGGACCGCTGCACCCAGCATTTACATGGGTGCTGGGGATTTGAACTCAGGTCCTCCTGCTTGTGCAGTTAACACTCGACCCACTGAGCCACTTTCTCAGTATTACCTCTTATCTTGTGTGAATGTTCTGAAAGTCATGACAAACCAGAACAGAAGGACATATCAACCAGCAAACTCACCTACTTAGTAAGTTATTTGCTTACACTTATTCAAACCGAGCTCTGTAGCTCACTGAGTGAACACATGATCATGGAAGAGATGAAGCAAGGTGCGGCCTTTCCATCTGACAATGTACGTGCTCATTGAGGAGGACGTCACTTGGCACCAGGCTTTGCAGTGAATAAAGAATGCTCAGCGTAGGCAGTTCAGACAGGGTCAGTGCATGGGGGGATTTTAGGATTGTAGTAGTTATCAGCGTTCAATATGCTCACACATGTGTTAACTCTGTGACCTTGAACTACACCCTAACAGGTGTAGTTCACCGTCATCCATTAAAAAGATCAACGTAATGTATGCTGATGATGTCATGTATAATTGACAGCACTGGTCACATGACAAGTACTCAATACATGAGAGTGTCTTAGGTTTGCACCGAAGGCATAGGTCCCATTTCTCATGCGTCTATGCTAGGACTTTTGGGATTTGGGGATGACTATTACATCACACATGCTTATGACAGCGGTCTTGATGCTATATGTGTGCACACCTATACATGTATAGAACACGTATGACGTTTGGCAGAGAATGATGGGGCCTACCCTACTGTGTGCTGCTTTGTGTAGTTTGGTGTTAGAAAATGGTCCTGATGTGTTTGAAGATTAACACCATCATTCTCCATGATGTTTCAGTATCATACAATTGGAAACCCCTGTTCAGACATGAGTGACTGCCCACAGCTTCAGATGTCACCAGAGAGGAGGTCAGCATGAGCTACAGAGTCTCCACCGCTCTGCCATCTTCAGGGATACTCAAAGGAGGAGGAGGAGGGGGAGGAGAAGTGGGGGAGGGGGAGGGGAGGAGGGGGAGGGGGAAAGGGAGAGGAGAAGAAGGAGGAGGGAGAAGGAGGGAGAAGAGGTAGAGGAGGAAGGAGAGGAAGCTCCAGAGGAGGGAGAGGAGAAGGGGAGGAAGGGGAGGAGGAGGGAGATTCACTTTAGAGTCCTCCTCCCATAAACCCTAAGGCCACAGGGGCTGAGCTGTTTTTTGGATCAAACTTTGAAAACAATGGTGACTATATTTCCTTAGGATAAGCATTCTCAGGGCCCATGTGAGAGCATGAAAATTCATTGCTATGTGTGAGATTGAGTCGTGTGTGAGATTTGTCAGAAAACTGCTTTTGTTTGGAAGTAAAGCAGTAGTATTTCTTAAATTAAACACTTTAAGGTGATTTTATTTATCAGTATCCCTGATTTAAAAAAGAAAGAGAGGAAAACCCTCCCTAGTGACTCCATTAATTGGGTAGCAGGTGAGGTATAGTCATGGCTCAAGTTTTTAAAAGAATTAAGCGTACTTGTCCACAAACATTTTTCTTACTGCCAGGATTCAGTCACTTTAACACTACTCAAAAGCTCATAAATTACTTAAAAGTGTGTGTTCTGCACTTTTCCCCAGAAATCTCGGTGGACGGCCATGTAAATGGTGTGCAGCCTTGATGAATTACACCTTTCCTCCTGATGCAAGGCTGATTTTCCTATTATTAAATGGTCATGTGCCAAGACAATCTCTGGCCTGATGGTCAATTAAATTTCAAAGGACTTCAAAGGCCAGGCTTAGCTAGTTCCCTTTCTTTCCAATGCCTTAACAGCAACAGCTTCGAATTCCTTGGGGGGGAAAAATTAAAATGCAGTTCATTTGAAGTCAGCGTTGGATAATTATAAAATATTGTTTTGCGATGTCTTTTAAGAAGTGAACTTCATTTTCAGGAGCAGATGTGACAGTCACTGGAGGGGTGGCACAATGGGTGGTAACAATGGCTTTGCTAACATGTCAAGAAAGCAGTGACTTCGTGTGCCGAGGAAGATATTTTAATTCAGCTCCATTGTTTCGAAGGTAGATTTGCATATCTCAGAGGGGAAAGCTCCACCCATGAGTCCCGAGGCTCAGGCATAAATCTCACAGTTCATGTGACCGACGGCTATAAACAAATGGCTTGTGGGGAGCCAATCTGGGAAGTCACTCAGGATGGGATGGGAGCTGGGATTTTCCACTGCCGGCCACCATCACCCTCTACACTGCCCTTTAGTCTCCTGGAGGGAAAAGTACCCAGACTTCCTATTATGATCCAAACAAACCCACGCAGGAGGATCTCTGGTGGCTGCTATCCACACTGCAGTGAAGGCATGGAGTGTTACCTGCCCAGAGCTGTGTTCATTAGAGGGACAGTTAGAAATTGAAAAGTACCTGGAAACACATGGTTTTGCAAGTTGAAATCTGGAGATTTCTCCTCCAAGGTTTTTTTTTTTTTTTTTTTTTTTTAATCTATCTTAAAAGGTGTGTTAGGCTCACTCAGATCCAGAGACAGATGTGAAGAGGCACAAGCCTTGGAAGCCTGAGTCACCCCGAGTTTGGCAGATACCATAGCCTCTCCAATCAGCAGTGCTGAGGGGAGTCAGCGAAAGGCCAATTAAGATCAACATTCCTGGGGCTGGTGAGATGGCTCAGCGGTTAAGAGCAATGACTGCTCTTCTAGAGGTCATGAGTTCAAATCCCAGCAACCACATGGCGGTTCACAACCATCTGCAATGAGATCTGTTGCCCTCATATGGGTGTCTGGAGACAGCTATAGTGTACATTACATGTAATAATAATAATAATAATAATAATAAAAAGATTAACGTTCCTGGATTCCATTTTATTTTAGTTTGCTGTCATTATAGATGAAGAGACGGCTGCAAACATCGCCGGGAGAGATCTCTAACTCACTTTGCTTGGTTTCCCTTCATGGTACCTTGTGCTGCAAGACAACACGGAAGCTGGGAGCATCACACGGCTCAGCTTCTGTGTGGCGCTCTCTCCAGGGCTGCCGCCATCAGGATGCTCTCCCAAGGGCCACCCTTTGTGGTCAGTCTGTTGACTGAGATAGGCTAGAACGGGATAGCTTGACAAGTCTTCTCCTGGCTGCTGGCAACAGGATCCTCTTGTTTCTGTCTGTCTCACGTGGGCTGTGTGTAGCATTTACCTTGTGCATACATGAAAGGAGGGACCTCTTCTGTGGTCCACATAGATGGATAGTATTGTCCTAATGGACAGGAAAAGAGGTCATAGGGACACAGGGCATCTTCATCCTGGGAAGATTCCCACCAACGTCCAGGAGGAAGGGGCCTGTGAGAAAGGAGGGGCAGAAGCTGAGGTGCTAATTGTTAGGAGCCCTGAAGGGTTAAAGTTCATGTGCTAACCTGAGAAAAGGGAGGCAGATTTTAGTTTTATCACTAATATGTGGTCCAATACACCCATCGACTGCTTTTTGTCCCCGTTGCTTTGAGATAGGGTCTTGCTACGTAGCTCCTACTGACCTTAACAATACTCCTGTCTCAGTCGTCCTAGTGCTGGAATTACAGGAGTGTGCCACTGCA
The DNA here is from genome assembly GCF_004785775.1 of Grammomys surdaster. Classification (NCBI taxonomy): domain Eukaryota; kingdom Metazoa; phylum Chordata; class Mammalia; order Rodentia; family Muridae; genus Grammomys; species Grammomys surdaster. The sequence goes on from NW_021604615.1 coordinate 5,730,208, forward strand.
TTTGGGCTTCGCCCAGCACCACTAAATAAAGCACGTATGTGCACACACACACACACACACACACACACACACGAGTTATCACGATGAGCGAAGGGGAAATCCCTGTTGCCAGGAAAGTATTCAGCTGTAACACCAGACGTTCAACTTCCAAAACAATCCCCTGTATGTTAGTTGGTCATTTCCTGTTGACATGATGATGTCATAATCTGGACTGACCCCATAGTTCTCCAGCCAATCGTTGCTCTGATTAGAGCAACCCTCCCCTTACGTATGTTGCTTGATTGACAAGGAGTGAGGATCTAAACAGGGTCAGCTCATGAAATGTGCCTGTGCACACTGGATATGTCTATGCATCATGCAATAGAGTTCAAAGCTGGTCTTTTTATATCTACTTATCTATCATCTATCTACCTATTTCTATCTGTCTATCTGTCTGTCTATCTATCTATCTATCATCTATCTACCTATCTGTATTTATTGTATGTGAAGACTAGAGGGCAACTTGCAGAAGTCAGTTCTCTCCTTACACGGTGTGGGTTTGAACAACAAACTCTTCAGGCTTGGTGTCAAGTACCTTTACCCACTGAGCCATCTCGATGGCCCTAGATTTTCTCGAATTTTAAAGATATTCTCATCGGAGACTCCAGAATCTCAATAGTCATTATCTCTCTGTAAGACTCTCTTGATTTCTAACGGGAATAGGAATTCAGCCAGTGGTGGGTAGCCAACTGTGAACTCCAATCCGAAACTTCACTACCTCTGTACCCCTGGGGTAGAATAGACACGCTCTCTCTCACACAGTTTACCCACTGATAATGCCAGGCTATCTGGGCTCAGATCAGTTGAGACAGAAAGGGAACCATTTCAATGAATGCCCACAGAGATGTTCCAGCAGGAGGAGGAAGAGCCACTCTGGAGTGGGTTAGGAGAGCCCTGACATCATTCTGTAAAATCATCAGATCAGAAGTCGTCATCCCATTCTCTGAAGGAAGCCTCTTACCACCAGGGCGGAGCAGGACTCAGTCAGCCCTCTGCACTCTGACTGATTCTCCTGCCTATTCAACGCAGGTCCGTATGACTCTGAACCACTTTCTGCAGCTTGGTTTCCCTATTCGTCCGTGTCACAGAAACTACTCTGGTATCCAGCCACCTTAGGAATATTTTTACCTGGATTCTTTGGGATTTAATCTAAACCTGTACTGTCCCCTTGTCATCATTAGGATGCATACACCCCTGTGGACAAAGCCTATCACGTTTACTCCAGATGCCACCAGAATCAGGTTTTTAAATAGAATCCTGGGTTTATGTCATGTTAAAAATTTACATCTCTGATGTACTAATACTAAGAACTTGGCATGGTGCCTAGATCAGGTGACAATATTTCATATGAGAACTCTGTAATATTTTGGATTCTAAAGAGTGCCTTCCACAAGGCATTAAATCAGCAGGGAAATATTAGCCACCAGGAACTCAGAGAGGGAAGTCACAGAGGGGATGGGCCACAGGGCCGAGTTATTTTCATTGCATAAGCCTTGATTACAGCAAAATCTTTTGCTGGAAGTTAGTTACTGAGCAAACAGCAGAGATAAACCCTCTGCCTCCGTTTGCTCTTGGGGAAGAAGTAGAGAGCGCCTGAGTGAGCATTAAGAGCTCCATTTGCCCCTCCCAGGCCTGGTTTAATGGCTGTTTAGCCAATATTTGAAACATTTTTTCAAACTTACTTATCTGTGTTCATTAGCTTTGCAAGACTTCAGACCTATGACCCTATTTTTGTTTTGGAAATTATTTGTTCATTCATTCATTCATTCATTCATTCATTCATTCGTGTGTGTGTGTGTGTATACATGAAAGGGTATAGGCACACACACACACAGACACACACACACAGACACACACTCATGGGCCACCATAGTGTTTATGTGGAAGCAGGAGGACATCTTTCGGAAAGTTCTTCTCTCCTTGTCCTGTGGACTTTAGGATTGAGCTTGGGTCATGAGGCTTGTGGGTAAACATCTTTGTCTGCTGAACCATCTCACCAGCCCTTAACCCAATTCTTCCTACCCAAAATTCTTTCAAATTTAGTGACAAATATATGCATGCTGGGTCTTGCAGTCTGGGACACTTAGAGGCTAGCAAAAAAAAATTTTTTAAGTTGTATTCTTCCTTTCCTCCTCCAAATTATAGAGAGTGGTTTTGACATTATTTGGGCACTGAAATATATAAATGAGGTGATTTGGTTGCCTGACGTCTACTGGAGACTAACCATTTAGCCCAGAAAGATAATGAACTTGAGGGAGGGGGAGTTGAGACCGTGATGGGGTGAAGGGTAGCCATGAGATTCACCGTGTCCTCTTCCCTACAATGTGAGCCAGCTGCCTCCTTTATTCATTTATTTTCCCCTATGGATTGCCTGCAGATAAGCAAGAGGCCGCCTTAGCTGCATCTGGGCCTTCCTGGCTCAAGGCCTCAGCGTGTCCGTCAGTCAAACTCTTTCCTGTGTCGTGGCATCAGAAGTGTGGCTGAAGAGAAGTCATTGCTGTGTGGGTTTCCTGCAAGGATCCAGGAATGGTGGAGTGAGAACGAAAACCACAGCTAACCCCATGGGCTGAGAGAGAGAGCCTGGCAAGAGCTGGGAATAACCAGCCAAAAAGGAGAGGATGGTCCCCAGCAGTTCCAGAGGAAAGGACAGAGATTCCCATATCCTCCAGTACTGTCCTCTGGTGGCACTAGCCTTTCTGAGAAGTACTTAGCACTGTCATCTGTCTCTCTAGCTTCAGCCCCACTGGGACAGAGAGTGCACACGCTGTCTTTTTGGCAATGTGAAAGCACCAAGCCCGTGTGTCCTAAACCCAGGCACGTCACGCACACCATCTAAGACAGCAGCAGCTGCTTCTATGGGAGTGTAGTTATGATTCGTCTTTGTAGCACAGCTGTGTCCACAGACTGCTGAACCAGGGAGACACAAGTCTGCCTGATGCAGCTTTGGATTCCAAAATCATTCCCAGGAAGCTCCTGACAGAAGGCAAGCCTTCAGCGGCCCACTGCTCTGAAGTCCTCTCGGCCAGCTTGCTTGGTCAGTAGCCTCCTCCCAAACTTCTCCTCTTGGACCCTTCCGGGGTACTTGTATGTTGTACATGTAAGACTGATACATTTATTTTAAAAGCATTCTTCAGAATCAAGGAGAGTGTAGCAAAGGTTCATTTGTCATCTCCAAGTCTTATCTCAAAGGTCCCGAGATTAGAAATTCAACAAAATGAGAGATTAACTTCTGTGTCTTCTCAGAGCGTGCATGCCGTGTGCCAGTGGAGGTGAGAGTGGACTCAGCTATGCAAAGATCAGCACGTGATTGATTTACTCAGAGTTGTTTTCCAGTACCCTGAGCCACTCCCCAATTCCCTCTGTCCCTTTGTTCTATGGAGGAAAACACTGGCTGCCTGAGACGAGTCCCAGTTACAGATTTTTCTGTAATCTTCCACCACCCAAACGTAACCTGTTTTTGCTCTGCTCTTCGGACTGTGTGCAGTCAGTTCCAAGAGGCAAGTGGCTCTCTGTTAGTGGTTGAGTTAGGTTGGGATGGAGAGATGACTCCGTGGGTAGGGCGCTGTCTATGCAAGCATGAGGACCCGAGTTCAGATCCCTGAGTGTCCTCAGGACAGTCAGACACCGTAACATGCATCTGTTATCTTAGAGGTCCTAGGGTAAGATGGATGGCAGAGATGGAAGAAGCCACAGAAAATGGCAGGTCGGTTAATGTGGTCAACAAGAGATCCTGTTTCAAACAAGGGAGCAGGTGAGAACTAACACCCCTCTTGTGCACGCTGTAGCACGTGTCCTCCCATTCTCTCTCTCTCTCTCTCTCTCTCTCTCTCTCTCTCTCTCTCTCTCTTTCCCTCCCTCACTCCCTCTCTCTCTCTCTCTCTCTTCCCTCCCCCCTCCTCTCCCTTTCTCTATCTCTCTCGCATGCACACACACCACACATTATACACACAATTTGTGTTGCTGCTGGAGAGATGGTTCCGTGGTTAAGAGCCCTTGCTGTTCTTCTAGAGAAACAGAGTTTGGTCCTCAGTATCCACACAGGGTGGCTCATAATGACCCATAACTCCAGCTCTAGGGGATCTTGTGTCTGTGGAGGAGCCTGTGTGGGCTCTCCTCGCCTCACCTTTAAGGGAAGGGCATCTTCCCTTAAAGATTCGACATGTCTTCTGACACTAGCACCCACAAATGCCAAGCCTCTCGTGTATGATCTGAGCCACCCGGTGCAGCTCCCTCCTCACAGTGCTGGGGCTGTCTCCTGTCCCGAGGAGGAACAGGGGTCATCTGGCCTCTGTACATCAAGGGCTCCCATGCTCTCGAGAGTCAAGGACAGGGAGGAACTTCACAAGGGTGGCTTCCCACTGCCTTTGAATGGTTCCTCCCAGAAACAAAGGGATATCTCTTCCTCTAGGAAAAGTCTCCAGGCCAGAGAAACAAAGAAACTGCCTCATTCCTAATTCTGCCCAGTTAATTCTCTTTGGGGTCTCAATGTAATGGAAATTCTAAAATTGGTGAAAATGACATGTAGATGGCTTTCTTTCTTGCTATTAGACATTTCAACCATAGCTGTCCTTAGTGGCTAGGACATTCTGTATGTGTATGTGTGTGTGTGTGTGTGTGTATGCATGTAAATGTATGTATGTGTGTATATGCATGCAT
>NW_021604615.1:5734912-5792247 GCF_004785775.1 Grammomys surdaster
ATGTGTATGTGTGTTATGTGTGTGTATGTATGTATGTATGTGTGTGTCTCTGTGTGTATGCATGTGTTTGTATGTGCTTTATGTGTGTGTGTATCTGTGTATATATGTGTGTTTGTATGTCTTATGTGTGTGTGTGAGAGCATCTATGTGTGTATGTGTGAGCGTCTATGTGTGTGTGTGCGGAGTGTTTATCTGTGTGTTTGTGTAGGTGTATGTGCACGTGACAGCACATACACAAATATGAATACATTTTATTGGAATCATGAGATCACAGTAGAAACCAATGCACTGACGGCATTAACTCTACAGTAGAAACATTTATATGATCCATCAGCCTTTAGTAAGACATAAACACTTGGGGCATGTAGTCGTAGGCAAAAGTCCCTATTACTATGAAGTTTCAAATAAGCATTCCTTCAAGGGTATAATAGATTGATATGTAAGTGAATCATTAAAGGTCAGTTTCTTTTGATACTCAATGAAAACCAATATCCGTAGCTCAAAGGTGCAGGAAGCACTTTAAAAATATATATTGATGAGGGAAAGAGTCATTTAAGAGAATACAGGAAAGCTGGAGAGGTATGATAGCCCGAAAGGGAAGTTGCCAATTTAAGTGTCAGTTGTTTCCTGTGAGGCAGGAACAAAGACTGGGGTTTGGGGGTGCTCTCAGTGTCCCCATTCCCCAGAATAAGCTCTGAGCATATGCTCCTCTCAAATACCTCCGTCATTGTTTTGGGATTTTTGAGACAAGGCTTCACAGAGCCCAGGCAGACGTCCAACTCATTATCTGCCCAAAGAGCACCTTGTCCTGCTCGTCTTGCTGCTGTGTCCCCAGTTCTGGGATAACAGGTGCACCTCCATATCCATCTCCAAATGCCTCCAAAGAGGGCTAAGGAAACAAACTGAGGATGCGGATGGCTCCATCTCTGTCTTTGAGATTAGAGGGTTCAGGAAAAGGCAAGTGACAGCTACATCATGTGTGTCCTTCTGGAGTACAGCATGGAGTCATGGGGTGTATTTGCAGAAGCGTGGGCTAATCTGGGGCAGTAAACAGAGGTCTCAGCTGGGCAAGAGGAGGATGCTCTCTGTCCAGCGCAAGTGATCATACATGTGCATGTCTGGCCTCCTCCCAGATGCAGCGGGCTGTTAACTCCTCATTCCTGAGTCTTAGCTGTCCCCTGCCCAGCTACTTACTATGGCTAGTGTTGCTCTTCTCCACACGTGGAGAACTCACAGAGAAAACAGAGCCGCGCAGCTCCAGCTGACCCACCTGGGGTCACAGATCTGCTACTTGCAGGTCTGCCCTGGACCCTTCTCTTGAGTTTGCAGGTCTCCAACATTTGTCTGATTTTTTTCACCTCTCCCTTTATTACCAACAGGGTTCCTACTGACTTTGGGCAATAACACTGATGTTCCAGCCACCCAACAGTGTAACTTGAAAAATGCTGCTGAGAAATACACACACACACACACATACACAAAGACAGGGAGAGAAAGAGAGAGAGAGAGAGAGAGAGAGAGAGAGAGAGAGAGAGAGAGAGAGAGAGAGAATGAATGTCCAGGAAGAGAGAAGCCCATGGAGCCAGTCTGGAGTGGCTCCAACTCCGGTGTTCCCGTGGGCTGTAGGCCCCCTGTCTGAATGTCAGTGGAACCAGAGCTACCAAAATATTCTAATAAATATTCTGTGGACTCAAATTTCACAGTAGTGACAGTGAGTGTCACATATGGAGCTGGGAGGAGATGTGTCAGCAGTTAAGCAGTTGACTTTACTGTAGTTCCCAGGAACTAAGATGAGTGGACCACAACCACCTATAACTCTAGTTCCAGGGGAATCCAACTCTACCCACAGGCACTTGGACTCACGTCTGTGCGACTGCACGTGCTCATGTGCGTGTGCACGTTACCACCACCATGAGAAAATGCTCCTTCTTCATGGTCATAAGACTAATTAAGTATTTGGAATCATAATATTTATGTTGTAGCATTGAGCCTTGGTTTTGTGATGCCTGGAGCAGCCATGTGGGTCAGTCCTCAGCAGACCATGGCTTGAAGGAGTTGTCAGTCATAACTGTCCACAGACAGCTGTGTCTGAGGCATCTGCTTTGTCATGGGATACTACTGCATTGATCTCCCATTAGGAAAATAAGAGAAACTGCCACCGGCAAATGAGCCCTAGAGGTAAGCACAGAGACCCAATGTGTGTGACTGGGGGTTGGGCGACCCCACACTGCCCTTCAGTGCCTGGGAACCCAGGCTTGGAACCCATCGCCTCCAATCTGTCACTGGCCACGGAGCAAGCAGTCACTTCTCCAAAGTCACTGTTTTGTGGATAATGTCACGGACCACAGAAGTCCCTGCACATGCATCCAAAGGAGGGTGACTGAACTTTCCCTCTGTTTCAGACCCAAAGATAGTTTGTGTTGCTTCTGCAAGACGTTTTGCCGTGTGGCTATCTTCTTATCGAAGAGGATGAGGAACTTCTGGAGTGACATGGTGACCTTGAAGGTGACGATGACAGCATCCATTTCTAGAATATCGTGACAGCTACCACATGATAGAGTGAAAGCGGTACACTGGGTCCACCCCTCCCCCACCTCCCTCCGCCCCAGATGGCAGGGTGCTTACAGAAGGATCAGACAATTCAGTGCAGGTAAACTCTCCCATCCACCTAAGACAGAAGATGCTTACTTTTGCCTAATGTCCATCCAGGCAAGGAAATGACAGTGGCAGGAGCTGGAATACACTGGTCATATCAAATCCCTAACCATGAACAGGGGACAGGGATATTACAGGCATGTGCTCAGCTTTGTTTCCCTGTAAAGTGCAGATCCTGACACAGATATAATGGGTCTTCCCACGTCTACTGATGTAATCAAAGTTTATGTAAGCCTATATTCCAGGTTATTCTAGATCTGTCAAGTTGACACATCATACATATAGCAAATAAACCTTTGTGTCCTGTACCCCTTGCCCTCAGCCTGACAGGAACATTGAAGAACACCAGGATGGGTCCAATAGTTTGTGATCGTGTTGCAGTGGGGTATCTTGGATGCTGACTGACTTTGGCAGCTGAGAGACTTACAGATGGGAAGGGAGTTTCCATGAAAGATGTATCAGAGGTTGGCTACTTCGGGGGAAGCTCTGAGAGCATCTTTGGATATGGGGACTCTAGTCCTGTGTGTGTGAAGGAAAATGAACCCTGGATAGGAGTGGAGAAGGACATGTATGAACAAGTGTACAGCAAGTCTGGCTCACTTCTGCATGTGACAGAGGGGACAGAACACATTCATGCAGACTTAGGGCAGGTGGTCAAATGTGGGCGAATTCTCCAGTCCATGGAGGCTGTGTGTTAGTCAGGGTTCTCTAGAGTCACAGAACTTATGGACGGTCTTTATATAGTAAGGGAATTTGTTCTGATGTCTTACAGTCTGTAGTCCAACTCCCCAACAATGGTCAACAGCAGCTGTGACTGGAAATCCAAGGATCTAGCAGTTGCTCAGTCCCACAAGGCTGGTAGATTCAGACAGATGTGTTGGCAAGTACATGCAAGCAGGCAAAGAAGAACAAATCTTCCTTCTCCCAATGTCCACACCTTCAGCAGAAGGTGTGGTCCAGATTAAAGGTGTGTACCACCACGCCTGGATCTGGGACCTGCTTTGTCCCAGATGACCTTGAACTCAGAGATCTCCCTGCCTTATTCTCTTTGGATTCATGGCCACTGTGTCTCAAGATCTCCATGCCAAGATCCAGGTCAGAAACTTGTATCTCCCAGCTTCAAGATCAGGATCACAGGTGAGCCATCCAATTCTGGATTGTGATTCATTCTAGATAGCATCAAGTTGACAACCAGGGTCAGCCACCATGGGCTGCAAGTCTAGAAAATGCCAAAGAAACCAATGGCATCGAGAGAGAAGTAAAGCTCGGGAAAATGATCTATTTGTCAGGTACTTGCTTAGAGTATCAGAATATCTCTCAGCCTAATAACTGGAGAACGGAATGATGGTTCACACCAGAGGAAAGACGTGTCTGCTTCTCTCCAAAGAGGTGAGGTTTGAAACCACAGGGGACCGTCTTGTTCCTTGACTGAGGCAGAAATTTGAAAACATTCTCTCTGGATGAGTCTGAGACAGTGACACTCAGTGCTTCTGGGAATTTAAGATTCACACACACACACACACACACACACACAAAGAGAGAGAGAGACAGAGACAGAGAGAGACTTAAGCTCACATGTGTCCAGTGATCCTACAGATTATCATATGTGGACATACCAGACTATATTTGAGTTAAGGAAAAGAACAGTTGAAGGATGTTGTATGTTGACAATGAATATAGATAGGCTGGTATGGATGATGAGCACACAGAAGACTTCCTGAAAAAAAAAAACAAAGGCCTGGAAAGAAGGGACTGTAAGGTGAGGGCTCAGAGTCGGGACAGGTGTCAGGGAGGCAGCAGGATGAGAGATCCAGGAGAATTCCAGGCATCAGGTGCCATCTGCTGTGAGCCAACCCATCCATGGACAGCATGAAGGCAGAGGGAACGGGTCTGAGAAGACAGGTGAGCAAGACAGACTGCTAACTGGACAGAGGGGACACAGGCGGCAAACAAACCAGTGAAAAAGAACAGTTGGGAATGCAAATGCCCAAAGGCCTAGGTATCACAAACTTCCCTTACTCCAAGGGGTGGGACTGGGTGATCCTTGGATGGTGTGGGATGACTGGTGATGGGTGGCTGGCCTCAGGGGGGCTGAGAGAGGAGGTGGCCACTAGTAAAAATTGTAGTAAGGTGTGAGATGGACAAGAGAGTTCCTGGAGAATTGTTTTTGAAGCAGAGAAGAGAACCAGGGACCACCTGTGCAGAGCCAGTTACAGGGAACACCAGTAGATGAGGAAACCTTAACATAAGAACTGCACAAGGCTGAGCCCCCAGCAGAGCCCCACCCCCAGTGGTGTCCTGCCAAGGGAAGAGAGGTGTTTACCCATCAGACCTAGACTTGTCTTTCACCAGAATTTTAAAAATCACACAAATTGACTCCTTGGAAGTGATGACCTCTTCCATCTAGATATTTAAATATTTAAACACATAAGAAATGTGTGTGTGTGTGTGTGTGTGTGTGTGTGTGTGTGTGTAAGAGGAAATTCTAGAAATTTCTGAGGTGTATAAAGTGGATAGTGTTCAGAGTGGGACATTTTGGAAAGTACCAAAAGATACACAAGAGGACTTTCCAGATAACTCGTCACCTCGCCTTTGAATGTGGAAACATGAGTTAATACATATCCAAGAGACCACACAGTCCTCCCAGAAGCATGGCACCCCCTGTGTTGACCTCAGAGTTTATCAGCACAAGGCCCCAGCCTTTCTCTTTCTAATAGAAGACTCTTATCTCAGTGGTCCAGCTGGTCTTGGGGATATGTGGTCATTTGGTTGTGACTGAGGGAGGGCTGGTCACTGCTTCTAAAAGTACTCTGGACTGTCCCTCATGGGGCTTCCTGTGACCATTCTGTCTGGTGACCAGTGTGGTTGTGGCCCTCCTCATGTCCTGGCATCTTACCTGCAGACTTTCTAGGGTCTCCTTTATTGTCCTTTTATTAATTTGATTGTCTGGATCAATTTCTCTCGCATACTCTTTTGGGAGAACCTAACCAGTACAAGGCTCTCTAAGTTTCTGAACATATAATAGTATTTCAATTCCATATTTTAACTACTGTGTGCTGAAATAAAGAATATTTTTGCTGGCTTACTTTTCCCTGTGGTATAACAAATATCATTTCACGTTGCTGTTAGCATTTCTGAAGGCAATCTGAATTTCTTTTCTTCAAAAATAAAATAACTAATTTCATTGCTCGGATACCCAAAGGGCTCCACCACCTCCTTTTACTGCAGTAAGGTCTTTGGATTAGATCCTGGACCTGCTGGTACCATAGACTTGAACACAGGGTCCTGTTGTTTTAGCTTTTCGTGTTAAAAACACCAATGGTGTTTAAAATGTTTCCTCTTTGTGTGGCTGTTTACATGTTGAGAAATTCTACCTAATCTATGAATTAGTTTTTTGATTCGAGGGTCACACATGCATGTGTGGCTATAGGTCCACAGGAGGCTTCTTTTTCAGTAGCTCTCCAGCTTGGTTTTATTTTGAGATAGTTTCTCATCGAACTTGTGTCTCACAGACATGGCTAGCCTATCTGGCCAGGGAGTTTCAGGTCCCCGGTGCTGGGTTTACGAGGTTATGTGCTTCCCTGCCTTGATTTTTCATGTGGGTGTTGGGGGTCTGCACTCAGGTCCCTGTATTTGCTCAGCAAGCATCTATACCACTGAGACATCCGCAGCCTCCCTCCTTCAACGTCACTCACATTGTCTCATTTGCCTTCCTTCTGGGGTGACTATGCATTTCTTCTCATTTCTTGCTCATCCCCAGAATGCTCTGTCTCAGCTCCAGCTCTTCCCAGAAGATGCTGCTACCACCACTGTGAATTTCACTAACCCTTTGCTGCACTGCTCATGTCTCTAGATGCCGCGGAGGTCCTGTGAAGCTCCTGGGGCACTGTTCTTCCTGCCTTGTGTACTGGGGAGCAGTCTCCTCTCCAGCAGGAGCTGTTTCTTTTCCTTGGATTCCCTAGGTGATTCTCACACCCCTTTTTGCTTCTCCTGGGAGAGGGTCCCCACATTTGTGGGAGAGGTGTGGATTATAACACTTTCCGCCCTCCTGGCTCTACAGCTCCCGGTGTCGTTACTCCCACAAACCCCTCAAGTATGTGACTGTCACCTCTACCTGCCATTGGGCTCTGCTGCTGGCAACTATTCCTCTGTGTGGGATTCTGTCCTGGAAGGAACCCTGCTGGTTGGTTGGAGAGTGGACCTTAATTTCCCCTTAGAAACAAGTTTTGAAATATATGTCATTGGACATGGTGGTACATGACTTTATTTCCAGCGCTCGGGATGCAGAAGCAGGGAGATCTCTACAGTGCGTTCCAGGACAGTCAGGACTATATACTGTCTACAAACAGAACAAAGAAAAAGAAAAAGAGACACTTTGGGGATGAAAGGCTAAGAAGCACATTCTTGAGGTGACTGGCAGCTGCCAGAAAACCCAGCTGTCAGTGTAATTCAAAATGTAACGTATCCCACTGTTTCAGAGTCAAATCAGAGAGCGATATGGGGAATATTTGCGATGGATATTCATTACATCATCTTGGCAAATTATACATGATGCAAAACACGGAACTAAATTGATTCTCTCTGTACTTCCCCTTTCCCCACCCCCTCGTCTCGCTCTCCTTTTTTCCCTCTTCCTCTTTCTTTCCTTGGAATTTTTTTTTTTTTTTTTTTTACAATTGTGGGCTACATTTATTGCCTCATATCTTCCTAGAATGTTAGGCAGATTCCCAACATGCAGACAAGGAAGGATGCAAAGAGCCTATTCAGACCACATGGAAAATGTTAGCATTTAATTAACCCCTAGAGTGGCTTTTAGGCCACCAGAACACAAGTAACTCCAATACCCTTAATCTTCTCTTCAGCTCTTCTGCTGAAGAATTTGGCCTTCACGATGACAGGTTGCTTAGGGAGCTTTCCCTTGCCCAGAACTTTGTAGTAGCTGGATCGCACAACATCAATGACCGGAGCAGCGCCCGTCTTGTTTTTGGCTGCATTGACCCGCGTCTGCAATTTGACAAACGTCCATAATTTATCCAGGTTGACAGTCGGGCAGATGCTCTGGTTCCTCTTCAAGTGGTAACGCCTCATAGCAACTTTCCCGAAGTAACCAGGATGATGTTTGTCAAAGTTGATCCTATGATGGTGCATGCCTCCAGCATTTCCGGGGCCTCCTGAGTGCTTGCGGTGCTTACCGATGCGGCCGTGGCCGTGGCTCACGTGGCCCCGGAGCATTTCCGCAGCCTCCTGGGTGCTTGCGGTGCTTACCGATGAGGCCGTGGCCGTGGCTCACCTGGCCCCGGAGTTTCCGGGTCTTCCTCAGTCTGGATGGCATGGCGGTGGCAGAAAGGAAAGAGCCTTTCCTTGGACTCTTTAACTGGGCTCCACCCTTATCCAGTGTCAAGTTTCTCTCACAGTGATGCCGGCCTGGAGCAGCCTCTGCCATCCCCACTCCCTCATTTCCTACACTGTGATGGCAAATGTCCTTTTCTAACACTGCTGCAGACCACTGGGTTCCTTCCCCTGTCCCACGACTGCAGGACAGTTACGTGAGTGTGCCTTGGCCGCCTCCTTCCTGGGTCTTACTGAGTATCTCACGTTCGTTTCATCGGCATTAAGTTGGAACAAAAGAGAAATCCATAATGGAGATTTCGAGAAGGGCAGCCTTGGCAAAGCACCCCCTCTTCTTTCCCTGCTCTCCAGAGATGGCTGTGTGTCACAGCACAGTGGCCTTGGGAAGCCATGTTCCCTAAAATTTCAGAGTGTGGGTCAGCCTCTGTCCCTCCCTCCTGTGCATGCTCACACAGGCCTCTCCTTGAGCTCCTCGGGGCTAGTCCATTGCTGCTTTGGTTTTCCTGTCCCCACAGATGATTCCAGTGGGTGGCAAGTGTTGAAAGGTACCAAGCTGGGCCCCGGAATTAAAAGGTGACCCTAAGTAAACGGACAGGTGTGGAACGGACTGTCAGAAGCTGGTGGGTATCTCAGGTGTGCCCTTAGCTTGCAGATGATGGGGGAACATGGTGCTACTAGGGGACTGTAGGGCAATAGCAGCCTGTGATGATGCTGTAATTAAGCTACAGTCAACGAAGGAACGGGGCATCTGCCCCACAGCAGAGCCACACAGGCCAGAGAAGATCAGGATGAACAGGGCTGCCTGTCAAACTGTTTCCAAAGGAGACTGCCGATGGTGAGGTAGGCCCAGGAAAGGGGTGTTCTGGAACCCAGGAGACCTGAAATGAACTGCATACAGCTAGTTCTGTCACTGGAGTGATGGGACCCAGAGCTGGAGTGGACCTAACTATCCAGGTGCAGATTTCTGAGATATAATACTAGAAAATTAAATCAGCCAAGATGTTAAAAAAAATAGTACATCAAACTACGGTGGAATTGATACTTAAAAGGCGAATTCAGCATTCAAATGGGGCATGGAATGGGACACTCAGCATTAAAAAATGAGTTATTGTAGTGTGGCGGCTCACCTGGAGCCCAGCACTCAGAAGGCTGAGGTGGGGGAAAAAGCAAATTGCTCAATCACTATCATCCGTTACACTAATAATGGAATCTTAGTATGTATGAATAAATTATCTTATCAAATCCAATTAGAGGCATGAATTCCGTAAAACGTTATTAGCGGTAAGAAGGAGGGCCTGAAATCTGACAAGGTTACTTAATTGCAATGCGACTGAAATGACCTTTCCAGGGAGGAATCCCAGCCGCTCTCCAGAGCTCACTCATGAGCTGCTGTCGGCACTGGTTACATTGTTCTCCTGGAGCTCCTCGATGACACTTTAAGGAAAGAAAATGTATGAAGGTTAAATAAAAAGAAGCAGATCTGTATTTAACCACCGGAAACATGATTTTCAAGTACAAACCCTAAAAGGGCCGAGGTTGTCTGCAGATGAGGATGAAGTCAACATGCCAGAGCTGGTACACTTCTGTAACACAGGCTCAGATTCAGTGATGATCACACGGGCTCTGGCACTGTGAGCAGCACAAGATACAGCAGCAGTAAAAAAACCAAGGGCCCCGCCCAGTGGTGGCACACACCATTAATCCCAGCACTCGGGAGGCAGGGGCAGGTGGATCTCTGTGAGTTTAAGGCCAGTCTGGTCTACAGCACAAATTCCAGGACAGCCTGGGTTACACAGAGAAGCCCTGTCTGGAACAACCAAAAAGACCACAAGGAAGCAAGATGGAGCAGAAGCATAGCAATGGGAAAAAGTTAAAGCACACATATGTATCTACCTACCTACCTACATACATACATACACACACATATACATATGTGTACATACACGTATGTGCATATGTATATACACATACATATATACATACATATATACACATAAACATGCATAAGTACATTCACACACATATATACACACATACATACGTGTACATAATACATACATATATACATACATGTACACGTACATGCACATGTATATACACATACATCTATACATACATATACACATACATATATACACATACACATACATCTATACATACATGTACACATATATGCATATGTATATACACATACATATATACATACATATACACATACATGCATATATACATGCATGTACATGTATATGCATATGTATATACACATACATATATACGTACATATACACATACATACATATATACACACATACACATACATATACACATATATACACACATACATGCATACGTACATTCATACACATATATACATACACACATACATATACACATACATATATACATATATATACACACATACATGCATAAGTACATTCACACACATATATACACACATACATACATACATGTACATAACACATACATATATACATACATGTACACGTATATGCATATGTATATACGTATATATACATATATACACACATACATGTATACATACATATACACATACATACATATATACACACATACATGCAGACGTACATTCACACATATACATACACACATACATATACACATACATATGCACATAATACATACATATATACATATATACACACTTACATGCATATACACATACATACATAATACATACATCGAATCTTTGTTCATGGATTAGGGACTGATTTACTAGTTGAGATTTCATCTATGTTTCCAACTCACTCTCAGCAATAACACTTTAGGATTAGGGAAATTGTGACAACTATAGATAAACTAAGCTAGTCTCTAATAGAAGCAAGAGCAAAGAACATGCGCTCCGACTGTTCAGTGGTGAGTTCTAGTAGTTTATACAGCCTTGTACAGAGATGTATGATGATTTGGGTGAATATCTCAAATGCAAATAACGTCCGTGTCTGCAAGTGTGTTTACTTCAACCTTGCACCAAACAAAGAGCGTGGCCCACCCAGGCTGAAACCCTAACTATGTGTGAAGAATTTTCAATCTAAGCAAAGATTTCCTAAACAGCTGTGAAAAACATGCTACCCAGGAGTGGAAGCAAGAAGGTAAATTATCCTTCGTTAGAGATAAGAACTTCATTCTTCAAAGTCATCACTAGGGTAAAAATGCAGCTGGGGGGGGGTGGTGGCGTGAGCCTTTGATCCCAGCATTTGGAAGGCACAGGCTGGTGGATTCCTGGGTTTGAGGCCAGCCTGGTCTACAGAGTAAGTTCAGGCAGCTACACAGAAAAAACTAGCCTTGAAAAAAACAATATATATATATATATATATATATATATATATATATATATATATATATGGTTGAAAGTGCAACGGGAAACCAGCTGAATATGCACTTTGCAAAAGAAGAAACCCAAATGGCCCATAAATACATTAAAAATGTTTAATATCCTTATATATCAAGAGAATACAAATCAAAATAATGGCATGATGTCATCTCATCCCAGTCAGTCACAGAAAAAACAGACAGCAAATGCTGATGACGATGGGCTGGGGAAAGAAGCCTAGACTCTGCCGGTGGGCGTGCAAACTGGAGGAGCCACCGTGAAGGCCCCTGAAGAAGTAAAACATAGAGCTGCCACAGACCCTGTTCCACCACTCCTGTAAGAGCCAGCCCACCATAGAGATGACCACATGCTGTGCTCTCTCCGCACCATGTACAGCAGTCAGCATCTGAAACTGACCCAGGTGCCCAGCTGATACATAGAAGAAGTTGTGGTCAGTGCCCACAATGGCCTGTTACTTAGCCGTAAGAAGAAAACAGACATCATTTCTGGGAAAGTGGGCATTGTTTATTAAGTAAAACCAGGCAGATTCAGAAAGGCAAAGGTCCCATGTTTTCTGTCATAAGTGGAAAACAACCCATGAGGGTGGAAAAGGGGACTGGGGGCCAGTGGGTGAGAGAAGGGACATGTACCCATAGTAGGGAGGAAATCAGATCAAAGTACCTCATTTACAGTACAGAAATGTCACAATAAAACTATTTCATAGGGGCTGGAGAGATGCCCCAGTGGTTAAGAGCACTGACTGCTCTTCCAGAGGTCCTGAGTTCAGTTCCCAGCAATGTGACTCACAACCATCTGAAATGGGATCAGATGCCCTCTAATGGTGTGTCTGAAGACAGCTCATGTACATTAGACAGACAGACAGACAGACAGACAGACAGACAGATAGATAGATGATAGATAGATAGATGGATAATAGAAAGAAAGTTAGACAGACAGATATATAGATAGAAATATTTTGTAGAATTAAGTATATGAAGTAGATAAGAATTTCACTATGCATCTGGGTACAGCACAGGTCTCCAGTGAGACACTTGTCAGGATGGGAAACGTCTACGTTCTGCACCCAAAGAAAGTCAGACAAGAAAGGCAACGACTATAAAAGCCAAGGGCAGTAAAAGCACATCGCTGAAGGTTCTACAGAACAGCCAGCATCCCAGGAGCAGGGCAGCCAGGAAGGGGGAGACTGCAGTTATAAACAATGCGGGGGTGGGGGGGAGAGGAACTGACTGGCACTGAGGAGGGGAAAGAAGGGGACGGAATAAGGAGAGGGACAAAATAAATGGCAGTCTGCATGCTGGTGACCTGACATGCCCTATGTAGTATCAGCCAACACTCAACTTGCATCTTCTTCAGTCAGACAACTCCGCCCCTGGCTTCCTGTTCACCTGAACTGCAATGGATGTGTGCCCAAGACGGAATTAAAACCTCTCCAGAGCCACTGTCTGTAATAGCCCTGCATCCTTAATGGTGAATTAAGGGGACATGTTGTTATGTATTCCCGAAACAGAGTTCCACCTGCGCACAAACACACAATACCGTGGACCCATGGTAACACATGCATAGTAGAGGACCATGTGGTGGCTGGCATTTGTCTTTATAGTCTATGCTACTGGAGCTCATGGCATGGTGGCATATGCAGTGTCTGGGACACAGGAGGAAAGCTTTCCTCAGAACCCCAGTCACACATTGTTTGAATGGAGGTGGGAGACAGGTGTGTTCTCTTGGGAACTCTTTCACCTGTGCACTTATGTGCACTTCTGGAGTGTTGATTTTCCGTACTTTTAATAAAAAATTTAAAAGTGCCTGTGCACATAAAGTAGATAAGAAAAAGATTACCCAGTGGTTACTCGGTTACCCAGTGGGTGCTGAACCTGCTGTCCATCATCTGTCCGTCCTTCTGGCTTCCTCACGTCTGTAAGAGTGTATCAGTGCACAGATGGCTCCAACAACAGGAACGTGCTCTGCCAGACCGGAGCCCAGAAGACAGAGTGGCGGTGACAAAGTAATCCCTCTGAGGCTGGAGGGAGCCTGTCCTGGCTCCTCTCTCAGCCTCTGCTGAAGTACTAGTCACCCTGGCTTCCTTGGTTTCTGGTGCCTCTCCCCAACTGCTGTCTCATCCCCACAGAATGTCCCCTCTGTGTGTATCTGTGCCCATAGTTTTGCTTTCAGGAGAATCAGACAAACTGCCCGATAATCTTGCTTTAATGGTTTCTACAAAGCTCCCATCTCCAAATAAGGCCAGATTGTGATCGTCTGGGGTTATGACTTCAACATATGATTCTGACATACATAATTCATCACAGGGCACTGTTAACACACACACGCACATGGCTGTCAAGTGTTTGTGGTTCCTTTAATAAAATCCTGCCCTTTGATTAAAGTTTGCTGTTGGAAAACACAATTTCCCTCCAGTACCTGGGGGCAAATTGTATAGTTGAGTTCAAAGTACACACAGGGTGCACACTTAGCACATAGCTCAGGACAATAAAACATGTGTTGGTAATAATTAGCTCTAGATGAATGACTAAGAAAGTCATTGAAAGAGGTCCAACATCATTTTTAAGTGGTAATTATCGGACGTCCCGTGGAAGCCACTGGATTAGATTGTAGCCGTGATGTTCCTGACAAGCTGACTGGACTCGGCTCCTGCTTCAGACTATACCACAGAATGCTAGATTTATTTTAAATTGAGGTGCCAGTGTTGGAACTGGTGTTGAGTGGATGTAATACTTGGCTGGCCTTTGTATGCAGGGTGGTGGGTTTGAAGAGCTGGGATCTTGTCTGATGTTGGCCCCTCCATGCCTTCACTTGCTCTGTTTCAGTTGCAGTCAAGGGACCCCTCTGTGCAGAACAGTGTAAACCTGACCCAGCTCCTGGCCACACCCCTTGTGCTGTCCACTGTGAGTCAGAAAGGTGTTCCTGCAGGATCAATCAATAGCATAGCCGGTTTGGCCGGAGCTTTACAGAGAGCAAAGTACACTGACACTTAGGTTTTATCCTAGGCATTCTTTGGATTAGGCAGGGAAGGTCTGTGGCACCCCTCCTCCCAGGGTACAGCTTTGATGTGCTGGAGAGAGCCCAGGACCACACCTGACACGTAGCAAACATCCAGTAGTCACAGTCTGGTGTTACATGCGTTTTTATTGTTATTGCCGCCACTAGATCACATGGTTCATAAAATTCTGAGAAAGAACTTGACCTAGGGTCAGCAGACATCAGTCATTTCCCAGTGCTTTGAAACGTGACAGACAACAGAGCTCTAGTCAAGACTGCCTGTCCCAAAGAGCCTCGGGAACAAGTAAGAGGCGGGTGCAGGGGAGAGATAGCAGGTGCTGCTATCCTCCCTAAAGCTAGCTGTTGGTGTTTCTGGGGGAGACCCAACCTGACAGAAAAGAAGTGGGCACACATTGAGGGCCCGACAAACATAGTTCCCTCTTATCAATGGAGTTCATGGCAGGAAGCAAAACAGCCCTGACAACATGGTCTGCCTCAGTCCGGAGCTGTAGAATGCCATCCACATCTTCTCCCACCATCATTTAAATCTCAGAGAGAAACTTCTGTGGCACCCTGCCAACTAGGCAAGGTGCATACTCAGAATTGCTGCCCATGGACTCCGGAGGAGTTCTGTCATCTCAACAGGCTAACACATGACTGAATCTGAGAGGGAGGCCCATCCAAGATCACAGGAGACAAAGCATTGCTCGTCACTGGCAGCAGAGGTCTCGATGCCAACAAAGGTAGACATGACCCCACGGTTCTGCCAGGTCTCAAAGATAAGTCTTCTGCAGCACCATGAGGCCACCTCCAGACAGCCCCACCCCATGTCCTGTCCTCTACGAGCTGAGATGGCCCCACTACTGCTGGCAGAGCAGGACCGTGTGTGTCTGCTCACAATGAATTATCTGAAAACTTGGAAGACTCCCACCAAGCAGAAGCCAAACTCCAATACAACTGTGACTCTGAGGGGAAGCCGACTGCAGTGCAAGAGAGTCAGGTAGAGCCAAAGATGACGAGTCGCTGGGCATGCATGACACAGAGCTGTCACTTACAACCCCTCAGAGCACCCCGCACACTCCCTCAATGGCAGTAAGGGAAGGATTCTACCTTAGGTGCGACCATGGTGACTGGCTGCTGAGTATGGCTGTGTGGGGAGCAAGAGAGCAGGCACACGCTGCTGGTCTCTCCTCCCTGCTCTTGGCCTGGCCCTGGCCCCATGTTCCATGATTCCCAGAGTCATGTTAAAGCCACCCGGCCTGTGCACAAGACCTGTGTCTGTCTGTTCTGTAAGTAGTAGAGGGATGGCCACATGGAACATCAGGGCTCACCATCTGGGACCTGGAGCAGGGAGGAGAGGTCTGCTGGTGGGTTTCAGCCTCTGCACAGCTGGGCACCTATATGGGGGCTGTACTTCTGTCTCAAACTTTATTCTCTT
Source organism: Grammomys surdaster (assembly GCF_004785775.1). Taxonomy (NCBI): domain Eukaryota; kingdom Metazoa; phylum Chordata; class Mammalia; order Rodentia; family Muridae; genus Grammomys; species Grammomys surdaster. The sequence continues at coordinate 5,750,719 of NW_021604615.1, forward strand.
GTTGGTTATCTAATTGTTCCTGCCTGCCTCTTTCTCTCCATTCCTCTCTCCCTCCCTCCATTCCTCTCCTCACTCTCCCTTCCTACCCCTCTCCCTCCCTCCCTGTCCCTCCTTCTCCCTCTCTCCCCTCCCTCTCCTTCTTTCTCTCTGTCTCCTTCTCCCTAACCCCACTCCATACTTCTCCCTCCTCCCTCCCTCTTTCTCCCTCCCTACCTCCCTCCTTCCTCCCTTCTCTTTCTTACTGTTTTCTTCCTCTTGTTTACAGTAGTAGGAACTAAACCCAGATCCTTGCAAAGCCAGTGCTCTACCATAAAACCTCCCTTTAACGTTTTTATTTTGAGACAGGGTCTTACTGTAACATTCCTTACACGTCCATGCCCTCAACTTGTTCTGTAGCCCAGATAGGCCTTGAATTTTCATTTCTGCCACCTCAGCCTCACAAGGAGCTGACCTGCCAGTCTGGCTTTGTTGGACAAGTATATCCTGAGGAGTCTGGGACTCTCTGAACCTTAGCACAGCACTGCATGTACAGGCTGTGAGATGTCACCACAGAGTGTACCTACCCTCTCCACTTCGTCCTCCAACATGCCGATTGGTCTGCACTGTGCAGGCAGAGGCACACCGGTAGAAACAGGACTTCATTCTGAAAGGGCACAGAGGGACATAGAAGAGGAGAGGATATCAAGCTATACAGGGAGACATGAGGGATCATGCTTACACAGGGAGACATGTGAGGGATCATGCTAACCCTGGAAAGAGCAGAGCTGGGGCTGAAGAGATGGCTCAGCAATGGAGAGCACTTGCTGTTCTTCCAGAGAACACAGCTTGGGTTCCCTGCACCCCCATGATGGCTCACAACCATCTGTAACTCCAGTTCCAGATCTGATGTCCTCTTCTGCCTTCCATGGGCACTAGACATGCATGTGGTGCACAGACATACATGCAGGCAAATGCTCACATACATAAAACAAAGATCTTTTTGAAGAAGTGAGTGTAGCTTGGGAATCAGGATAAACTGTGAAGTAGCAGAGTCTACAAGCTACAATCCAACCATTGAGAGGCACTGGAGAGCACCACCGCCATCCCTCCCTGCCCCGCCCCACCTACCGAAGCTTTGTTAAGAAGCCCATCTCCTGTCAAGGGCTTGTACACCTTAGAGGAAATGATGTGTCAACTCCGGTCTCAAGAGTCACAGGATTGCAGCAAGCTAATAAGGGGTCTCAAAGCAGAAAACCCCCCTCCCCGGGACTCCTCATTGCACCTGAGGTACCTCAAGGGCTATCGTTAAGCCCTGTGTTGGGAAGTTACCAAGCACTTAAGAAGTAGTGGACACAGGGATATCCTGCTCAGCAGCTGAGGAAATACAGGAAGTTCCATGCCATTGAGAAAAGTGTTGTTTAAACACCATAGCTCGGATCCTCATTCCTGCCTATAAAAACAGTCAGGTCCCACCTGGTAGCTCACGAGACCTCTGCTTGAGGTTCTAGGAAGAATTAGATGGACATTTTCCTTCTAAGGCTCTCAGTGTAGAGACAAGGCGAGCCAGCCAATGTAGTTTTGATACTAATAACCATGACACACAGAGACAGTGATTCTTGATCATACACCCATATGTTAGTCCTGGTAACTTACGCCCCACGCTGGCGACATAGGGACATCATACAGATTTACATATCTTCTGCACATCTTTATTCTGGGTCAGTTGATATTGGTGAGTTTCTGAGTTACAATGGCAAATCATAGTTCTGTGTAGGTGGTCCTCTCCACTAGTACTACCCACCTAAACTCTAACTGGAGAGGAAGGGCGCACACACATCCATCTTCCAGCCTCTCTGTGGGGCATGTGGTTCCACAGAGAATCCCCTCTGAGCTGGAGACTCAAACAAAACGTGTGCTCAGCTCGTAAGCTAGAGAACAGGAAGATAACATTTTGTATGTGCTGTTGTCTCAGGTGGGCTCTCTATCTCTGTCTCCTCCACCTCCACCTCCACCTCCACCTCCACCTCCACCTCCATCTCTACCATCTATCTCTCAGCTCAGATAGGAGAAGTGGCCATGCTGGTATGAAGGAGTTTTCTAAAGGCTCATGGAAAAAGCTGGAAGCCCTGGCTCTCACCAATAATCACATAGACCTTGGTGCAACTGTGGGTCATTTCCAGACTCTGCAAGGTGAGATGGAAGGAGAAGAAACCAGATCCTGCAGCATCTGGGGGCTGTCCATCATTTTAATTGAATGCACTTATTGAATTGCTCACATTGGAAGGAGAGCAGTCCTGGCTGCAGTCTGCATTTCTCATAGCACGTCAGCGCCGAGCGGTTTATCCTTCCAGGAAACATTGCGTTTCTTCCCAATGTAGGAAGAACAGGTGGCTGATAACTTACCCTAGAATTCATAAATTGTTGGATTTCAGAGCTATGTCAGTATTTATTTACTTAGTCAGTAAAGTGCTAGCCTTGTTTGTGTGGTGACCTGAGTCAGATCCCCAACACCCAGGTGAAGTTAGATGTGGTGGTACGTGCCTGTAACACCAGCGTGGGCAGTGGGGGTGGAGACAGGTCCATCTTTGAAATGTATTGATCAGCCAGTCTAGCCGAATATGAGCTTTGGGTTCAGTATGACACCATATTCCATAAAATAAAGTGGAGGACAGTTAATTTTCAAGACTCTCTCCCGCTGCTGGGGTCTTCTGTTCTGCTTCTTAAAAGACTTTGCTTGCCTCCCCAAAATAAATGTTAAAAGAAATTTTGGGAATGACTAAAGAGATTTCCCAATATGGAATACACACTCCACACCACACATAGAGCCAACCACTAGGCACAAGCAAATAAATACATGTTATATTATCAAAGCATTTCCCAAAAATAGTTATTAGGAGGTTCTGTGTTCTCATAAAGGTCCCAAGTCTTGTCCTGTAATACTTCCAGTGTCTTCCCACTTTAAAGTCCCTCTATATCTTTGCCGGAGTAGGGATCTCTGTTTTCTAGACATTCGGCAGCACCCCTGGGGACAACATAGTGTGGCCTGGAACAGAAGATGCCAGCAGCCAACCAGGGTTGGGGACACCCAAGTGCCTGATCCATTATGTCAGAAGGTGCCATCACAAGGAGGCTTCTAGCATCCAGGGAAGAGAAGAAACAAGCCGCTCCACAGAAATGACAGTCTGGGAAACTCATTCTCTAACAATGGTCCATCAGGACCTGTGGGATTCTGTTGGGTAAGATGCTGTGTGGTAGCCATATAGCTCCTGTAAAGATAAGTAGGTGGGATCCTCTGACTGTTTACCGCAGTCTGCTGTTGGAGCAGCCAAGCTAACCTTCCTAGAGCAAGCATGGACCTCAGGAAAATAGGTAGGTGGCAGAAGCTGACAGGCTACTGGTTCCAACAACGCAAGGAGTCCTGAACCTCTCTTCAGTACAGCACCTCCTCCTGAGCGTGCTTTCCATCTCTGGGTCAGGAGATGTGCCAGGGACCAGAGGGCTCTCTTCTGCTTTATCCAAACCGACTCTCTGAAGGAGCAGCTGAAAACCCTCTCTCTCCCAGAACTTTGCAGCTGCTCCATTCAGTACAGTGATCCCAGCACACCTGCCTCATTAGCTTTCAAACTGGGCTCGCAAAGGACCCGTTAGGTTTCTGACAGCTCATCTATCACATTTTCTTGTGTCTGCCCCTGATCGCAGCACACAGCTTTCTTTACCTGGAAAAGAACTTGTGAACAGTGCACACATCCCATCACCCCTCAGCCGGCACTGGGACATCTCAGGTGAGGGTTGAGTGGCCAGGTCTGCTCTTTTCATTTTTGTTGCTGTTGTTATTGTTATTGTTGTTACTGTTGTTATTGCTGCTGCTGCTGCTGTTGCTGCTGCTGTAGTTTCTGCTTTTGTTGCTGCTGTTGTTGTTGTTATTGTGGCTGTTGTTATTGTTATAGTTGCTGTCATTGCTGCTGCTACTGTTGTTGCTGTTGTTACTGTTGTTATTGTTGCTGTTGCTGCTGCTATTGTTGCTGCTGTTGTTATTGTTGTTGCTATTGTTATTTTGCTGTTATTATTGCTGCTGTTGTTATTATTTTTGCTGTTGTTACTGTTATAGTTACTGCTGCTGCTGTTGCTATTTGTACTTTTCCTTCCACCACAGGCACATGCTGCAACAGCAACTGGGCAGGCATGCTGTGTTCTACTCTGGAGGAACCCAGCACCACCCTAAGATGGTGCAGCCGGAGACAGTGTGTGACCCTCCTCCATACACATGGAGCATAGGCAGAATCTTCTGTGATCACTGCTGTGGCTTCTGCTTCTCTTGTCTTTTTAACCATTAAAATTTTGCCCTACTGGAGGCAGCAAGGACACAGAGAGAAATCTCACAGTGAACATGGACCTGAGGCACACCCACCCCTTAAGTCCACAGAAAGTGCAAAGCAGCCCTGAGTTCACCCTCATCCTTCTGGGCCTGAAGGCACAGGTAAGAGGGCTAAACAGGAGAGGAGCAGAGGGATAGTGGCAGAGACAGGGAGCCATCCTGCTTAGTATACCATTGTCAAACTGCTCTTCTTGGATAGGAATGAACTCCAACTGGGGCCTTCCCAGCACTGTCTAGACTGACAGTTTCCAGTATTACATAACTCGCAGTGGTGGAATATTTTTCCATGAACTGCAGAGTTAGTCCTCAAAGGTCTCTGATAAAATAATGTTTTGAAGTGGCAAGAAAACACTCAAAAAATTCAAAAAATTGGAGGGCTGGCCACACCCATACTTTTTGGTACTGACTCATAGATAAAATGAAATCTCAGGACTGACAGGCCTAGGTTCAGTTAGGGTTTGAGAAGTGTGAGAGAATAAAAAAGACCAGCTCTTCTCTTTGCTGGCAGGATGAAGGTATCTGTCCAGGGATAGGGACAGCCCCACAGCTTGCTAATGGCCTAATGATGACACGGGACAGTTGTCCTGGTTGGAGCATACTGAACTGACTGGTGCATCAGACATTTCACAATCATGTTTGGTAATGAATTTGATAGACAGTGGTGCCTTTGGCTCAAGAGAGAATGTAAGATAGAGAAGAAAGCCAAGTAACAGAGAAGCCAGGAAGGCAGGGCACTGTGGAGATAAGGAAGGCCCACCACAGCCCCTGCAGCAGGGCCTCATTTAGAACTTCCAGCAGGATTTGCCTCTGATAAACCTGCATCCAAGTCGGTCATGATCCTCCTGTCAAGGCTGTTTTGCTGTAGGCTGTAGGCTGAGCCCTGCCACACTCGGGCTTCCATCCAGCAGGAGCTCTTCCTCACGAGGCTGCACTAGCAGTGGGAAAGGCGTGCACCCTGCGGTTTTTAGTCTCCTGTCCATCACACGTATCCAAAATCTGGCGACAAGTACAGAGGTCTTTCTGGTTAAAGTGTTTCCCCGAGATGGCTGCTGCCACTTTAAACGCTGACCTCTTTGTGGAAGGAATTCTCTGTGAGATTCGAGGCTGCTGGCAGCCCCGTTCATTAGGGACTCTGTTTGATCTACTGATTTATGACTCACAATAATGTTTCTCTAAGTCCTGACTGACCAGTCCCCTGACCTCAGTGAAGACCTTCTCTGCTGCTGAGTGAGGCTAAGCCACCTGTGACCATGAGCCCAGCCTCTGCCATCTGTCCCTGTGTCATGAGCATGTGTTGGAGCAGAGTGATGGGTGCATGGGGACTTAGGAGCAAAGTGCAGCCCTGGCAAGTGTCAAGCCCTCCTGGGGCCACCGAGTCTGCAGAGCCAGAATAAGGTATCCTATAAGGAAATCTAAGAGTGCAGTGCTCAGATCACAGGCTGCCACCATGTTACCCCTTTCTATGCAGGATAATCAATCTCCAATACCCAGATGCAGAAGGTGACTCAATTGGCAAAGTGCTTGCTGCTCAGGCATGAGGACCTGAGTTCAGATCTCCAGCGCCCACGTAGTAACAAAGCCTGGTGCTGAGTCTCTAAGCTGTGCTCTGAGGGGTGGGTTAGGGTTAGGTGCTCACTGGCTACCCAGCCACCAGTCTAATCGATGAGCTTCAGATTTAGTGAAGAGAACTTGTCTCAAAAAAAAAAAAATACAAACAAGCAAGCAAAGCAAAAAAAAAAAAAAAAAAAAGCCAGCAAAACAAAAGCAAGCAAACAAAGAAGCAGAGAACAGGGAGGAAGACATTCAGGGTTTAGCAGCTCTGGCCCCTACACATATATGCAGGAATGTACACAAATGCGTACACTTGGATACACCACAACATACACAAAACAAATAGCCAAAAAAATAACAGATTGAGTATTTGGGACAAACTGATTTCAAATGAAGTTTGGTCCAGGGAGAGGTAGAAAGCTCTTGGTAGCTTAGCCATCTCTCCCCTCCTGGCTAGGTAAGCTCTCCCCTCATGGCTAGGTAAGCTCTCCCCTCATGGCTAGGTAAGCTCTCCCCTCATGGCTAGGTAAGCTCTCCCCTCATAGCTAGGTAAGCTCTCCCCTCATGGCTAGGTAAGCTCTCCCCTCATGGCTAGGTAAGCTCTTCCCTCATGGCTAGGTAAGCTCTCTCCTCATGGCTAGGTAAGCAGACTGAGTTGGCAGGGTGGTGATAGGGTGAAGTAGACATCCACACCATGCTGGGCTCTGGGCATGGTGGGCATTCTTCCCAGAAGCATAGAAATACCATATAAATGCTCTAAGAACGACAAACCTCTAGAAATAAGACTTTATTTTCAGAGTTATATTCTTACCTTAAAAAGCAATTCATGCATTCGTATTAGTTACTTCACACTGGAGTGACCAAAATTCTGCTTGACAGAAACAACTTGTGAGGTGGCAGAAACAGAGAAGCTCCTCTCATTCACCAGGTGGGGCAGGAAGTAGAGAGAACACCTGGAAGCAGGTGGATGTAAATGGTCCCCTAGAGAGCCATGCCCACCAGCCAGTCTGCATCTCCTAACATCTGCAGAGCTTCCCAGCATCCAGAGCCTGCTGGCATCAAGCAGCCACAGCCGCAGCCGCAAAAACAGCCGCAGCCGCAGACACAGACACAGATACAGCTGTAGATACAGTCACAGCTATAGTCACAGACACAGACACAGTCACAGACACAGTCACAGACACAGTCACAGACACAGTCACAGACACAGTCACAGACACAGACACAGCTGCAGATACAGACACAGTCACAGACACAGTTGCAGACACAGTCACAGACACAGACACAGACAATCACAGACACAGACACAGCTGTAGACACAGATGCAGACATAACCTCAGACATAGTCACAGACACAGACACAGACACACAGACACAGACACAGCTGCAGATACAGACACAGTCACAGACACAGACACAGCTGCAGACACAGTCACAGACACAGACACAGACAATCACAGACACAGACACAGCTGTAGACACAGATGCAGACATAACCTCAGACATAGTCACAGACACAGACACAGACACACAGACACAGACACAGCATTTCTCCCCTTGTGAGTTCATCATCCAATCAGGGGTGCTAAGATTCCTGCACAGGGGCCAGCAGAAGCCTGCACCTCTGCAGCAACAGTGTCCCTTCCAAGGTTCTGATTTCTGAGCACAAAGCTTGCTTCACACCCACTCAATGTCTCTCCAAGATGAGCCATTTCTTGTGTTGGTTCCCCAAATGGGTAGGAGAACTTCGGAGACTTTTTTTTTTTTAATGTAAGTAAATTCAACCTGGATTGCAGAGATCCCAGGGCACAGTGGGCACTAATAATCCACACTTCCTGATTGGAAGCTGGGTTTCCGTAGGGCACCTTTGAATAAAGATATTTATTTAATTTTCCATCCTTAAGAACTTTGAAGGAGTTGACTTTTTAGTAAAATGTGAGGGACATTTCAGACTCAAATGTTAACCAAGAAGTATGTGAATTTTTAGATCCAAATCTCCACATGGACCCTTTCGGTAGTCTGATTGGGTTTGACTTTTCTCTGAGGTAACTTGAGTCGTCTGTGTTAGAGATATGAAAAGGAAGTTCTGTGAGAGGCACAGCACTAAGCAGCCAGCAGTCTCTTTTGAGCAATTGCTGGACATGTGGACAGAGGATAGTCTAGAAACCCTTCTCACTGACCGACATCCTGCATGGACCTCCCGGAGGATGTCTGGGCATTAGCAAGTGTCATCTGCACTCCACAGCCCAATGAGGAAGCTGTCAGAATCATGAAGAGACTTGGTTGCAAACCACACAGAAAACCAAGTTTCAGGTTGAAACTGGAGGCCCAGATGCTTCCTGGTGGTCTGCCAAACTGTGTATCTCTCTCTGCTTGTTAAGCTACGGTGGCGTTTGAAACACAGTCTTCCTCCAAGTGCAGTTCCTTTTGGTATGGCATGACATGGTTTCTGTTGTTGTTTGGTTCTTCCAGTTGTGGGCCAGGCAACAAGATGGGGAGCCTGGGAGTTGCCACCCAATTTAGGAGAAGAGGGTCTTTCTGTCCACTCTCAAGTTTTTCCCGTTCTATGCTCCATGTACATAGGCTGCATTTCTCCTGTGGAAGAGATCATGCCCAGGACACCCACCCAGAGATACCATACCACCATGACAGTTAGACCCACGGCTGTGGCACTGGTGATGCTCCATTGCCTCAGAGCTATGGGGCGAGAAGGACAGGGACAAGGAAAGCCCGCAAGCCTGCCATACCCAGGACACTTACGGACTGTCTTCAAACCAGTACCCACGGTCAAGCTTTCCTAAAAACATGCCATGGGATATTGTATGAGCTTGGATCCTGAAGGTACCTCAGCGGGAGCTGCACTGCACAGCCAGCCAGGTTTACAAAGCTCTCACATAGCAGCCCAGTGAGATGGCCAAGCTTGCCACACAATATATGGTCACAATAGATGAGTTGTCCTCATTCCTTCATTTATAAAACATGGTTCTTAAAGATTCTACTTCTAAAGAGTTATTTCATTTTTAATCATGTGCATATGTATGTACAGGGAACATGTGCACCCCAGAAAACGGCACTGGATCCCCTTGATCTAGAGATACCAGATCATTGTGAATTACTCTGTATAGGTCCTGAGATCTGAACTTGGGTCCTCTAGAAGAACAGCAAGCACTGTTAACTGCTGAGTGATCTTTCCAGCTCTTTTAAGAGACCCTCTGTTTCCACATTGTCAGTACTTAGATCTTTTTCTAATTCATTTATTTGTTTTCATTCTAGATCAATCTGAGTCACATTCTGGCAGCCTTCTGCACACGGACCAGTTCAGATGGACACAAGAATAATTCACTCTCAGCTGAACTCCAGTATGGGCCACCCTCGGGTGATGTGTCTTTGGTGTTACACAGTTAGTTTTCTACGTCAACTTTGTACATTTAAGCCAAGTTGAAAGCTCACCTCACAGGGACCCTGGTCCCTTCAGTGTCTGCGCTCACTTGTCAAACTATGGCTCAAAATACTACTGAAAATGCTTTCTAATTGTCACTCAAAGGCAATCAAGCAATCAGCGACACCAGGCACGAGCTGTAAATGTCAACCCAAACAAATATCTCAGAGAATTTTAATTTAACAAAGTATTGATTAAATAGAGCTTACATTCGAAGTCTTGTGCTCATCCTGAGAGAGGCAGGGAAGGGAGATGACAGCATTTACCAACCAAAGAGACAATCTTAGTTCCAAGTCCTGCAACACTGTCTGTCCCTGTTCTGAGGGCTTTGCAGGGTGGCACCTGCCTGTCACCACAGGAGCCTCTTCTATGTCACATAGCCATCAGCACTCCCAGGCCTATGTGCAGCCACATGTCGGGTGACCACTGTACGGGGTCACCAATGCTGGAAGTCAACATTGTCCTCAACAAGTCAGGGACTTGAATCCATATTTCCATCAAATGATTGCTCTGCCTGGCAGGTGTCAGTCTGTCTGATGTCTGTGTCTATTCAGAGATGTGGAGAATTCCTGACTACCCTGCAGCCCTGCCGGACAAAGTCTGTACATCTACATGGTCACAAGCACACAAATCAAAGTCCCTGAGAGCTTAAAATCTGGTTCAAGTGTATAAAATAGGAATAAAAACTGAGTAAGTCCAAAGTGACCCACTATGAAACTAGTGTACCCCCAGAAACTGTTTTTGTCTCTGTCTCTGTCTTTGTCTCTCTCTCTCTCTCTTTCTCTCTCTGAATGTGTGCATGTGTACGTATGTGTGTGTATACAATACCAAAAAAGTTAGTTTGGATCTATAGAGACATAAATTAATACATACGCAAGTTGATAGGCCATGGGTTGGAAAGCAACATTTGGTAGCAGTAGAATGGTGTAGAGTTTCCTCCTAGACAGGAAAACTAGGCTTTATTGCATGATAGCCATACTTAGAGCTTAATCATCAATAATTATCAGTAATTATTAGTATTCGGCTGGGAATAGGATAATTATTCAAGTGGTGTCCTCCTTTTGAAATGGAAGAGTGGGGTGATGGTGCAGAAACAGCCAATTTAACCCCAGGAGCTCTCGTTCCCTGGCCAATGGTGAGATCAACAAACATGTGCAAAACAGCCATGCACTGGACATGTGCCCCAGGCCTGCCTGGGATCTCCTTGTCTACAATCTGATCAGGAAGCAAAGACAGCCACAGCAGAGGTCACCCTGGGGGAAAACAGTCGACCCACACATCACTTGAGGAAGTGAGGCTCAAACCCCAGGATGTGAGCACAACACAGGTCCTCCCTGGGTGTATCTAAGTGACTCTTCTACCTCTGTATTGCTAACAAGCTTTCTGGAGATATCAGAACCTTGCTCTACAGACCATACTTTCAAGGTAAGCTGGGGGAGGGTTTCTGTGTGCCAACCCCATGCTTGCTGTTACAAGATACCATGTCAGAGTAGGAAGACAGGCCAGACCTAGCTCCTGGCCTCTGAAAGCAGTGCTTACTCACAAGAGTCGGGTCGGGTGTGGAAGCTACTATGCAGTGGGATTGCAGCTCTGGGTCTTTGCCATGTAGCTGTGGTCTGCAAGGGAAGGCTTTGGTCTGTGGATCCACATTTATACAACATGACCTCAGTGTCAAGTATTGCCACCTCCACATGCCCAGCTTCTGGGTGTTGATATGGACTCACTTCCACAACTCTTCACACAAAACACCCTAAAATGTGATGTTACCAGTCTCCAAGAAGGCGCAGCAGGAAAAGGTGCTTGCTGCCAATCTGAATTCAATCTCCAGGATCTGCGCTGTGGAAGGACAGAACTGAATCCTGCAGGCTGCTCTCTGCCCTCCACACGTTCACCATGGCACACACATAAATACACATAAATAAATATAATTAAAATGACTTTCATGTGGCATTTACTTTGATCTTCACAGGCATGGCTTGTTATTTAGTGCTAACTGTAGCACTATCTCATATACCTCAGATTTCATTTGTACGTGTGTGTGTATATATAATATATATAATATATACATACATATATACATATATATGCACATTTTTCTAACAAGCAGTTTAAAGTGGAGCTTTGGTGATTGCTTGTTTCCATGTGGCTTTACAATGGTCACTGCTAGAATTTCAGGATGGGGACAGCCTCCCTGTTCATGCCTTGATTTAGGTTGATCAATAGGCTGCAAAGAGATTTCAAATACTATTGGGAAGAGAGGCAGTCACTAAGAGATTCTATTGACAACCAATTATTCTATGGTAATCTTGCATCTGAAAAAAATACAAATGATACAGAAAACATGAATATCCACCTAGAAAACATCAGTAGTGTGTGCACGCAGGTGTGTGTGTGTGCATGCATGTGTGTACACGTATGCATGTGTGCATGTGTGGTGTGTGTGCTAATGTGTAGGTGTATGTGGATGCATGTACATATATGTTTGTGCATGTGAGTGCCCATGTGTGTACACATGTGTGTATGTGTATATGCATGTGTGTGCATGTATGTGTGCATATGTGTTTTCTCAGTGAAGGTCACTACACTCTAAAGCAGCATGAGGACAAGAATAGACAAAAAATATATATAAAGGACATCCAACATAAAATGTATGTCAAAGCCATGACAAGGAATAAAAGGGAGTCAGTGTAATACCAGATATAGAAGTTAACCATGGGCCCCAGGCAGAGAAATGATTAACTGTATTTTGTCAGCACATCTGTTGGACTAAACCAACATGTTCGCATGCTGCGAGCAGTCCCTGTGTAGTTTTAACAGTTTGCTGCCTGCCTATTCAATATCAACATTGGCATATCTAATTACTGAGAACTGAGGATGAGCATGTGGAAGCCGGTCTGTAGATCTGAGGTGTGGACCTGTCCTGTCTCTCTCAGATTTCAGAGACCCCTTGTCCCTTTGCAGATCCTGAGGACTACTGAACTGGAGTAAGCCTGTGCTATCCAGGTGAGACAGAGCCAGCCAGCTGGCTCAAGCATACTTTACAGCTTCTCTATAGGACTCCACACAGCCTTGCTCTTTTCCCTCAGAGAGATCTGTAGAAGCAATATAGACTCACAAGAATGATATAATTACAAAGAAATGTATTCTCATTGTCAGCCTGGTGGAAATGGAGATTGTCTGGGAGACACTCTGAGCAGGTCTGTGAGGGTTTCCAGAGAGGTTCAGCTAAGGAGGGAAACCTATCCAATGTGGGCCACACCATACCACAGGCTGAGATCCTAAGCTCAATAAAGAGGAGAAAAAGCTGGAGGCCTCACAATCATTTCACTCCACCACTTCCTCACTGTGGACACAAGGTAACCAGAGCCTTGTGTTTCAAACGCCACACCTTCTACCTCTTGGTGGACTGTGTATACCCCCAAACTTCAAATCAAAATTAACCTTTACATTGCTTTTCTCAAGAGTTTAATCACAGCAGTAAGAAGAGTAGCTGATGTAATTATCTAAATAAATCCATCCTCTGAAGCGAGATCTTCATTGAATTCTTCCCGTGTCAGTATTATTAAACGTCTCGCAGTAGAATGCGTTATATAATAAATTGAACACAATGTAACAGCAGCCCTGGGAGGGACAACAGCCTCTCCTTCATAAACCATGTGCAGGGTGGAATCATTGTGAGATTCCAGAACTCTGAGAACCACAAGGCAGCTCGGGCGAGGTAGCTCACTCAGCCACAGGGGTCGGAACCCCAAGATTTCCAAAGCTGCCAGAGTTGGAAGCTTTGGACAGAGGGAGTAAACAGGAAGCATTTGCTCCAAGCCATGGGTTCTATGTAGGCTTCATCGGACCTGGTCTGCTCAAGGTCACTGAGATCCTAAGAGGAGCCCCTGCCCAAAGCCTGTACTGACCTGTGCAGAGGGAATAACAATCCCCCTGCAGAAAAAGGGGGGTAGCCTTGGCTGTGGGTGCTAAGGCATAATAAATGGTGTTTTAGAGTAGGGGCCACCTGCTGGCCTGGCCCAACAATTTATGGTCCTTCTGACAAGGCTTGTCAAGAATTCTTCCTGCACCAGCATTCACTGTGGAGATACAGTAACTGACAAAAATGGCCTACTCTAAGAAAGACGTTTTTAATGAAATAAAACTTACATCATGCTGGGGTGTGAGGGAGACTCAGGCCCCAAGAGAACCCCCTTGCAGGCAGGAGGAGGGCTAGTAAAAGATCTGGCTTGGCTGAGCTTTACCTGTGAGCAGCAACAAGGCAAGTAGGATGGAGCAGAGGAGGAAGGGATGTGGGTGTCAGCCCTGCCCAAAAGAAGGGCAGAGTTGATTTTAGGGACCATAACACAAAGGGCCTTTTCCGAGGAGATATGAGAACATTGTGTTTGGTCTTGTTTTATTCTATATAGGGAGATGCTTAGCTGAATCAGTGTTTGGACACCATAGAATGGACAGAACTTTTCTGTATTAATTCAGAGAAGAGACAACGTAGGCAACAGATACCAGGAAAGCAGATGCTGGGCACATTGCATGTGGGAGACTGAATGCTGGGGACAGAGTATGCTAGGGACGGAGAATGCTGGGGACAGAGGATGCTGGGGACAGAGGATACTGGGGACAGAGGATGCTGGGGACAGAGGATGCGGGGGACAGAGGATACTGGGGACAGAGGATACTGGGGACAGAGGATGCTGGGGACAGAGGATGCTGGGGACAGAGGATGCTGGAGACGGAGGATGCTGGGGATGGAGGATGCTGGGGACGGAGAATGCTGGGGACGGAGGATGCTGGGGATGGAGGATGCTGGGGACGGAGGAACCTGGGGACAGAGGATACTGGAGACGGAGGATGTTGGGGACAGAGGAACCTGGGGACAGAGGATGCTGGGGACGGAGGATGCTGGAAATGGAGGATGCTGGGGACGGTAAGTATTCATATTGATAATGTTTTTCTAAGTACTTCCTGGAGATGAGAACTTCATGGTGAAGGCACATAATGGCTAGAAAGAATGGACTGGATTTGAAGAAGGAAAACACAGGGTTTGAAGAGATGGGGGAAACTGATCTCTATTGCATTGTAGAGATTTGTTTGTCCTCTGGGAGACCTGGATATTAGGAAGTTGAACAATGAGAAGAAACCCCAGAGAGCTATATGGAGAGGGCTGTAGCGCCCTCTGTCTGCTCCCGTTGAAGAGGATGGCTCTGAGAGGAACCTCCTCAGTGAACAGTCACAGTTAGCATGAGGTCTGCAGAGTAACTCACACCTCTGAGTTCTCTCCAAAGCCCTGCCTTCTGAGTTACTTTGTTACAGACAATGGAGCTTACAGAGTTTAGGGCTGCTTCCCAGCTATGGAGACCCAGCAAGATTAACACATGATCTTGTTGCTAAGGCTGTGCTGGTGACCTTTACCCCCTGCTGCCTCTCTGTGAAGATGCTACTTAATATCAGTTATATTTTCATAAGGAGGAGGAGGAGGAGGAGGAGGAGGAGGAGGAGGAGGAGGAGGAGGAGGAGAAGAAGAAGAAGAAGAAGAAGAAGAAGAAGAAGAAGAAGAAGCAACAGCCAAAGTGTCCCCAGCCTTTTAGAATCCGAAACACACCCTAAGAATTCTGCACATGAGGATCCAGCAGAGATCAGTTCTGACATGGGTGGGGGGAGAGTCATACCATGTTTTATCCTTCTCAAAGATGTGAGACTTTTGGTATCAATTTCTTAGAAGGACAAACAGTTCATTGGATATTTAAGAATTAAGCAAATCCAGGCTTGTTTACAGAGATCCGAGGGCACAGTAGGAACTGAGCAATGCATTGTCTCAGAAAAGGTGGGCATCACAACATGCACGTGAATTAAAATGGAGTCTTAAATCACATCTCTAAGAACTTTGGAGGACTTGGCTTTTTAGTGAAGACAAAGTAGTCTAAGAAGGATGAGTGTGTGCGTAGCCTGGATTTTAGTTAAGAAGTGGGGACTATATGCCCAGCTCTTTGTCACTTCTGTGCTACTGTAGGTGGATTCTCCAACAACAATGAACTGTGCCTTGGCTGTGACATCCAGACTTCAGAGTGGCCCTGTGAGAGCCAGGAGACTCATTCCTAGACCTCTCACATGCTAGGATTCTGTATCTGTTGCAGAGTCCAAACCAGTATCAAAGGACAAGCCTGCTTCTTCTCCAACCTTCTTTCTGTGCTGGGTGACGATAAACGGTATAGTATAATATGAATAAGTCACATGACTAATGTTTAGACTAAAGGAAAAATATCAAAGCATTCTTGGGTCAAATAGTTGGAAAGCACCAGAAAGATGATGCTTACAAAACCCACCTGTTCCAGAATGAAACCCCAGGGTGTCACAAAGTTTCCAAGTCAGGACAGATGGTTAGCAAGCTCAAGTCACTATGTCACTATGAGGACATGTTACTTGTACATCATTCCCTGGGGAACTGAGGCACAAGAAAGTTCTGGGCTGATGAAATGGGCCCTGAGTGAGGAGATGAAGCAGACGTGCGGTGTAAGTGTCCCGCCTTCCTCTGGAACCTGGGGAACCGCAGTTTTCTCAACTCGTCTACATCTCTGCTGAAGACCCTCTCAGCCCAACCCAGGTTCGAGGCTCCTGGGACCAGGAGTGAGCCAACCAGTTGAGGCACACCTCAGACTGCTTCCCTAGGTACATTTCCCTTTCTTCAGAGCCACACATTTCTGAAGTCAGATGTGCCAAGGATGTTTTGGAGGGAGAGATAAGCAAATGGGGCCTGTGTCAGCCCTGGGCAAGAGACTGTAGCTCTTGAAAATACGTCTCCATTGCATGCCTCTGCCATGTGTTCTATCATGCGTTGGCTAGTTTTTATACCACCCTGACACAAGTTAGAGTCATCTGAGAAGAAGCAATCTTACTAGCCAAGAAAATAGCATACATACATTACATACATACACATAGAATACATGTGTACACACATACATGCACACATGCATGCACACACATACATACCTGCATGTACATACATGCATATACATACATGCATACATACATACATAAATGTGTACACACATACATGCACACATGCATGCACACACACATACATACATACCTGCATGTACATACATACGTACATGCATACATATATGTGTGCACACATACATGCATGCATATGTACATACTTGCAAACACACACACACATATATATGGAGAGAGAAACTTCTACCTTGCTGAACAAAAGACCACATGCCATTCTTTTATCTAAAACTCTAGAAAAAACACAATCTAATAAGATCAGTGGATATCTGGAATAAGAGGTGATAAAATAGTGTTTTAGATTTTTTGACTTGTTCATCCTGGTATCTCACTGTGGATTTAATTTGAGAATCATTTCATAGGCTTACTGGTTCTTTGTACAGATTCTCTGCAGTGTCTCTGCACAGCACTGAGTCCTGTTAGCTGTACCTTTTGTCTTGGGACTATTGAGGTGCAAATACTGTAGTGAACCTATGTAACATGAGCAAACATGTAATATGAGAATGTATAAAATATTGAAAGATTTCAAAAGCCAACTCCACAGAATTACCCCACCTTCCAGGCTCACTGCCTTGTGATCTTCTGGCAGTGTTGTCATATGAGCCACTGCTTCCATGCACACACACACACACACACACACATACACATACATGTACCATACATGCAGGCATGTACACATACACATGCATACACTCACAAATGCACACACATGCATGTATACACACATACTATACACATACATACCAACACATACCACATACATGCCACACACACACACAAATGCGTGCACACACACCACACCACACATACCACACCCACACACATACCATTCTACACATGCAAGCATGTGTACACACACACCCATGCACATATACACACACACACACTCATGCATACACTCACACACATGCACAGACAGACATATATAACACATACACCACACACAAACACATATTATCACACACACACCACACACACACATACCACACACACACAAATGCATGCACACACATACCACACCCACACACATACCACACTGCACTCATACATGCACACATGCACATACACATACCACACACAGAGACACATATACACACACAGTGCTCATTCTAAGACTTTCTTCACACCCCTGGATGGAATATACTCAGTTATGGAGAGCTGGGCTTTGGCTGCTTCTCAACCCGATTTGCTATTATTTTGAGTACAAGTATGAACAGAGCAGACTCATCTGTAGTTTATGAAGTATGCACACACTTGTGTGCCAGGAGGTCTCTGTCAGATTTTATGTCAGTTTTGGTTGACTTGTCTGTGTCAGCGACTACACAGTACCAGCTCCTCCCAGAAGTTGGAAGCACCAAGTCTACTTCCCAGGCAGGAGAGTGATTGACAGGGTGTCAGGAAGAGCAGTGGCCCCTGTGGGACTCAAGGTGGATGTTGAGTCTCAAGGCATCTCCATTTCAGAGGGTTTCTGGTACCCAGAGAGTCTCTGATTTACCAACAATGTGGAACTCAAGTTGAGACTGCCAACCATGGACACTCCTCCATCTGAAGGCTTCCTGTTCCTGGAATTGTCATCGGAGCATGAGAGGATACAGCAGGGGAATCCAGCTGGGCAACTCCCCTTGTTAAATCTCCCTGGCTCCTGGGACCAAGCTCCAGGCAGCCGCCGTGGCTGGTCCTTACTTACTTCACACTACTAAGTCATGTCTGGCTGGCTTCTTACCACTTCCCCAGCTACAGCTGGACTTGTGTGAATGTAATTATCTCCACACATACTCTCTCTCTCATGCCCTTCACCCCTCGCCAAGTTCTTTTTTAAAAGAAATTTTTTAAAATTTTATCTTCGTTTTATATGCATTAATGTGAGGGTGTCAGATACCCTGGAACTGGAGTTAAAGATAGTTGTGAACTGCTGTGTGGGTGCTGAGAATTGAAACTGGGTCCTTTGCAAGAGCAACCAGTGCTCTTAACCACTGACCCATCTCTCCAGCCCCGACCAAGTTCTTATAATCCATTTCTTGCCACTAAAGAGAGTTCCTTTCTTTCCCCTAGAAAACACAAGAAGCCTGTTTGGAGCAGCCACTGTGGAAAAACATTGAACCTATTTACCCACTTTATCAACACCAGTAAACCAGCCCTACTGAGTACAGGACTGAGCTAGCATCTGACACAATTAACACACAACAGCACGCACGCACACACACACAATTCTCCTCAGTGAACTATGAGGCAGGCAAGTCCCCAGTGAGCCCTGACAGCACACCACCCTTGAGTATTCACAGGAGACAGGAAAACAGCGTGGTGTGGATGTCTGTTCCGGGTAGCTGAGAATGGTCTCCCATCAATCTCAGTGGTATACTACAACGCTTGGAAATTCCCCGATAAAATATTATTAGCTTGTTAAAGCTTTGTCAGGTCTTAGGAACCCCAAATTAGCATTTCATCGGAGCAGAGAGATGCGGTCTCCTCTGTAATGAGTGATGGTGTCCATGCCCTGCGCTGCAGGAAAGTTAATTGGTGTCTAACATGTTAATGAGGGGAGTGTTCAGACTCTTCTCTCCAGCTCTGACTTACTCAGAGAGACTCGAGTTGGCCCAAGAGGCTCTCAGCTTGCATTCCTGTGCAGTGGACTAGATGACAAAAATGGGCACAATTTACTTTGAAAGGAAATTTTTGTTAAGGCAAAAAAAAAAATACTACAATTTGCAGTGGCAAATCACTTGGTGTCCTAGGCAAATACCAGTCTTCCTTGTATTCTGTATAGCTGACGACCTGAGAGCAAGCCAGCTTGAAGCTAGACCGGGTATCTGCTCATTAGCCACCCCTGGAGAGAAGCCAGCTTCTTTCCCCCATTAGCACAAACTCAAGGTTCACCTGAGGAAGGTTTTCCTGAAGGGAAGATGATAAGCAAACTTCAGCTTGGGAGGGAGGAAAGGGAACCTATGTGACCCAGGTGGGGACAGCTGTGCGGTGGAACTTGAATCCCATGCTGTCTCTGCTCAGCATTGTAAGGACCTGAAACCTGCCTTCGTAGACGAGGGACACCAAGTGTATGTGGCAGTCCCAGGCTGAGGAGGGAACCTGCAGGTTTCCTTGAGGGAGGTGGATGGGTGGTGAGGGCCCTGAGCAGAGAGACTGCACAGAAAAGAACAACGTAGGGATCTTCACCAGAACGCAAAAACTCCCTGGATGTTGGCCAGCTCTCCAGTGGCTTTACAAGCTTCCAGGTTTATAAAAAGCATAATATGTTCTCCGCTTCTAAAATTATAACAAAACATCAATAAAACTGTCCAGATAGAATTTGCATTCTAGTTAGAGCTCTTAAAGAAAACGAAGTATTAGCATATATGCACACAAAACAAAATGTTCTCTGCTCACATCATCTGAGCATTTGGTTGGCTTCTCTTTCCACCAGGACTCGGTTTGCAGTTGGTACAGGCTCTGAGCTCACAGACCCTGTGCTTCTAATCATCTTGCAAATTTCAGAATCAAGAACTCAGGCCTCCCTCCCTGAGCCTCCCCCCCTCATCCTCCCTTCTCTCCAACCCTGTAAACATTGTTGGGCACCAACCAGGAGTTAGTGTCACAAAAGTCCTTGACGTCAGGGCTTACACTGCATTTCAACTGTTTCCACCCAGGGACACAGAAGCAGTCTGACCACTATTCCATTGGAAATGACGTTTGAGAACTGTTACAATTGGAGCTTGAAGCTGCCCCTGGAGGCTCCTCATATGCTGGGCTCTTTCTTCCCATCTGCCCGTGATTTTCATTTCGTTTTGTTTGTTTGAAGATAGAGTCTTGCTATATAGAAGTTACTATGTAGACCAGGCTGCCCTCAATCTTACAGAGACCCACTTACATCTGGCTTCATTAAAGACATGCACCGCTATGTTTGTCTTCGGTAGTCACTTTTTTCTTTTTTGAAGACTGTGGGGTCCTTAGGAGACATGGCTGTGCTGGTAGAAATGGGTCCCTTGGGCTTTGAAGGATAGAACCCAGCCCTTAGCACCATGAGTGGGCAGCAATGCCTGCTTCTGAACTGCATAATGGAATCCCCGTTAAAATGATCAGAAGCCCTTTGAAATGGTGAGACAAAGTATATTTTTCTTACCTTACTTCTGTCACTGATTTTGGTCACAATGATAGGAAAGTTACTAATGCAAACATATGTCATATCAATTCTCACACCAGACAACTAGGATGCCTAGAAAGTCTCCTAGTACATAGTACACTATGACGTAAGAATGCCTCAGGAAGGGATGCCACAGTGAGGAGGGGGACGAGGCCTGGGGATGTGGGAAACACTGGCAGTGGAGGCTGCTGGCAACAGATGTGCCCTGTTGACTTGAGATAACAATGGACCAGATGTGGAACAGAGGAGACCTCTCCACACACCATTCTGAAGACACTCGTTGGGTGTCTTCAGACAGAGCTGTGAGCTATGCCATCCTCAGACCCTTCCTTCAGGTCTGAATAAACCTCTCAGTGAACAAATGCACACATGTACCCTGCCCTGAGCATGGGATTGGAGGGTCACCATCTGGAAAACTCAATACTGTGGAGGAAGGAAATGCATGATTCTCTCACACAATGATACTCAGATTCTGGATGGCCATCCAGAGTACAAGGGAAGATCTGTATATGTCCAAAGGGAAAGCCCACACTTCTGACAGGTAAAGAAAATGGAGAAGTAAAAAGAAGAAATTCAAGCTGTAACACACACAGCAAGTGTGGGGGTTGGAGAATAGTGGGTAGCGGAGTTGGTATCATGGGAGACTAGTCTGTGAAGCTGGAGGAACTTAGCTCTCCAGAAAGCAGCAGAGTCATGAAGATTCTGTGTGAGAGAGAGAGGGAAAGGGATCCGGAAGGGTGAAGCTGACAAACATATCACTGAAGGGGGAATCAGGAAGAGAAGCACCTAGTGCAGCGGTTCTCAACCTTCCTACCACTGCGACCCCACAGTTCCTCATGTTGTAGTGACTTCCCAACCACAAAATCATTCTGTTGCTATTTCATAACTGTAATTCTGCTACCGTTATGAATTGTGATGTAAATTTATGATATATAGAATATCTGATATGCAACTCCCATGGGTATATCAACCCACAGGTTGAGAACCACTAATCCAGAAGGTAAAGAAAACTATTCAAGTACACAGCCCCTAACAATCTCTCCTAAGAAGGAAGAGATGCAGGCTGCGTCAGTTTCCCCATTTGCCAGGTGGTATGGTAGAAGATAATGTGTAAATTTTTTTCTGTCCTTCATGAAGGGCACTCATATATGTCACATATGTAGTGAACAAAAATGATGGGAGAATTACAAGGGGTGGCAACTATCTCTGCTCTAACCAGTGAGAGTACGCGTGATTTCTGTAATATGTTTTCATTGTTTCCTTCTTGTAATCTTTCTCATGAAAGCATATCTCTCCAGAATAAAAATTTTAATAAATGTGCTCAGATCAAAATTAAATCTAAAGCCAGTGTTATAGATTAATTTGAAAATAAAGCCTGGAAAGCACAAAGTAATGAAATCCACAAATTGTAGCCAAAGTGGTCCTTGAGGTAAAATGCTTATCCTTAAACGTATTAAGTACGAAGCATAAAAGAAATATAAACAACTTAACATTCAGTCTAAGACGACACAGGAATGGCTCCAGAGAATTCAACGGACATGTTTTTATGTAAACATGATGAGTAATTCTAACTTCCTTGTGAACACACCAAATGAGGTACCCAAGGCATCCACAGATCTCTCGTGGCTGGAAACCGTCAGAATAGGACATCTGGGGACAGGCTGCTTCTTGAACCTCTTCCCAGGTACCAAGAAAGTCCCAGGTCCCAAGCAGGACCAAGAATCAGGCTCTGAAGACAAGTCTACACCCATCCCCTGGTGATGTCCAGGTTGTCATGCATCGGGCAGGACTGTGTGGTGGAGGCTTAGCTAAGCTAGCACAGTGGCTAGCTTTCCTCAACTGCGGTGAAGAAGTAAGAAAATCTGCCATGTCCAGGATATGAAGAGTGATTCTTAGCTCTCATGAGCTCAGTGAGAAGAGATAGCAAGAGGGAATCCCTGGGATGATGATTTACCTGGGACCACCCAGACACACCTCCCATACAGATGCTGTGGTCCAGATTTAGCTCTCAAGGCCTATGGCAAGTTCCCATCCTCATTGTGAGTGAATACTCACAATGAGCCCAGTGTCACTGGACAAAATGGCCTGACCTTTCCCCTAGCATAGAAGACAGGCAACCATCTCCTCCCTGCCTGGAATAAAATGCTGTAGTTCTCACATGAAGACCTCTACAATTTGCTTTGCATAAAAGATAGTGAACAGACCTTGCCCTTTTCCGGGTCCACTGAGTTGTTGCAGGTATGTGGGGCTTTGGATTTTGCATAATTCTATCTTATTTCAAGTTTTATAAACATTACCAGAGCTTCACACTCACTCAGGCCTTGAAGAACTTTGGTCTGGAAATCCAAAGGTTGGACCCCAGAGGAGGGATTCAGAAATTATTTTTCCCACTAAACTCTCCACTAAACAAACGAAAAGGTGGTGTGGGGCTGGAGGGTGTTGCAAATTATTCTGAAGATAAAACCTTAAGACTACAAAGTATCAAAGTTCAAGAATTGTAGCTAAAGCTCTCCCTTGAGGCAAAACTCTTATCCTTAAATGGTTCAGTTATTAAGCATCAAAGAAATACATTATGTTCAGTCCAAGATCCAAAAACAAGCCCCCAAACTCTAATGGATGTATTTTTACATAAACATGATGACTAATCCCAACTTCCTCATGAACACACAAAAAGCAGGCATCCATAACACAGAGTGTGTGGGAGGAGGGGCTGGAACGCTCCTCATGACAGGGCAATATTTGGGGACAAAGTTCAGATTCTGCAAACCTAAAGTTCTTGCCAACAGGGTGCCTCAGTGATGGAGCACATGCCTGGTGTGTCCAGTGAGGAAGAGGAAGAAGAAAGGAAGAGAAGGAGAGGAGAAAGGTCTCCGAGAGAGTGCAAGAGAAGGGTACTAGTGTCCATCATGGGCAAGGGCCAGCCTCTTAAGGCCTCACCCCTTCCTGAGGAGCTATAGACAGTTAATGGGGACGTCAGAGTACTTAGTGATGTAACCACTGGTGAGCTGCCCTTGTTCAAGTAACAGCCTCAGCCCCACCCAGCTCCATGATCATGTAGCAACTCTGATTAAATGCAGTGAGCTACAAAAACAAAAATACCCAAGGAAGTAGGAGAGTTTCAGTGGGAAACGGGCATAAAAGATTAAATAGGAAGAATATGACATTGTACTGTGTGTGTGTGTGTGTGTGTAATAATGAATAAATAATTAAGCAGAAAGACAACTATAAGAATAAGAACCCCAACAGACAGGCTCACACTACAGCCTATGGAATTACAGCTAACCAGGCCTGATCCCGTTCATGAAAGCCGCATGCCACCGGCAAAACTATTCAAACATGACCACGTACTATATGACTTTTCCCAGAAAGACGTGAAGAAAGGCCTCTTCATCCCAGATAAGATACAAACATCAAACCAAAGAAACGACTCAATCCGAGTTCATCTTAGTAAAACAAGCCTGTGGGTTTACCCACAGGAGCTTGGATGGTCCCAAACACCCACAACACCAGAGTCCCACCCAAGATGGATGTGAAGTTACCAGCTGCCTGCCTCACTGGAATCTTCATCCTCAGACAACCATCCACCTCTTATACAGGACAGCATCTCCATGACCACATAAAGATGGAGGAGGAGGTGGTGGCCACCATCTCAGGAAAAGGTCGGGTAACCCACCTCCACGTTGCTCTGAAGACCCTACTCTCTTTTGCTTGTCCCTTTGCTGTGACTTAGAACTGATGTACTCTGAAGTCTCCACAGCAACTACTATTCCATGATGGTCCATCAATGGTCAAGGTGACTCAAATGAAATCATTTTCCTCTAATACTATATCTACTGCCTCACAGGGACTTTCCTTCCCACCTGCCCCCATTAACAGATGTAGCTTGCTCCCCTTCCTTCCAATCTGGGAGCTGTTAGGGCTTCTACTGTAGAATGAGGCGGAAATGCTGCTGTGAGCCTCCCAAAGTCACTATAAAGGATGCTACATCTTCCCCTTCATTCTCTGGGCCTCCACCCTGAGTCCTTCCAGTCACAGACCACAGACATTATGAGACAAGCTATTCCCACTGGCCCTGTCTGAACCTGTAAAGAATCCGCTATGGTTGATGCCATTGGTTTTGCTGCAACAGGACCAGTACATTTTTATTTTCCTTCCTTAGAATTCATGCACTGAAAACTCCCACTATGTTAGAATATGACTTGATTTGGTAGTGGGGTTACCGTTAATATAGCTAGTGAAAATGAGGCCATGCTGAAGCAGGGTGGATCCTTGATCTAGTATTGCCAATAACCTTATACAAAGCAGGGTTGGGGAAGACAGAAGGGAAATTGGAATTCAGGGCAGGAACCTGGAGGCAGGAGCTGATGCAGAGGCCATGGAGGAGTGCTGCTTACTGGCTTGCTTCTCCTGGTTTGCTCAGCCTGTTTTCTTGTAGAACCCAGGACCTCCAGCACAGGAATGGCCCCACCCACAGTGATGTGGGCCCTCCAACATGACTCATCAATCAAGGAAATAACCCTACATAGTTGCCTATGGGTCAATTTTAGGGAGTGTTTTCTCAATTGAGATTCCCCACTCCCAAAAGACTGTGGCTTGTGTCAAGCTGACATAAAACTCCCCAGCACAGTAGTCAAGTGGGCTGGTTACTCTCCTCATCTAAACTAGGGAGGACTTCCTTTGCTCACAGTGGGTTCAGTCATGTTTGCTTCGCCCCACGTGGTTGGAGCATGAGGTGGAGAAAAGTATCTCACAGCATGGCTGACTGGCAGACAGGCAGAGGAAACAATGGCGGTCCATGGCTGTTTCCTTTTTCCCCCTTCTGTTTTGTGTAGCTCTCAGCCATTCACTCAGGGTGGATCTTAGTCCTTTGCTTAATCTCCTATGGAAATACTTTCACAGACACGCCCAGAGGTCACACCGAATTCTTCAATGATTCCAAGTCTGATCCAAAGACGAATAGGTACGGAGAGAAATGAGCTCTGTGATGGATTCACCCCGCAAACATTTATTTAACACATGCAAAGTTCAGATGGCAGCAGGCAAGGCTCGGGGAACTGGAAATCCCCGCATGTCCCAGATGATCATCTTCAAGAAGCAGCATGTGACTATTCAGAACTAGCCCTGCAGGCTTTCACAGGGAGAGATGCTCCTGGATCCCTGTGGCTTCCGTGTGTATGCAGAAGCCCTGCTGACTGAAGGTGGCTCCCTAGGAAACTGGAGAAGACTGCTTCTACTCTAGGCTGCTTTGATCTGGGTCCAGTGCCTCTCACCTTATCTTCACTCACCAGATGTAGTTTTCAAAATCTTAGGCACTTTATATTCAGATACAGCTGGACCATTGTGTCTGGGCTGTGAGATTAATCTGCCCTCTGCATCATCTTCAAGACTGGCCTGTATCTTTGGCAGAACAGAAGTCAACCACCCTCACTGGAGGATGGCCAGATCTCAGCAGCCTCTTCCTGCCAGAAGATCACACCCAATTCTTTGTTTTGAGATGTGCTCTCAGATGTAGGCTCTGCCTATCTCTGAAAGAACTGAGACTACTTCCAGAGTCAGATCTTTGGGGATCACTCTTGACTTACAAGTGGCAAAAGTTCTCAGGGCAGCCATGTGGCTATGGTAAAAGACCAAGGCACCACTATATGTTGCAGTTCAAAGCCCAGGCTCTGAGACTTCATTTCTTGGGTTTGACTCTCCAACTAAATCAAATATTAATACTTCAGGTTTTTATGTCCAATTCTTCACTGAAGTTTGAAAATAGGAGTGGTCTGTGCCCCACAGGGATGTTTAGAGAATCAGTATTGGTGACCACCATGTCACCCTTCATTAAGTAACAGCTAGAAATGCTGAACAAAGAGGGAGGTGTTCACACTAAATCCATGATGGTGCTCTCTGCCTAGGGTCAGTGTAGTTCCTGAGAGGGCAGTGCTATTTAAAAAGGTCACTGCTATCTGCCTCAAGTCCACTCTCTTTATACCAATGAGAGGTACCACTTTAGATAGGTCTGCGAATGATAAAATACACTGAAGTAAGGCTGAAACACAATATCTCAAGATGCAACAGGGATGCGTTGATTACAAGATATCTTTCCCTTTACCCCCTATACATTCAGCACAAGAATAAGGATACTATACTGGTACCAACATTCCTCATAAGGTCAGCTGCCTTCCTGCCCATCACAGGGAATAGCAAGGATCATGGCCCAACTGATGAAGGAGTAACCACCCCTTGTCCTGTTCTATTTTCAGACCAGTTCTCCTAGCTTCAGGAAGAGAGAGCCCCAGAGGTGAATGTCTGCCAGTTCAGGGCTGAGAACTGAACTGGGTATCTGTGATGGAGTGGGCTCTGCACACTTATCTTGGATTCCTCTGCAGGGCATGCAGTGTGATTCACCCACAGCAGCTGCTCTGTTGGAATCTGAAGGTTTTAAGAAGCAGAGAGAGGCAGGGAGGCAAAACAGGGAGCATCAGCTGGTTGGATCCTGGCTGCTCTTTCTCCTGCTTCCCAGGGACTCTATCCAAGGGGGAATTGGTGTTGGTATGACTCACACTGGGGGTGCTGTGGCAAGGTTCCCAGTAGCTCTCTCCCTTACACAACAGGCCTGTGGCTCCCTCCCCCAATTGTAAACACCCATTGAGCACTTTGGGTGCACTTGGCAACGGATGTAAGAGATGAAGTCAGAGCCTGTCCTCTGTGCCAGGGGCCTGAGGGATAATTATGGGTAACAACATACCTGACAGAGTTCTGGAAATCTGAAAGATCTCCATTGCTATTGGTGTAGATTCTATAAAGCATGCTGAGCTTCCTAGAGGACATGAAGCAAAGCATTTCAAAGAGCAGTCATCAATGAGCCCGATCCTACCTACACCCATCATCAGAACATAAGGAGCCCGACGCATGCGTCTTCTCTTTACGTTCTCCTTAGCTGACCAGGGTTGTGTGTGTTCCCTGTGAAAATGTGGTTTGAAGTGTAGACACACTGAGGAATTGTTGCTCCTAGCTGGCTAACAACCATCACCTCATGTTGTGAGTCACTGTTCTCTGAGCCAAGCGGTTGTCATCTTGGGGAGTTCAGCTACAACACCCTCTTGTAGAAAGAGTGTCTAAGCTGGGCTTGCTGGTTGTCTACACCTCCTCATGGAGGGGTGGGAAGGGTCACCAGAGCCTCACCTGAGTGTGCAGCCACTCTCTGCCATATGTGGTATACAAGTCTGCCTTAATGCCTTGTGCCCGTGATGAAGAATGAGAGTGTATACACTGGGGAAGACTTGAGGAGGACTCCATCCATTTGGCTCTGGGAAAGTCCTCATCTCTGCTGAATGAAATCTTTTCAGGAGTGGCCTGTTGTGGGGAAAGGCATCTACACCCCTCCAAGTAACCCCTCACCTATGCTCAGTAAACTCTCTGGTTCCCCAGAATGAACCTGGACAGAATCTTGCTTTCTGTGGTTGTTGGAACCTTAGAAGGAGGGGTAGATGTCTTCCCTTGGTTGGGAATTTCAGAATACCTTCACACAGCTCTCCTTTTCATGTGAACATTGATTTATATGCTCTCTTTACACTTGTCAAGAGTCCAGTCTGTCAGCCTTCACCACGGTCACCTGGCTGTGAAGTAGAGTTCTTGAACACCTTTTCTTATCTGCTATTGTGTGTTTCTTGACTGGCATCTCCCCAACCTCCTTCCTACAGCCATCACTTCTATTGTATGCTAATTTTTCCCCAAAATGTGCATACTCATGCATGTGCATATATATGTGTGTGCATGTAAATCAGTGTGTGTGTGTGTGTGTGTGTGTGTGTGCATCAGTATGCTAAGACTGCTTACCAGATAAGAATGTCTTTATGAAAACAAAGATCTCTTAAAAAATTCTGCAAAGTGTGTTTATGCATCATCCTAGCTAATGAAGGTAATTAGATAACACAAGGTTATGGAGGGAGAAGCTATTAAATCAACTTTTTAGATTAAGGGTCTGCAGGAGGACTCTTCCCCAGGGCCACACCAAAGGGTGAGGAGAACAGCACATTGAAAGATGTATTTGCATACATTTGCATCTGATTTGTATCTGATTTGTATGCAATTAGCATATGTGTGGCTTGGCTCTGAAGTCCTGAGCAAATTAAAGTTTTAAATGTCCCTTAAAGTTTCGCATGTTGACATTTCCAAGCAGGGTCCTATAGTCTGGGTGCCTGATCCCTGAGGGAACATCAGTGAATTGCCATTGATTTCAAGCCAGCAAGCAAGGGTGTGCCAACAGTAAACATCATCCAGAAACCTTTGCAAGTCTTAATGAGAGGCATGGAGAGGGAACCAGAGCTTAAAGAGCTTCCTGTGCAAACACAAGGATCTGAGGTGAGACTCCTAGAACTTACCTAAATTGGAATACAGTACAGTAGGATAATTCCAGTTCTACCTCAGTGAGATGGGAAGTGGAAACCTGAAAACCTCCTAAAGCTCCTTGCCCAACAACCTCAGTGTGTACAGAGTCGGAATGCAAGAGGCTCTGCCTCAAACACATCTGAAGCTAGGACTTCCACACAGGGGGCATGACACAAACATGCCTGCACTCACACATGAACACACACACACACAGACACACACACACACGAGGGGAGGGGGAGAGAGAGAGAGAGAGAGAGAGAGAGAGAGAGAGAGAGAGAGCCCACAGCTTAGAGAGACTCTCAGATAAGTCAGGAGCAGAATGCTCCTGTTAAACGCCCCCGTCCCTGAATGTGTTCAGCCTGGTTATTAAATCACTAGGACCCACAGGGAGAGTTAAAGACTCTAAGTCAGAAGTTCCAAGTGTAGGACCCCAGGGAGCATTGTAGGATACTCTGTGTTGCTGTCTCCACTCAGATACCACCTTCACCTGTGTTCAAGACCCAAAGATTCTGTTCTCAGTTCACTGTCAACTCCACCCAAATATAAACTGGTCCCAGGAAGGGGTCAGATGTCCATCTTCTGCACCGTAGTAAAACATTTTCTTGGCATTTTCATTCATTGATATCTATAGATATCAATGTTTATTGATCAAATGAAAATTAAGACTTTCTTGTGGAGGGACTGGAGAGAGGGTTTCACTGTTTAAAGCACTTGGTGCTCTTACGAGGGACTGGGGTTCAGTTCCCAGCACCCACTGAAAGGCTCACAACCACTGTAACTCCAGCTCCAGGGGGTCCTCCACACTCTTTTGCCTCTGCAGGTTCCTGTACATACACACGTGCATATATATATGTATATGTATATATATACATATATATATACATACAGAATATATATATATACAGAAACACACATCTAACAAAAAAATTCATCTTTTTCTATGTAAAATTTTCCTGCTGATAGTGGCTCCAGTCCTTCCAGACAGGGCTCATAGGTGCTAGTGAAGCCACCATGATAAGCAGTGCTCAGTTTTAGAGACATAGTCTTCTAAAACAGTGGTCCTCAACCTTCCTAATGATGTGACCCTTTAATGGACTTCCTCCTGTGGGTGACCCTCAACCATAAAATCATTTTTGTTGCTACTTCATAACCGTAATTTTGTTACTATTAATTGTAATGTAAATATCTGATATGCAAGGTATCTGATATGCAGGATATCTGATATACAAAGCCCTGAAAGAATCATTTGTCCCTAAAGGGGTCACAACCCACAGCTTGAGAACTGCTGTTTAAAAAAAAAAAAAGACTATGAAGCTCTTCTTCCTTAAAAATTAAAATGACTGCAAAACACTTAAGGAGAGGCATAATCTCAATAATGGGACCAACTTGGTTACTATTAAAATTGCTTCTCTCTCCTCCCTTTGCACACGTGGCCTTTTGTTTCCTTGTTTGGAGGGGCCACAGACATAAAATGCTTAGCCACTTAGCACAGGCAGCAAGGTGAGACCAGCATAGAAACTATGAATTGTATAGAACTGTTTGTTTCTTATACCACCACAGGGTTATTTGATTACTGGGATACTTGATGTCCACTGTAGAGTTCATGATCTTTCTTGATTTTTTTCCTAATTTTCATTTCTTAGACCAACTTTGAGGGAAACAGGTTTATGCAAAAACACTGGGCAAATAAATTAAAATCACATTGTGCAATATCTGCCATCTATTTCATAACCTGTGATCCAACCACTAAGAATAATTAGTGATCTTTGCAGGGGGGGGCTTTTTAATGTTTCTGTTCAGAGGAAATTCCAAGCCTTTTTGTGCCCCGACTATAAAGGTAAACTTCACAACCACAGGTGCTAGCACAACTAAAGACTAATTCTCTGCTCCACAGAGCAATGCTTGGGAGAGAAATCGGACAGGACCTGCTGCCAGGAGCCGCCTCCTTAGCTCCTGGCTTCTTGGAGCCTGCCTACGGCTGGGACATCCAAGGACCTGGCTCAGCTGTGCCCAGTGGCTCCACCAGGCCTGCCAGGAAGGAAGCCTCCCACTGTTGTGACCAGTAGGCGCTAAGCAAGCCTCATCTCGACTGGCAGGCACCTCACACATAATCCCCCAGCCTCAGCTCCTTGGCAGTCACACCCACAGCTGACTCCAGGGTGTCTGCTGGCTAGGCTTACCAGCCACTCCTTCCATTCTTGGTGTCTGTGCCTTCTGCAGAGCACAGGCTCAGGGGCTCAGTATCTCCCACAATGCCCCTGAGCAGGGATGTCCCCTACTGTGCTAGTGCTCACGGTGTCATTGATTTTATCTTTACATGATGATAAATCTTTTCTAGACGTGCATTCTGCTGCCACTTGGGGTTATTTATGATCGATAGCTGTCGGAAGCCCACATCTCTAAGGACCTAAAGACCATTCATGCCCATAGCTTATCTAAGCTCAATGGCTGCCGCCCTCCAAGAATATCTTGGTGTAACATTTTCTATGGTGGTCACAGTCATTCATTAATGGATTGTAAGTTAACCCAATCATTCAGAGGCACTGGTCCAGGTGGGTTTACAATACTGAAGTAAGATCTTCACAGCCTTCCGACCAGAAGAATCTGCTTTCCCAGTGTGAGGCCCTTATATCAGTGAATAATAATGTGGCTAGGGCTCACTCCCCAGGGAATGACTGAGGCATAGGTGTAATTGGTATCATCTTATCTCCTTCCTGCTGCTGCATGCACGAGAATCCAGGGAAAGTTCCACACAGGATTTTCCCTAAATCAAGATGCCCCGGGTTTCACTCAGCATCCAGATGACCCTAAATGCTAGGTCTTGCTTGGGTAGTTATTCTGTTGCTAAGTTAGGGTGTTAATGCCATTCTGTACAGATCTCTCATGGGAATTTGTCCATTACGTGACTCGGGTCTGTCTATTGTCCCTCAGTCATCCTCAGCTTGGACTTGTAACTCAGGCCAAAACAATCAAGCAAATTAGCCTTCCACCTCAGAAGACAACAAGCAATGGAGTGACAAGCCGTATTTCCAAAGGCTCCGCCTTCCTTCCCTTTAAAATGTTGGTCCCTCTGCTGAACTTGAAACGTAACTCAGCGCCGTGGAACTCATTTCCCTGCACGGCAGTCATCCATCTATTGCATTAAAAAAGGGCACCTGGGTGGGACAGAGTGCATACTTACTTCCTTGTCGATGCCAGGAACAGAGATGTGATGTGAACGAAGACCTACCCCATTAGATAGCCACTGCCATGGGCACAGGTCTCCAGCTCTGGAGCAGAGGAAGGCAGGAGGCTTGATGCCTGCTACAGGCAGAGCTCACAAGGTGGCTCCTACCGAAACAGGGTCTCATCCTGAGGCTTTTCAGGAGCCTCGACACAGCTGTCCCTCAGTCAGGAGCTGGGGCTAGGCAAGGAGCCTCCACCAAGGGACAGGTACCAGCCACGTAGACTGTAACATCCCTGCTCTCCTTGGCGAGAACAACGAAGCTAATAACCTTCTGCTCCTCTTTCCCCACAACACAAATGAAGCAGCAGGAGCAGAACTGTGCCCCGCAAATGCCCGATGCAACAGCCCATGCCACTTGCTTTATGGGAAAGATGACTTGAGGGGCTGTACAGGAGTTGTTTCCAGAAGTTCAGCCTAGCCTGTCATGGTGGCATCGACGGATGTCACCAGATGTCATGTTCACATTTTGCCAGATGTTGTGATGTCATGAGATGCAGAGGAAGGGTGTGGCCTGATATGAAGGGCACGGCCTGATGTGCTCTGCTTATCACTTTGAGGATAATTTAAGGAAGGAGAAAATGCTGACTTACTTGAGCCCATAGGAGCCAACATGGGATGCACTTTACTTTGTGAAAATATTCACTCTATTCAGGTAAGATTGCATTTGTCCAAGTCTCCAGAGAGCTGATAACCCAGCGCTTCTCTCTTTGTGCCTACTCTAGGGTGCACCCAAGCCTCATCCCATTCAAATATTTACAGTGGTGGTGGGGAAAAGTGTTTAATTCATTTAAAGTAAAAAAATACCTGCCCTTCCACCCACTCCCTGTGCATCATAAGGAGAGGATCACCGGCTATGAAATTTTACTGTCTGGGCTGTGATTTCTGGCCCTGCCTCCGACAGCTCTAAGACCTTGAGCGATTTGCCCACCTTGCCAAGGCTGAGACCTTTTCCCCAAGTCTGTCTTGCCTGAACAATAATTTCCATTGAGAAAGGATCACAATAGAAGGTGTTTACTGCCAGTGTCTGCGGCGTGACATCATCGCTGCAGCTGAAGCTGAAATCTTTTCAGGGAGCTCAGAAAGTGCTGTGAGCCAGCCCCAGCCTCTAGCCACATTCCCTTGGTTCTCTTTTCATTGTGTGGACTCCTGACTAGGATATGCAGGGCAGGCAGAATCTTTATATTAAGACTCTGTAAACAAGGGCTGAAAACCAGGCCAGCTGTCGAGAGCACCCTGCTCCGGATCACTCTGTGTTGTAGAAACAGTGCCTCTTCGGGCTGAGCATTGCCCTAAGAGACTCCATTTTGAGAAAGAATGATGACTACAGCCCCTAAGTGGACACACAGACAGCACCATCTGCCAGGTATTACCCCGAAGCACAGGCTGATAAATGGCTTACTGATTCCTGGGGGGGAAGGGTGTAGAAAGGAAGCCACCTCTGAGTTTATCAGAGGGTGTTTTGGGGGCACACTGAGATGCTAACTAAAATCTTATCAGGGAAACCAGGCCTGGGAATTTATCAGACTAAGCCAATGGTGTAACACCCTTGCCTGTACCCCATGAAGCCAGTTATGCACAGGGCAGTGGCATGGGCCTATACCAACCTGTCATCTTATACCTGATGTGTGTGTCACAGACCAAGAGCTCCCCAACTCAGCCCTAACTGTTAACCAACTCCACTGTTTGCCAGTTCACCTGTTTACCCCTCCAGAGCTGACTCACGGTTTCCTGCTTCCAACCCAGTCATACTCTACAGTTTCACCTTTAAACCTTGACCCCAGCAGCAGCATCCTCTAGCCCGGTTCATTATCTCATCAACACAGACATCCTCAGCTACTCCCGAAACCTTTTGAACTCTGCCACAGCCTCCTTAACTCACGTTCACTCTGTAAGCCACACATATGCATACAGATATCCTTACTCTGTCCTGTGTGCTGTGTGATATGGGAGCTAACATGAATGATCAAGATTAAAAGGAGAGTAATTCGCAAAAGAACCTCACCTCCCCAGATTATCAGGGTAAATACGATTATACATGAAATTGCTGCCACCAAAACTGTTAAACTTCGAGTTTATTGTTATTCGGTAATTTCTGACCGTACGGAAAGACAGATATGCTCGCCTACATCTCTGGCTCGGTAACTCACAGTAACAGCAGCACAGTGGGACCAAGCTTATCACAGAGACCCCCCTTAGCAATCCACCCTCCCTCCCTCAGCCCCTGTGACAGGCTCTTGCAACTGTGGCCATATCCACAGCCAGGAAAGAAAGAGTCCTCATGAGCCAGATGGCTGGCAGGGGAAGGTCTGGAAGAGCTAAGAGAATAGCATCTTCTGGGATTTACCAAGGTTGTTCATCATTTCTAACTGGGAGTTTCAGGGGGTGCTTTTTCATATCATTTCAAGTAGATTCTCCTCCCAGGGAAAGGTGCCCAGGTTGCAGGGAAAGGAAGGCATTGGTAACAAGCCTGAGACACTGTAGATTGAAGACCTACGATCACCAGAGGCTCAGCTCTGCATAGGACAGGGTGTTAAAGATTTCAATAGGATAAGCTAAAAATATTGTGCTCTAGCAAGCTTGTTTTCGTAGGGGTGTGGGTTGACAATTCTGAAACCAATTTATAAGTATGCCAAGATTGAGAGAGAAAAAAAAAAGTGTGCTGTTCTGTTTGAATAATGGCAGCCAGGGCTAATGAGAGGAATGAGCTACACTGAGGTGGGAGTAGACACACGGATGCCGGTAGGCTGAGGAGTGTGAGGGGCAAGTGTTACAAACATGTGTAGACACATGAGGATCTAGAAAACAAACGTGTGCAGACACATGCGGATCCAGAAATAGGTGAGATCTGGACATGTATAGTTCTGTGTCTTTAGTTCTTTTCTTAATCTGTCCGTCAGTCAGGCTAGAGACAATGACTGATTTGAGCAGCGATGACTGTGCTTCCTACATGGATCCTGGTTCCCAAATGTCATTTTCCAGTGAGTACCAGAGCTGCTTCTAAGTTGAGACAAGGAAAGTATGAGCTTCTCTAGAACGTGTTGTGCCAAAACCAGGATGGGTCCTCAAAAGGATGGGGATGTCAAAGAACACCGCGTAAGGTTCTCAAATACCACACCTGGGACATCCCGAGCAACAGGACTAGAGATCCCGACCCAAGCATCCCAACGACCACATTAAACACTAATGGCTTAAAACTCCAATTAGAAGACACCGTCAGAGTGAAATTAAAACAGGAGGCAGCCAAAGGCAAGTCTAATGATATAAACAGAAAGTGAAATGGTGAAAAATGATATTCCAACCAAACATTATCCAGAAAGCCAGACTGGTTAATTCTAATATCAGAAAATCTCCCAAATAAGGAAGCTCGATTCGTTGGTAAGAAACGAGCATACCAAATGTGCACATGGCACACAAAAGCTGCAGAATTCGTGAGAGGGGTGGTCCATTGTGGCAGGGAAGGTGTAGTGGAGTTGTTTGTGGTAGTAGGAACGTGTGGCTGAGATGCCTCTTATCTCGGGAGAACCAGGAAATGGGTTCCCTCAGGTTTGCCCCAGTGACCCACCTTCTGAAACAGCACCACCAGAGGGACCCAAGTGTTCAATCACATTAGCCTGTGGAGGACATTTTACATTTGAACCATAGCATTCTGTAACAATGTTACAAACATTGTTACACAGTGGAACGCAGTCACTATTTAAAAGATTTCATAGTTGTAAATAAATAGTCTACTAAAGTTTACATATGATATCAAGGTCAATGCTTAACAATATTTGTGGACATGCACAGGATGGGGGTACAGTAAAAGCTTTCAGATCTACCTGGGGTGCCACAGGTCCTACTGTGCCCTCTGGTGCCATACTGGAAGTAACGTCTCTGGTGAGGATACTTTTTGTGCTTTTTGTTAGTGATTTGGTTTAAAATCTCCCCGCACACAGAGCTGAGGAAGAGCTTAATGTATGTGATGGCACAGGGGTATGTTACAGTCCTGTTGACCATGAAGTCAATGCTACAAAATCCATAGTATGCACAAAGTGTCATTAAACATAAACAAAATGTCTCATAGACCTGTGGACAGTGTTGTGACACCGAGAGCTGGACAAACCAAGTTCTGAGGTGACTCCATAGAACAATCTTGCCACACACTGAAAAAGACTCTAGCAATGAGAAGCTGGAATAACGGACAGGAAATGAGATCACTCATGCAGGGATGACAGGACCAGGACTCCTTTGTTATATCGTGTGATTTCGGAGAATCGATTATCAGGGGCTGGATTGATGGCTCAGAGGCTAAAAGCACTTTCTGAGAACCAAAGTTTGGTTCCCTGCATCCTCATTGGGCAGCTCACAACCACCTATATCTCCAGCTCCAGGAGATTCCAAGCCTCTTCTGGCCTCCACGAGCGCCTGCCCTGGTGTGGCATACATTCACACAAACACTTGCCCATGAACTAAAAAAATAATGAAAATAAAAAGAAATTAACTACTTGAAGTGGAAACTTGTAGTTTCTTTCGAAAGTCAGTTATGTCAAATGATGGTTTGCTGGGGCACACAGGTGAAAGGATGTCTTGCTAAAGCAGACATTTGAAAGAATGTTGTCCTGAAGCAGACACAGGTGAAAGGATGTTTTGATATAGCAGACATGTGAAAATACTCCTGATGAGGGAATATAAATATGACCCCACAGACAGTGGGAGATAAGTATTGGTTTGGTTTGCTCTGCCTCGCTATTTTTTTTACTAATAGCATAATGTTCCTGAGCTCAACTTGTGGTAAAGCTGCCACTGAGAGAAACTCGCCAAAGAACTGCTTGTGAAGTTCTTGCGGCAGCTTGCCACTTCCATGGCCTCTCCTCAGGCTGGTTGGGAGCCTTGCAGTTTCTTCAGTGTTGAACTATGGCTGCTGGTTATGACTGGTGTCTGCTTGCAGAAAGGACTGGACTGTACCTGCTGGTTCGTGCCTAGTGTCTGCCTGCCTAGAGAACTGGTCTGCAGCTGCTAAGTCATATTTGATGTTTGCTACAGGACTGAGCTCTCTCCCAAAGAACTATTGCTGAACAGGTCCACTTCCCCAATATCCTAATAACTTTTCTCTCCCGCTACCTCTGCTGGGTGATGGGCTAGAGGAGAGGTTGAACCTTTATTAAAATAGGTTTCAAAAAAGTTATGCTTATGAGTACTAGTTACAGAATACACTTTACGTCCAAAGCAGCACAAGCACCCAGAAGCACTGACACTCAGGTCGCCAGAAGGGCCCCAATACATCGATCTCTAGGCTGTGTCCCTGAGTGATTTAGGGTCAGAATCCACAGAACATTGGCTGCCTCCACACACCAGCATCCAGTCAGGCAGCATTCACCTAGGCTGAAGGGTGCTTTCTGGTCAAACCTAGACACAGTAGGACATCAAGAGTAAATGACTGTATCTGGTAAAGCACCATAGACATAAGCAACTCAAGGAAAAAATATTTATTTTAGTTTACTGTTTCGGGGGGGAGCGAGGAAGAGAGAGAGAGAGAGAGAGAGAGAGAGAGAGAGAGAGAGAGAGTTAGTTCATAACGGTCAGGGATGGCATAACAGCTGAGAGATCTCATCATCAACCACAAACAGAAAACAGAGCCAACTGAGAGAAAGGTTATAGACTTTCAAACCCACACCCAGTGATGTATTTCCTCCAGCAAGGCTCCATCTCCCAAAGGTTCTGTGACCTTTCCAAATAGTGCCACCAGCTAGAGAGCAGGTTTCAAATACATGAGCCTATGAGGGACATTTCTCATTAAAATTAGCACAGAGATTATAACTGACTTGAAATGCTGTCTTCAGAAAACACTGCAGAACCTAAGCCCTCTCTGGCAGTGACACACTCTGCCCTTCCTACCTATGTCTGCAATGGCTGACTATTCTCTTCACGTCTCTGAAGATTTTTTTAAAGGTAAGAAGAATAAATGTAAGACTTTGGGCACCCATGCTTGTTCTTTGACATAAAAGGAAATGAACCAGAGTGCCAAGCATCTCGCAGTAGCTTCAAAAAAAAAAAAACCCACAACAACACAGTATATAAAATAAGGACTGAGAACACCCATGGGCACCAGGTAAAGATGCACCTCCTTCAACGGACTACACTGGGGGACCGTTTGGGAGTACTCACTGGACTCCACGCCATAGGACATTAAACCTCCCTAAACACGTGAGGTTGGATAGTGCTGTTTGCTGTTTAGGAAGATACTCTAAGTTTTAAAGGATTAAATCTGGAGACACTGCCATCACAGATGTCAGGAATCAAGGTGTGAAATGCAAATTGCTCTGGCATCTACTTGATTATCAACAGACGCTTCCAGAAGGGTATACAGAAGCCCATAGTGTGGCTTGTTCATCTGATTTTTTATGTTTACTTTTGTGAGGGGTTCTCAGACTATGGAGAAAGGGTATTATGAGAGTTCTTGAAGGTAATCCTTTATAGACACTCTTACCAACGCCCTTTTATTCAATAGATAGTCCACTATTAGAAAAAAGGAAGAAATATCCCAGCCTTGAACAGAATCAGAGCTGTTAGTACACCTGAGTGAGAGTATTGTAAATGGTTGTAAAAATAATGTCATTGTCATTGTACTTGGCACACAGCTGTGCCTTCTCTATGGGCATCTGCAGGACATTGACAGAAGTTGAGGCTGCCCCAGACCACTTACAAAATTCCACACTGACTTTCAGAGGCAGACATTACACAGACCAAGCATACTAACCACAGTGAATAAAATTAAGCTTTGTTCAAAGGCAGAGCCTGTCCATAAAGCACTGGTTATTAGACAAGGAGGAAGGAAAACAAACACGAGCATTCACTCTGAGAGATTAATAGAGGGAAACAACCCAGGAGGAAGGAAGCGATTCTTAAAAAAGAAAACCAAGGGCAGAAATAGAATAAAACCGGATTTGATAACACATCTAAGAGCTTGTTCTTTGAAAGAAAAAGAAAAGGAACCAGAATGCGAAGCATCTGGCAGTAGCTCTCAGAAAAATGAGAAAACACAGTATACAAAATAGGGACTGAGAACACAGTGGGTAGAAGATTAATAATATGGTAAGCAACCCATAATACACACGGACAACTCTGTGATTATACCTTGGGAAAACTTACAGAAATGGGTATGTTTGCTCTTAAGGCTAGAGGGTGAGGAAATGGAGATTTTCCTCAAAAGTCCTACTAAAGAGTAAGTCCGTGGCCCAACATAAGCCAGAGAGACATGAGATCTGTGGAGTGTTGCTCCCCAGAGAGACCAGGCCTGGCATTTGAGGGCTTTTGCCATTTTTTTTTTCTGCTAGCATACTGTGCTGCAACAGGACTGGAAGGGAAGAAGTTACAGGAAGCCACTCCAATGCTCACAAAAACCCAGAACAGTTCTGAGCCCCGAGCCTGACAGACATGCTACAGAAAAGGGAATGACAGATTATGAAAAGGTTTATTAAAATTCCAAATAAAATACCAGCAATTTCAGACCAAGTCTGTATGAGAATGGCAGTAGCTCATGTTCAAGGAAAACTATTCAAGGAAGACAAGATATTAAAATATATCACAGTAAGAAATTAAAAGGAGAGCCAAATCCTCAGCTAAAGAAGATGCCCATGAAAAGGCATCAAACAACAACAAAACAAAAACGAGCTTCCTCTTGGCTTCATAGGGGAAAATGCTTAAGTTGCTTGGATCAAAAAGCCAATTCTCTAATATTCCCCATCCTATAAACATACTCAAACTCCAGGCTACGTCACACTGACTTCAGAATTAACTGGGTGTTTGTTTAAAATGCAGGTATAGATTGGTCAGTTGTCTGGATCCAATAAGACACCGTGGGAAGTACCCAGAAGTTCAGTATCTCAAACCACAGCATCTATTCTTGATGTCAGCCTACACACTTAGAAGAGGGGGCTCATTGAATCTTGATGGACTCACAAATGGGCAAGGGCTGAGCTGGCTGTGTCTATATGAGGTGAAGGTCCATGGCTCTGCTCCACACGTCTCCTCCTGTATCTGAGGGCAGTGCCTTTGCCTGGATATCTTCTCACGGGGATGTTAATAAGCACCAGACAAAAGTCCATTCTTGCTTGTGCTGATGTTTTGATGTCTATATCCCATTGTCCAAGAGAGCCATGCTGAGGGAGGGGTGAAGTTGAGCTGATAGACTCTCTTCCTCAGACACTCATGTCCATAGATGAGAAACAAGTTAACACTTTAATTAAATGTTTACTTAGAAAATACAAGTTGAGGTGATGAAGGGCACTCTGTATGAGCCATGGGAAGAGAGACATGCTAGTCAGAGATAGAGACAAAGAAAGTGAACTCAGGGACTCTAGACACAGGGAAAAGGACATCTAGCATAGCTTCCATAGTCAAGGGGTTGTGGGTGTTATGGAGCAGTATTCAAGAAACAGGAAGTTAGGACAGGAGTTATGAAGCTGCCAGCCATCATCACGCATTGGAAGCATTTTAGTGAACCAACAATATATGCTAGAGAATACCAGAGTTGATCAAGAGGCATTGCCATATTGTGAAATGTGTTGGGAGGCCACTTGTGTCTTTTCTCTTCTTTGAAAGACTTTGTAGTAGATCAGCCTTGAATATGACCTTGAACAAAAGAGACAGAAAAGACACAGTCCAATCAATGAGGACACACAGCCTGAGGGAGTCACCAAGGGA
Source organism: Grammomys surdaster (assembly GCF_004785775.1). Lineage (NCBI taxonomy): Eukaryota > Metazoa > Chordata > Mammalia > Rodentia > Muridae > Grammomys > Grammomys surdaster. The sequence continues at coordinate 5,791,490 of NW_021604615.1, forward strand.
TCCTCTAATCCTCTAGTGACCATTCTAATTCAGACAAGAAATCATGAAGTCACCCTGGTCAACAATAGGTTAGGGACACCTAACACCCACAGATAAAAGGTAGACACAGATTCCCCAGAAGAACTCAGAGGGGTTGTGTAGGTAGCAGTTACATGCATCTACATTACCCACACCATCTGCCTATCATCTGTCTGTCTGGGTATGTCTATATCTACATCTTTTAATGTAATTATGCAGGTCTGTATCCATATGCTGTCTACATACTTGCTTACTATCCACGTACATGCCAGTCCTCATCGATAAGTTTATAATGGCTGGAAATCAAGGCGTCAACTGGGAGAGAGTCCAGTCTTGAAGATCCAGTCTTATGGAATTCAAGTGGATAGTTGAATACCCAACAATTTGTGTAGTTAAACCTAATGATAGTCCTGGTGTGTGTGGAACTAAGAGCAAAGCTCTGTACTAAAGGGTTACAGCAGAGTCCAGCCTAGCAGTACTGTTGAATTCGTACAGGGTTAGCAGCACTAAGACCAGTGATATTCTGAGACTCGTTTGTCGTCTGCCATTTGTATGGACAGCTTCCCATCATAACATTGAGAAGCTCAGGAGAAATCTGAGAAATCTGGGTTAAGAACATCTGAGTTAGACAGTATTTCCCTGACAAACAGAAGCAATAGGATACAGTATGAACACATGGGTAGGTGGATGGATGGATGGATGGATGGATGGATGGATGGATGGATGGATGGATGGATGGA
>NW_021604615.1:5792257-5823796 GCF_004785775.1 Grammomys surdaster
GGATGGATGGATGGATGGATGGATGGATGGATGGATGGATGGATGGACAGATGGATGGATGGATGGATGGATGGATGGATGGATGGTAGATGGATGGATGGATGGATGGATGGTTGGATGGATAGGTGGGTGGGTGGATAGATGGACAGGTGATGGATTATCGAATACAAATAAGAGGCAGATTATAGATAATAGATAATGAGGATAGAAAGGTAATAAATGATAGATGAGAGATGTAATTTATAGATATATCATAGATAATAAATAGGTAGAGTGATTGGTTGTTGATAGATGTGATTGACATGTAGATAATAGGTAGGTAGATTGATGATAGATATGACTAATAGGCAGATAATAGAGAATGGATAGATGATTGAAGATAGATAGATGATGGATAGACAGATAGATAGATCGATAGATAGATAGATAGATAGATAGATAGATAGATAGATAGATGATAGAAGGACAGATAGATGATAGAAAGACAGACAGACATAGATAGGAGAGATATAGAGTCAAAGAGATGGAAAAGGGTGTCTATGAGTCATGTTAATGCCAAACCTTCTGGTCATCAGATGGACTTCTCTGTGTGATAGAGGGTCCTCTGATTTAGTCACAGATGCTATGGATGGTCATCACATCACAGAAGTGTCTACCCCACCACTCAGGGATTGTGAATGACAAGACCCTGGTGGCTGCTGAAGGAGTTAAGTGTGTACTCAGAGACCACAGAATTTTGTTACCACCACTTTGAGCACAGGAGGTGGCAAAGCAGAGAAAATGGGGTGAGCCTAAGAGTCAGGAGAAGGCTCTGAGAGCCAGATCAGAGTTCTGGGGGATGACCCTTTCTTAAAAGCAAGAATGACCCTGGGCTGGAGGATGAGACTATCATAGAGGTCCCTCTGGGACCTGTCCTAGTTTGACACAATTCCACAGACTATAAGTACCCGATTACGATCAGGAATAGCCACCTCTGCCTGTTTGCAAAGGACAGCACCTCCCCTGGGTGTCTCCATACTCACAAACAATGCTATCTCCTTCCAGCTCACTACTGACACTAAAGGGTGCCATTCAAACCCCTTCCTTTCTAGGAAACAGCTGATGACTTGAAGCAGGGTTTTTCCAAGCCCACAAGCTGGTCCTGTTCTGCTGCCACCCCAGCACACATGCCTCCAGCAGTATCCATGGAGTAGAGAAACAATAAAACCCAGTGCTTTTACTCCTGAGAATAAATCACGAGGCACAGAGCAGGTACAAATGTCCCCGTGACCTACAGCTCTGACGTGCGTGTGGCTGAGGTCACAGCTGACTGCTTGCCAGAGGTTCCTCGGTGACTGCAGAGATCCCGTGTCATTGCTTTGTTATTATGTAACAGCCTTGACTTGAAGGGCCGGCTGCCTGTGCTCATGTGAGGACAGTCACTGTCTTCCAGCCCCAGCGCTGGGTCACAAGACACAGACCTCCCTGTGTCGATTTCACATGAGGTCATCTGCCAATTTGACCCGTGACAGAAATGAAATCTGGCTTTCCTGGAGGGCCTCATTTTTTACCCTACCTTTAGCTCTCTGGCTGTTTCATTTGATTATGGAGTAACTGAACCCCTAATAATATCACCAACCAACCACATAAAAAGGGCAGCCATAAATCTACGGGGTGGCTCAGGGCCTCACAGTTCCTTCCTCTTCTTGTTAGCTGAAAGTAATTCTTGAAGGGGGAAAAAAAACATTTCAGAAAGAACTTTTCTTTTCCCAGAGATTTGAAGCAGGATGTTATTATGTGTCTTCTATTACATTAGGAAACTTTATTAAAACCATCTTTCTCTAGCCTTTTAAATCTGAGGCATGTAACGCACTTGGCAGGCACACAAATACCTCCATAATGACGAACAGAAATATATATGTGTTTGTAACAGGCACACTATTGTTCTTCTAAAATATGACCCCTTTTCTATATGTTCTCCCTCCTGGCATCATGGGAAAATGAGCCTTAGATCATTTTGAGATTTATCACCAAACACTTGGAATTCATGAAGCAAAATTGAGGCACAGGTTTCCTTTCCAGCTTCCAGCCTTCGTTGTTCTGTTCACTTTGCTTAGTTGAAGCCCACATTTGCCAGCAGGGTGCTCCGAAAAGGACTAGAAATCACTGAATTCACCAAGTGTGATTTCAGACCGCATAATACGCTTTGATGTGCTCTCGTGGGTGCTACAGCAAGCCAGGCATGCAGTAGGCTCTGCCACCTCACAGAAAGTTTTATCTTTTCCCCCCTAGCACTTGATCATTTCCTGTGCTTTTGATGAGCTCCCAGCAGGCTTAGCATCAGCCAAGTGTAAGTGTATCAGCTATCTGCTGCTCAGCAATGCTAAGTAACAAACAGGAACATTCAGTTAAACAAAGTGTTCATTGAATCTCCACCTCTGGGTCTCTGCTGATCTGAGTTCTTGCTAGTCAGTGCAGACTGTCTAGATAGCTCTGTAGGCCTAGCTGGACTTTCTTGCAAATGAGGGTTTTCAGAGTAATAGTTTGCCTCCCTCCAGTGACCCCAGAGAAGAGGACTAAGGCTTAGCTCTTCTCCCTCTGCCTTTCCCTTGCTCGGATAAGTTCACATGGCCAGACAGCATTAAAACAAAGAAAAGCCAGCACACACAGACACCTGCTGATGTCTCTGGCCTTGGAGATGCTGCTACTCACTGGCTACAGGCAGTCACCTGGCTGAAGTCAGAGAGGGAGAGGGTCATAGGTAAATGGGAAAAGGTTTGGCGAGGAGGCAAGTGGGTGAGTGGAGAGCTGTGTATGTCTACTATGACAGTGTGCTCCTGAAGGCACATGTTAGAGAACAGTGGGGTGCAAGCCCAGAGGAAGAGAAGTATTATGGCCTGAGTGTCTAGAAATGTTCCCTGGTGGTGGTCACAAAACCAGATGCATATCAAGACATGAGACATCCCAGAGAATCGCTGACACACTGTAGCAGTGACCAGTGACACCCGAGGGCTGGGCCTTCATGTCTGCTCCTACCTGGTATCTCTGCTTCCTTCTTCCTATTGTTTGTCAAGCTCTGTACTCCTCAAGAAGAGTTAGCTACCCACCTCCTGCTGTGTTCCTCCTCATTCTTCTGTGTGCCCAAACATAGGCAGGACTGACTAATTCCTTCAATACATTGTGCAATTCTAAAGTAGCACTTCCTAAGTGGAGACAGAATTTCAGCGAGTCCATCCTCTGATACTGAAACTCCGAACCTCTCTAAGAAATGAATTCCTCCTAGATTTCTGGGATGACTGGCCAACCCTGTGTGTGTCCTGGGCTGTCTGAGAACCAGTTACCAGACCCACTTTCTGTTCTCCATAAACATAAAAATAAAGGGACAATTAAATAAGTTTGCCATCAATAGCAACTGAAATGTCCATGTCGCTAGTTTCCATCCAGTGTCCACCAGACACACAGGAGTGTTAGTTCACTTACAGAATGTGGGTTTAAATTCATATGTGTACACACCTGCAAAAGGGAACAGGGGTCATGAGGGGAAGGGGTCTTAAGTGAAGGGAAGGTCAGTAATGGAAAAGACTGGGGGTGTTTAGGAAGAGGAGGGCAGTGAGAGAGGGACTTGGGGAGTGGTATCAGGGGGAGGTGCTTAGGGAATGAATAAGAACAAGGCATAAAGGCTTCCATCCTTTCCCTCCCAACTTTAAGATTTCTTCCTTTCCCTATTGAGTTTAGTTTGTATTGCCCTACCAACCCTGGAAGAAGGACCTGCCCTGCTGTATGGTCAACCTAACCAGGGTCACATCGTTAGAGAAAATTGATTCTCTCCATAGTAGTTTAAGTAAGGCTGGTCCCCTTATTTGAATACTCCTGTATTTGAATATTTCTTCCCCCCAGTTGGTGGAACTGTCTGGGAAGGATTAAGAAGGGTGGCCTTGTAGAAGAAGCTTTGTTATTTGGGGTAAGCTTTGAGGTTACAAAAGCTCTTATCAAGCTCACTTAGCATTTTCTCTCTCTCTGTCTCTGTCTCTGACTCTCTCTGTCTCTTTGTGTCTATCTCTGTTTGTGTCTATGTCTCTCTTTCTCTGTGTGTGTGTGTCTGTGTTTGTGTGTGTGTGTGTATGTGTCTGTGTGTGTGTGGGTGTGATGTTTATGGATCAGAGCTGAGTTCTCAGTTACTGCTCCAGCCAGTGCTGCACCTGCCTGCCCACAACCATGATGGTCATGGATTCTAACCCTGTGTAAAAGTAATTCCCTTATAAACTCTTTCTTCTGTAAGTGGGTTTGGTCATGGAGTCTGTTCATAGCAATAGAAAAGTAACTAGCATACCCTCTCCCAGCATCTATCAAATGCCAATAGCTCACCAGCTAGTGGTGAGATTTAGTGTCTACCTCCCCACTCCATGCTGGGATTTTATGTGACTGGAGCTTACAGAGGTCTCATGTGTGTTGTCACAAATTCTGGGAGTTCATATGTGAAACTTCTCCATTGTGTTTGGAAAGCACTGTTACTTTGATGTCGTTACTGCCTCTGGCTCTTAAAAAATCCTTTTGGGATGAAAAGATCTTCCACAAAGATCTCTGTGCCTTGGGAGACGAGATGTAATATATACATCATTGAAGGGTGAGCACTCCACAACCTTCAGCTCTCTGCACATTAACCAGTTTTAGGAGATCTCTGTGATAATTACCATCTACTACAAGAAGGAGGAGTGTCTCTGATGAATGGTGAGAGATGCTCTCTGATCTATGAGTGTAGCAATAAGTCATTTAAGAGTCAAGGCTGGGAATTGGCACAGATGTTTGAGGGAAGAATTCCCAGGTTCTTGATTCCAGGTTTCCTCCTTCCATATTCCCAGTCTCACCTGCCTAGGAACATTTACTGGCCTTTCCAGAAAATCCACTTGCCTCCAGATGCCCAGCAAAAGCAGCTCTGCTGCAGCCTAGAACCATAGGACCGGTCAGCACAGTGCTGGCACCTGGGTCTTTTCTAACTGCACAGACATAACACCCAGTTTCAAAGGTTTGCAAGCTTGGAAAGCTACAAAGTAGCAATCATGGCCCCTCTGTTCCTCCGAGCTGAGCTCGTCACATCCAATAGGTTTCTGAACCCACCCACTGCTTCACAGAACATCACCTTGTGCAGTGTCTTCCCGTTGCTGCAGCTGGCCCTTGTACATTCTTTTAAGAACACCGAATTCACAATCAGGTCCTGATCACCACCCAACTATCACATTGTGGTTGGGCTGTCACATGAGAATTATGGAAAGACATTGACATTTAGACCTAGGAAGAGATAATTGACAGGTGGGTGGGTAGATCAATAGATATATAGACGGATGACAATAAATGATACATACATAAATAGATGGTAGATTGATAGATGAAAGATGGTAGACAGATTGAAGAAATATAGGTAGGTAGATAATATTAGATAATAGATTATAGATAAATGATAGCTATAGATTGATAGATGATATGGAGATGACATAATAAATTGAAGAAATGCAGAAAAATAAATGATAGCTAATATTTTATAGGCAGCAGATAGATTAGTGATTGATAGATGAAGGAAGGAAGGAAGGAAGGAAGGAAGGAAGGAAGGAAGGAAGGAAAAAAGGAAGGAAGGAAGGAAGGAAGGAAGGAAGGAAGGAAGAAAGGAAGAAAGGAAGGAAGGAAGGAAGAAAGGAAGGAAGGAACAGAGGAGGAAGAAAGGGAGGGATGGAGGAGAATGAGCCTAGAAGGAAGTGTCTGGGGTGTCAGAAGTACTGTTGTTACTATTGCTACTGTTGTTACTGTTGCTGCTGTTGTTTCTGTTGTTACTGTTGCTACTGTTGTTATTATTGCTACTGTTGCTACTGTTGTTACTATTGCTACTATTGCTACTGTTGTTACTATTGCTACTATTGCTACTGTTGTTACTATTGCTACTATTGCTACTGTTGCTACTGTTGCTACTGTTGCTGCTGTTGCTGCTGTTTCTGGTGAGCAGGAATTTTTACATTTAGTTCATGTCTAAGAAGAGAGCTCTGGTAACTGATAAGATTTCAGGTGACTTTTTTTAAAAAAAGAATATCCAATATTTTAAGTCAATATAGAAGGGCTATTGTTGAGTAAATATGAAATAAAAATTTAAGTAAAGTAAAATAAAAAGTCATGCATTAAGTTCAGAAAAGCCATTATAAGGAAATAATGTAGAAGAAACTGGATCAGCAGGAGTTCAAAGTTCATGGTAGACTAAAAACAACTTTATTTTAGTGGATCTCAGACAACACAATACTTCTGTTTACAACAGCCAAGATAAAAAGTTGTGTGTACACAACTTAAAGGAACATACATTAAAGGAACCATGAGCTACAATATGAGAAGTCTCCAAAGAAGGGCAATCTTACAGGGGGATGCTGAGAGATACCATAGGGCTCTGTCAGGAAAATTTTATATTACACAAAGAAACAGGAACAAACAAACAAACACAAAGACCTACTTTGTGAAAAACTCAACATTAGAGACGTTGTAGTCCTTTTAAATTAATTCAAACCCTTGACACGGCACCAAAAAACAGCAAATCTCATCATGAAGATAGACTGCAATTCCAAGTCTCCATTTGAATGAGAGAAGACAGAAATAAATACCCAGGGAAACTCAACAGTGTGGCCTGTCTAGTTCTGCTTGATGATCAGAGACCAGGAAGCCTAAGGGCTTCCAACACTGTGCCTGGTGCATTGGCCCAGCACAGGGAGACAGCAGATTCTACTCTGTGGCATGACTCAGTTATAATGTGGGCATCCCTGAACAGCAATGGAGAATCAATAAATGACCAGATATGACAAATGACGCATTCCCTGCAATAGAGTGGACACAGACCAAGACCAATCCCATACAGATAAGACAGTAGGAGTAAAATAAACCTCATCAAATCTCTACCAGAAAATATTGGGGGGGCACTAAAGGGCAAGGACCATCTAACTAGGACTCAAGCCAGGAAGGAGACTATACACCCCTTGAGCTCACTGAGAGTTCAGAGAACTGGTGTGCGAAACAAATCCACAGCACCGAACTACAGCACAGCCACCACTACCAACACAAGGCACACCTTCAACATAAAGACTCACTGTAATGGAAAGCACAAATCAAATGAAGTATTCAAAAGAGAAATGAAGAAAGAGGAGGGTTATAGTTTGTAATTTTAAAGTATTTGTTTGTAAATTTATCAAAATATGCTCAACTCCAGAATAAAATGACACTTGACAGTCATTATCACTTTGAGAATCCTGTTTCTCAGGCCTGGGAGGTGACCAAGGTTTGAATGTCCCATGGTGCTGAGGACAGCTGCACCTGTGTGTAACAGATCTGTATGACTGAGGACAGTCCTGAGGATGTACATGCATCAATACTACGTGAAGTCACAAAATCGGGAAGCAGAACCTCCTGCAAAAACATCTTTGAGAGAGGGGTCACTAGTGTTCCTGACACACTGGACTCAGCAGGGCTGACTGGCTCATACAGCAGGATCTCCGTGAAAGGATCCAGTACCCTAATGTCTCTCCTCACCCTGGATCTAGACAGCATCTTTCTCTTCAGATTCTGGTACACTGTACTGGAGTCTAGAGCACTGGTGATGAGCCATGTGTGTGACAGGAGCCACCCTTCCCAGGCTGGAGCCCCTAAGAAGCTCCCTTGCGTCTCGGTACCCCAAGAACATGACTGTAACTGCACTGAGAGCTGCACTCAAAGCCCTTCCCTGCTGAGATTCACAGGTGACAGCAGTTACTGTCATTATTCTGATGTTTGCTGTTACCTTTAAGGGGAGAAAGCCAGAGCTGACAGTGGCCTGGTGCCCTGTGACTGCAGGATTTCAGTAATGTTTTGAAAGCGTCCTTGGAGAAGTGCTAACAGGAGCACTGTGATTGCTGGATGTGGTCACGTGATGGGATGTATCCTCATAGCTAGAGACCCTCTCAGCAGCAGTCATCTCACTTCCTGTCAGTAAATCCAAGCTAATCTAACTGCCCTACATAGGTTACAGAAGTGACCCTGTGGGTGCTGGGCCTAAGAGGGCTCACAGCCTCTTCCTATGGGCTTGTAGAATTCTTCTCAAAGTCTCTACCATTAGACCCCAGGGTCCATCAGTTGGACTGCTCTACAAAGTGGGTTCCCAGGAGACCATGACCACAGCCAACATCTGACTCTTCCCCAGCTTCAGACACCCTCGTCCAGCCTGGGGAGGAGGGAACAGATCTTCAGCTTCTGTCGTGGGAGCATTTTGCTTCTGTCGTGGGAGCACTTTGCTTCTGTCGTGGGAGCACTTTGCTTCTGTCATGGGAGCACTTTGCAGCACTGTTCTGGAACCCCCTTCATAGCAGCTCACCTAACACTGAATGGCTGAAACCAGTTTTTGTCTCTGGATTTGGAGGCTTGCAGGGCCATTCAGAAAGCCATGGCAAAATGGCCAGGCGGTGGTGGCGCACGCCTTTAATCCCAGCACTTGGGAGGCAGAGGCAGGCAGATTTCTGAGTTCAAGGCCAGCCTGGTCTACAGAGTGTGTTCCAGGACAGCCAGGACTATACAGAGAAACCTTATCTCAATAAAACAAAAAAACAAAAAGAAAAAAGAAAAAAAAAAAGAAAGCCATGGCAATGGGGGACACTTTCCAGCACAGGCATAGCCCAGTCCACTGAGGCCAGAGCCAGGGGTTTTTCTGGGCGGTGCTAAAGGGAAGAGCCTGGGGGTGCTGATGGAGGCTGGCCCTACAATTATCCATCTGCTATGGCTAAGTAGAGGTTACCTAAGGCTCCCATCCTCCCCCCGCCCCCCGCCGAGATAGTGAAGATATTCAGGAGGACAGTCTCTGAGGTGGGTGGGTCATTAGAACAGACCAAATGGAAACAGAAACAGACAGTCTGTTTCTGGAAGTGAAGAAGCTCAGTGGTTTTTTTGTTTTTGTCTTTGTTTTGTTGTCAACTTGAGTCAGACTAGAGCTAGATAATATCGAGAGAGAACCTCAGTTAAGGGATTACCTCTATCACACTGGCCCATGGGTGTGTTTCTGGGACATTTTCGTGATTGATAGCTGGTGTGGGAGGGCCCAGCCCACTGTGGGCAGTGATACACAGGGCACTGCTTTATATGGGAGATAAGGCTGAGCAGGCCATGTGGAGCAAGCCAGTAGACAGCACCGCTGGCCTGGCTTCTCTCTATGATGCACTGTGGCCTATATGCTAATTAAACCCTTTGCTACCCATGGTGGGGTTTTGCCAAGGTGTTTATCACAGCAACAGGAAAACAAACGGGCAAAGAAGGTACAGTGTCCCGAATGCTACAGGGATGGCAACAGCTGGGCTTCCACGGTAGCTTCCTGCTGTGATCACATACAGTCATAAAGCAGATACATGGTGGCACACCGTGGGTACACAGTGGGGATGGCCACACATCATCTTACTGAGATGTTTCAGGCTGACTTTCTCCAGTTCTTGCCATACGCCTAGGGGAGAGCAGACAGCTTTTCTAGCAATCAAGGTCTGCCACCAGCAGAGATCTCTGTGTGACTGAAGATACTTTCTTCTTGTGACACAATAGAAGCTACACAGAGCTCATCCTTGCCATTTTAATTTCCTTATTTGTTTTTGCTTAAAAACATCACAACCTCCTTACAAATAATATCTTCCATGGTCATATTCCAGTGTTCTCAATGCCACTTAAAAGACCCAGAATGGACAAACACCATGAGGATTTGGACAATGTCAAATGGTGTCTGCAGCCCCTAGCTTTCACAGTAGGCTTAAGCCTCATGATCAGGCGTAGGAACACGTGCATTGGTTCCTTCAAACCTTTCTGACTAGCCCCACCCAGAGGACTTGACCCAGCAGGCGCTCATGAGCTGGGCAAGGCACAGTGGGATAACAGCTCCATCCAGCCCCCTGCAAATGCTTTCCACAAGTTGCTGACATGTATGTCATTTGAAATCACAAAGCTATAAATGACTAAAGGCCCTTCTGCAATGGTGTCAACCTACCAGGGAAATGTGCTTCCGATACATGTCACTCTGCATTTGATCAGAGATGAAAGCGTCCCACTTTGAAATGAAAGTGTATTAAAACAGCTGTTTCCTGGGATAAATGAAAGGCAGTGAAGATCAAGAGAAAGGCAGGGCCAGCCAGGGGCAATCCTGTGGTTTAAGGGAGTCAAGAGCTCAGGCATCTGAGGATGCTTGCTTAAATCCGTGCTGTTTTAAACAGTGAGTTCTTCTGCTACCCCAGGACTCAGGAGAAAAGAATGTGGTTGTTACAAGACCAAGCTCCATGTATACACCAGGTGTCCGGGACCCAAAGAGCAAAAGAAGCAGGTTATATGTTTTTAACATGTAGACACAATTCTTGCTGGGCTTCTGTAAAGCATGTGGTGCTCATTATTTTCTTGACTGAGAGCTCTTCTTATAGTTCTTTGACTTGTAATCATTTAGATTCAGAAAATCAATCGCTAGTATATGAAAGAACTATACATTCATTACTACACCATCTATGCCAAGTTCTTGGCCTAAATTCTTATCTGTGTTTTTAACAAAGTTATTAAGAGGAATAGACTTTGCTGCCACGTGAGTTTAAAGACAATAGGTTTTAAAACTCCAAAATAAATTATTTGGAAGCCCAGAAAGTATGTAATAATCTTAAGATTATAAATTGATGCATTTATAAGATAACTCCTTAATTATTTTAGTTGTATCAAGGAGATAGGACAAAAAAGAAGGACCTGTATCATCCAATGCCTACAGCAACATTGGTAACCCTTGGGAGACTAATGCAAAGTACGGTTTGAGTGTAAAACATTCCCCATAGGTGTATGTGTTTGAACGTTTGTCCCTGAGCTGTTGGTGCTATTTTGGGAGGCTATGGAACCTTTCAGAAATGAGACCTTCCTATGAAAGGTAGGTCACCAGTGTGTGACACTATTCCTAGGGAGACATGGACAAATGTCTCCCTTCCAGAGAGGGTAGACAGAAAACCAGTGGCAAACCAAAAGAACAATACCATCAAAGTCAAACTTGGTGAGCCAATTTACTTATTGGGGTTACTTACAGAATTGTTAGTGGGAGGATGCTCCCAGGATCACAGAAGACTGGAAGACAACCATACAATACCCAGCATGAGGAGAAGCTCATGCAAGCTGGACCCCTGAAGCTCTGTCTGACTCACAGGCAGCTAACAGGTAGGAAGAGATTCCACAGGGGACAGTGGGGCCCCCAGGATGGTTGGGAGGAGACATCAAGGGGTTCTTGGGGGTACTGAGGAAGACACAGGAGGTGACTTGTGCTAGGTGTCGTAAGACAGTATGGTCGCAACAGAATGTGGCATTCCATAGGAAAAGCTGTGACTCGGTCATCAACACTGTGAAGGTTTTCTCCACTCTCCGCTTGACTGGGAAAAGACACCTCTCATGCAGTAGTGAAGAACTCCTTTAAGTGCGTCTGTGATGGCTTTTCCAGAGAGGGTTAGCTGGAGAGGAAACCCACCCTGATTGTGGGCAGCATTGTCCATTCTCTCTGCCTCCCATCTGCATAGTTGTGGGGCACTAGGAGCAGCTCTTGTTGACATGCCTCCCCACTGTGGCTGACTATATCATCAACCTGTAACCCACAGTAAACCCTTCCTGCCTCAGGGCATTTATCACGAGATATTTGGTGACAGCAACAAAAAAGTCACTGAGGGCAGGGGCCAGAGGACCAGAAAGGGAGCTAGCAATGCTTTCCTTTGGGATTGGTTTTCCCACCTTAGGTCCTACTGTGAGTAAAGAAACGGTGCCCGAAGAGACAGGAAGGGGAGGGCTTCCATTGATGCTTGGGGATGAGGTGTGGCCACAGGGTTTAAAGACAGTCTCCAAAAGGCAAAAATGGAAAGTAAGGTGTTACCACGTCATCAGAACACCCATCGTTTTTCCTCTCCTTTAAGAAGCAGCATATTTTTTTTAAAGCGGCATACTCTTCTATTTGGAATTAAAAATTAAGTTTTTACTTACTAAGGTATGGGGATGTGGTCAAGGCCAGGGCCTGAAATGGTGATGTTTGAGAAAGGGGGCATGGCTGAAGCATGCTACAAAGCCACTTATGAGGAGACTCTTGGCTTCCTACTCAAGAAGTTCCTTGTGGGCCCCAAGCAGGCAGCATTAATCAAGGACTTGCATAGATGAAATAGGCACTATCACTGGCAAAGTGCACAGTTCGTCACTGGTCCTAAGGCACACTTCCCTATACACTAAGCAGGCATGATGTGAACCTTAGGGACAAGAATGGATTTGCACCAGGATCCCAAGAGAGCTTGATGTGTTGAAATGTGGAGCCGTTCTACAGTGGGGCAGACTTCAGCATGGTTGAGCGCACTGACAAACCCCATTCCATTGTAAGTGTGGTGAAGCCATGGCTGGACAACAGGCTTTGTAGACGACATACAAAGGATGGTATTAATAATAACGCCATGTGGTTTCCAAGGGAGTCAATGCAACTCAACTTGAATGACTAGAAGTATTAACTCCAGACCAAAGAAAATACCATTTCGAATGTTTTTTTATAAAGTTAAAGGAGGACAATATTTAAGAATGTAGATTCAGGAGCTGACTGACCTGGGTTTAAATCCCTGTGCACAGAGGGAGAATAAGCTCAGCCCAATATGATAAGAGAAAGTAGGAAGGTTGGCAAGTGATGAAGATGAGCATGCTAACTGGGAATGAATGAGTCGATGGACGTGCAGCCCCCAAGAACTTCCAGGTTCCTATTTGTACTGTCCAAGCTCTGTGCCTCTGAGTGTTTGGAAAGGTATGTCACTGGCTCATGACTCCTCATAGGATGAGGTCCCACAGGGGTTATGCCAAAGCTGAAACAGACAAACCCAGCAAGTGTGTCTTTCTGCATAACTCATCGGGAGTGTCCTGGCTGCATATAGATCAAGAGTTTTGATGACTTCTGTCTTCTCAAATGATAGATGACATAAGCCATGACCTCGCAACCACGAAGGGTTGCAAACAAGCCAAAGAGCTCAACACAGATCCCGACTCACACTCGCCTCCCAGTGGTGATGCTGCAAGTCCAGGGCTGAAGGGTCAGCAGGGTTGGTTGTATGGGGGTTTGGGAGGACTTCCTGCTCTATTCCTCCTCCTGCAGGTTGTGTTTGGGTCTATTTTTGCTTCATAGATGCACAGCCTCCCCTCTGCCTTCATCTTCACAGGACACCATCTCCCTGCATGTATCTATGTACAAACTACTCCCTTTATATAAGGATATCGAGGATGCCAGTCATGCTAGATCAATAGTCACTTTTATGTGATTTCTTCTCCAAACCACTGCATATCTTATGGACTGGAGGTCAGAACTTTAGTGGGGGAATTTGGGAGGATAATGCTGAAGCATAAGTCAGCTCATACTGGAAAATGACCTTAAAAGTAAACTAGCTTAACTTACATATTCCTGGGACAGCATCTTTGCTCCAGGAAAGTCAGTTCCCATCTAACTGATGCTTAGAGACAACAGTGACCAGAATGGGGCATGTGGATTACATGTGGGAAATTATTCTTTGAGGAACAGCAGTACAGGAGCAACTCCCTCAAGCAGTTGAAGGCCTACCTTGCTCACAAACCACAGAAGCCCTTGGTTTCCCACTGAATCTGTACAAGATGCAGAGCCAAAGGCCATAGCTGGGCGTGTGGGAGCAGAGAGGAGATGAGAGTGCTGGAGGGAGGTGCTTATCTGAAGAATTAGATGTATAAACAAAAGAAAGGAGATAGCTCTTCCTTACAGACCATTCCAGATGTCTGTCTTCTATAGAAGAATGGAGGATGAGATTATCACTTCGACGTCTCCAAAGGACAGGGCAGGAACGAGAAACAGCCTATGCCTTGTGGCTGCAGAATTGTTCTGCTAAGGATGCCAAAGGTCTGATATGGTCTTTGATTTCCCTCCCTCCTGCAAGTGAATTTAATCTTCCTATGCACTTGAGCTGGGCCTGACAACTTGTTCAGTGTGTAGACTGTCGATGGGAAAAGGAGTGTGGTACCTCAATATGGTGTCCAAATAAGCAGACAGACAGGTGATGGGCCAGGCTTACATCACCTGCAACCCGTGAGCCTTCTTCCCAAAAATGTACAGCATCATCTAATGAAAGCACCAGAGAATGTCAACATGTGGCTTATTCCACAGAGCACCTGCTGTGCCCAGACTCTTTATGAACAGAAGGGGAGATATGATACAGTGGACAGGACCTAACGTGGGGGAGAGCAAGGCCTGCTGGGATGGTTGGCTCTGACTGTCAACTTGGCAGGATCTAGACTCTAGAAAGACAATTCTGTGCATATCTGTGGGGGAGTTTCTAGACTGGGTTAAGTAGGAGGGAAGACCCAACTGAGATGTGGGCTGCAGCATCCCATGGACTAAGGTCTTGGCTGACTAAAAAGGAGAGGGTGAGCTGAGCAGCAGGGTTCACCAGTCCCTGCTTCCTGACCACAGACAGCATGAGCTCGTGTTCTGTGGCCCTGCCTTACTGCCATAGTAGACTGCCCTTCTAACTGAGAGCCAAGGAAACTCTTCTTGAGCTGCATTTCTCGGGAATTTGGTCTAAGCCATGATGAGAAAAGTCATTAATAAAGAAAATTGATTCCACGTTCTTGTGATGAACCTGATTAGTGGTTCTGAGGCCTTTAGAACTGATTTGTAGGGGGAACTCTGAGCTGGGGACACCTAAAATGCCGTGATCAGAACTTAATCACAAAGTCCTTAAAAGTACTCCTTAGGTTTGTTTTGTTGTTGATCTTCAAAATTTAGCCCTTAACAAATGCCTGATACATAGTAGGCATTCATACATGCCTGAACATAGTAAGCATTCATACATGCCTGAACATAGTAGGCATTAACACGTGTCTGAATATAGTAGGCATTCAAGATATGTTGTAGGTCTGGGAGACGGTTCCATGTGTATGTAACATGTAACATGCTGGTTGCACATTTACGAGGCCCTGAGTTCAGATGATCAGTCTTCACACACATTAGTAAAAAGGAGGCCACGGATTTAAAAGAGCCCAAGGGGAGAGGTCTAGATGAGAGTTTGGGGCAGGAAGTGGAAGGGGGAAATGATGTAATTATATTACAATCTCAAAAACTAAAGGAAATGATGTTTTAAAGAGTTAGGCACAGGCTGTGTACCCACTTGAAGAGGGGCTGAAGAAAGAAAGATGGCTGGGTCTTGCTGACTGCCAGTCTAGCTGAAAACCAGTGACCTCAAGGTTCAGCTAAAGATTCTGTCTGGGTTATAAGTGTTAAACAATACACATGTTCAAGCAATCGGATAAGCAGCAGTCTTACCAGGAACCTTAAATAAAAAGAATGGTATGGTCATGAAGATGGAAAGAAAGACCTATAGACTTGACACATGAGGGGTGTGGGGATAGATCTATAGAGTTGCTACACTGAGGGGGTAGAGATGGGTCTATAATATGTGACACATGGAGGGGTGTGGAGACGGGACACTTGAGTCAGTGTAGCATCTTAGACAGGATCCTGGACATCTATCAGGAACACAGGAACTGAGACCAGGAACTGAGTCAGTTGATCTTGTTATAACCACATTATTTTTTGTCATTTGGATAGCAACCACTTCATGGAATATAATCCCTGTACCATCTCTGTAGCATTTCTGTGTAAATCTGAAATTCTTTCCAAGTGAAGTTTCTTCAAAGAAGGAGTTATACCAAAGGGCTAACATCGATTAGACAGCACTCCAGCTCACTGTGTGTCTTCTCCTTCTGGTGCATGAACATCAGCTCCCTGAGAGAATGAAGCCACACATGCCAGTGGGCACAGGTTAACAGAGGATACAACACTTTTAGAAATAAACATTGACACTTCTTCTAGTATCAGAATTAAAAAAAAAAAACCTTTGTAGATGAAGAAAGTTATTTTATGTGGAACACTCAAGACTTTAGATTAGTAACATGATATCATAAAACAGTGTTCAATCTTTATTACTGCAGAAGAGACCCACAGAAGTCAGAGGGAAGACCTGGAGCCTGATATTCATCTACATGATACTGAGAATCTCAGCATGGTCAGTCATCGTGTGGCAGAAGGACACATCAGGGCTTCTGGACAAACGTGTGCACACTGCTCCAAACTTTGTAGGCTCAATTAGTCACATTCATGGCTCTGTGACTACTCTGGGGAAGCTTTGTTGGAGCTATCCAGATATCTCATTTTACTGGGAAAATACTACTGATATTACTTCTTTTATGTTGGGGGGGGGGAAGAGGATTCTTTTGAGAGAAACTCTGAAATAAGAATCCAGGAAGTTCCCCTAAGTATAAAAAAAGACGAGGTGTTGGGACTGGAGGCTAAGAAATCCAAACACAAGAGAAAATCAGGTGTTTGTGTTGGCGGAAAAAATTAAAATGTGTTTGACCTAATAATTCAATGTAAAAATAAGTTGATTTATAAAAACACCTAAAAACCTGTGACTGTTAATGACAAAGTTGCAGCTGGAATGTCTAAGCGTGAGATGAGTCAATGAGCATGAAAAATAGAACCAGAGACACGTGTGACATTAAAATTAAATATCACAGTGCATGAGGCAGAATGCCAAGAGTTACTGTGGATGGAACATTGCTCTTCACACTGGGACATGTCTTGATGATCAGCAAGGAGAAGAAGGCCTGTCACCTATAAAAGCTAAGTCAAAAGACTATAAAGTAATTACAGTGTCCAACCTCCTGAACAGTTGGACATTCACAGGACATTCCTATGTATGAGTTGGTTTCTCTTCCAATGGAGGCAGAGAAGTGAATGGAACATTAGCCAAAGCTTTCTAGGCCTAGGTAAACTAGGGTCTGCCTCACTCTCAGCTGTATACATTCTACCTGGAGCTTAGAGTGAGCCAGGATTTACAGCTGCTGTACTATGGTGGGATCTCAAGGTATCTAAAGCAATGAAGTATCCCTTCTCTGGCCCCACCCGTGAAGAATGCAGAACCATCCACTATGAGTTGCTCTCACCTCGCTGGCAGAACTGTTGACGGTTAAAATCACCAGCTTCACAGGATCTGGACTCTCCTGGCAGCTAAACCTAGAGTGTGTCTGTGAGAACGTTCTAGATTGAGTTAATAATTCAGGTGGGAACATGCACCCTAAATGTGGGTGCACCATTCTATGGAATGGGGTGATGGGCTGAATAAAATGGAGAAAATGAGTTGAACAACAGTGTTTGCTGACTGCTTCCCAACTGGGGAGGCCATGTGACCAGCTGCTCTATCCTTTCTACCTGATGGAATCCACCCCTTCTTAAACCAGGAGCCCAAATCCCCCTCCCCCACCCCACACACACACTCCCTGAACTTGTTTTTTAGATATTTCATCATGAGAATGAGAAAAGTAACATAAGAACATTTTAAATTCAATCAAGTCCTTTTCTCCATTTGTCTGTGGGTCAGAAGCATTTACAGAACTTCATGTTGCTTCAGATGTCCCAAAAGAGGCCATTCTGCGTATGGCACTCAGACTAGTGTGACTTCAATTCATCTCGTCTGTATTCCAGACTCACAAACCTTGGCCTGCCTCTGAGGTGAGAAAACTTAGCTGAGCTCTGGCAAATCATTCTGCTTAGTTAACACTGTCCTGGGGTGGAGCAGTCTACAAAGCTTCAATTGAAACATTGTTAAAGCACTTTGCTTCGGGCTTCGAGCCTTGTTTAAGGGTAATGAAAATTCACAGCAACTCTGAACCCCCACATAGCACTTGTGCTCCAGCGTGAAGAGGAAGCGCTTGGCAACTTGCTAATGTTTGACACAGTAACTGAAAGGTGGGATGAGCTACTGGGGGGGGGGTAGCACAGTCTTTGCCCAATAGGAAAGATTGCAGGACTCAGAGCATAAGACCCAGGTTACTCATAATTCAAAGGCTTCGTAATCACAGGGAAGTTGCTGCTGAAAATAAGCCTTGAATCAGATTTGTGCCTGAGGTCACCTGAGTCTGTCCCACCATATCCAGAAAATCTCCCCTAAGATAGGAATGTTATTTCATATTGACACATTCCTAGAATGGAGTCCTCATTGCTTGCTGAGGCTCCACCCAAGTGCCTTAGAAGGCATGAGCTGGTGACCGTACACTGGTCCTTCCTCCTCAATTACTCTTCAGAGGGTTCAGTGTGCTCAGCAGAGTCTGAGCTATCCACATAGTGCTATCCTAAAAAGTCAGAAAGGACTACAAACACACTAAATGTTTGATATCTATGGCCTTGGTCTGAATTCTGATCTGACCCTGTGATGGTTACAGCAAGCTCCGAGGACATGACTCAAGATTTAAATAAAATTCCCAAGAGACTTACTTCTATGCAAATCAACCAAGAGCACAGGGCAATTCACCTGATGTTTTCCAACCCTCACTCTTCTGATCTGATATCAATTCCCGTAGCACAGTCTCAGGGCTTTGACCCACAGACTAACACAGAAGCACTATGAAGAGGAAGTAAAGATCTGAATTCTGGTCTCATCAACAGTGACTGACATACACTGAGCATTTAGTAAAAGATGCTTGTTGTAGTTTGAACGGGAAAAGCCCTCCACAGTCTCCTGCATTTGAACACCTGGTCTCTGGATAGCACCACTGTTTGTGGGGAGGTTCTGAAGCCTTGTGGAGGTAGTCTGGCTGGAGAAATAGGTCATTTTTGAGCAGGCTTGAGGCTTCATATCCCATTCCTCCTCCATGTCTGCTTTCTGCTTCATATCCACCCAGATATGAGCAAGCACCCCCCTTCAACAGAAGAGTGCCCCGCCACCCCTGATTCCATGCCTTCTCAATCATGGACTGTACCATGAAACTTGAAAATAACCCTTATCGAGTATCTTCTTGTCAGGTGTCTGGGGTCACAGCAATAAGAAGGTCCCGAATACTCCACAAACTGTGATGTTTTGTTAACTAGGTTACAACACAATCCCAAAGAGAATGCACAAAGAGATGGCAAGCAAATCCACCCGAAACATGGAGAGAAATGTTTTTTAGGACCATGGCAAGCTTTGGTGCCAGTCACAGAGCGATGGAAAACCTGCTTCCACGATGCTGCCGACAATACATCGAGAAGTGCCTTTTATCCCTCGCAACCCACAGCACTCTGTGGAGGAGAACACGGCTGAGGACAAACGTTAAGTAAGATGTCATCACGTGTGCCTACGCAGATGGAGACTCATGGGAACTGGCCAAAAGCTTGTCAAGACTTTAACATGGCTTGGAAAAAACCTCACCCACCAAATCGCTTAACTACACAGTTTTAAAATAAACCCTGACACTTCTCTTAAACAAGGGCTGTGCCTACAACAGACCTGACTCTCTGTGCATCTAATGCACTCAACTGTCTGCAGTAAACTTCACCCTTCACCAAGTGCTGTATTTTTTTCCGAGGTGAGTTATTCCCACATTCTTCCCAGAGCATGTCCATGCTCTGTGATTTGAGAAATCCTGATATTTTCCTAGAGACCTTTTCATCTGAAATCACTCAGTTGGTAGAGGCAAATATTCTCACAGAGGGGAAACAAGCAAGAACTTGGACTTCATTGGCTTCCTCCCTCCCCCATATTTCAAGTATTCATAATCATTTAAAAAGAAACAACCACTTTCTATGTGTGTGTTGACAACCACACAGGACAAACAAGAAATATTTGTCAGATCTCTTCAGTCATCCTCGGTAGGCTCCCAGAAGGAAGCAGACTGCTCCAAATACAATCAAATGACAAATTAGCCCAGAGCTCCTCTGAAGGAAGAATAAATTGTTCTCACTTGCTCAACAGCTACAATGACCTGTAACTAATGGAATCTCTGCGGAAAGAGGCTGGGGTTCCCTCCACAGGGAATGTGTGCGTCTCTGCTGCCAGAGGGGTTTTGTGCAAAGGTTTCCCTTGCCACTGTGAGTGTTCGCAGACACCCAGCAATGTGCAAAGATGGGGGAACTTCCACTTGAATCCCCTATTGGAGGGTTGTTTGCAGTCAGAATAATGAGGGAGCTCTCGACTCAGCAAATAGCTAATGCCTTCCATGACACATTAACACCTCTCTTTCTTCCCTCCCTTCCTCAAGTTGCTTGTAGCAACTATTTCTGGCATGGTGAAGCATTCACACTAAATATATGTTTGAAAAGATCCCAGGAAGGAGAGGAGGGAGGGAGGGAGGGAGGGAGGGAGGGAGGGAGGGAGGGAGGGAGGGAGAGGAAAAAGAGGGAAAAGATGGAAGTAATTTTTTTTTTACCTTTGGGTTTTAAGATCAAATCCAGAGATAGAGAGTTTCTACTTATTTGTCATTTTTATATTTTTCATCTACAAAGATGAACTCATTGAAGGAGGAAAAGAAGAACAATTCAAGCAATTGGTTATATTCAGAGTAAAATCAGTCAGGAACAAAAGCAAACAAGCTGCTGTCACCACTGTCCCAACCCCAGAGCATATTTCTCACCCTGGCCCAAAGTCTCTTCCATTTTCTCTGCTGTGTCTTGTGGCCTCTGTGTTCATGGTATCTCCAAGTTCTAGGGATGGCCTGAACCTCTCAGAAACTCTGCATCTGAATCCAGTACCTCCTCCTGCCCCTTCCGCCTACCTACAAGACCCAGACTCCGGCCAGATAAGCCCTCTCCAGAGAGTCCTGCAAACAGTAAGTCTTTTCTCTGGGTGGGTTCAGAATCATTCTTGATCTCTGAGAAACAAATCAGTTACAGTTTGAGCGCCAAATGTCTCCACAGGCTCTCATGTTTGAACCTCTGATCCCCAGAAGGAGGTTTGGGGACCTGGGACCTCTAGGGGGTGATGTATGGCTATGGAAAAACCACTAGGAATGGGTTTAGGCTATAACTGACCCTACTTCTGGACCAAGCTTTCAGTTTTCTAGTCTACCCTCATATTTCTACTGCCTCAGTCGAGAGCCACATCCAACACCATGAATAACACCACAAATACCACCATGACTTCTCAGCCACTAAACTATGAGCCAAAGTGAAGCCTTCCTCCCCTAAGTAGACTCTCTCAGCTGTCTCATCACAGATAAGAAGCTAGTGCAGAGACCTTCTCTGGCCTTGTCTTCCTCCTTCCCTCCTTGGGCCCAGCAAGAGGAATGGCTCGCCAAGTCAAGCTGTCTGTCCTCTAGGGCTAAGCATCCGCCTGCATGGCCTCCCCAGGCACCACGCAAATACAGCCACATCCTCGCAGCTCTGCACTGAACAGCTGGGAAGCAGCCAGGAAAACGATCAAACATTAATAATGAATTCGCTTTGACAGCGGCTTCTTTTTTTTCTTTTCTGCTATTCACAGTCCGTCACCTTAAATACCAGCAAATAGCTCACAGCATTGCCGAGAGACCTCCACAAGGAAAGGGATCTAGTGGGTGAGAAAGGCAAAGGGCTTTGCAGACAGATGAAGTGGTGGATGGCAAGGTTGATGAACATACCTCACTGTGAATATGCCCCACTGTGAAGAGATTATCTTGCAAGGCCTCACCAGTGGTTGTCCATTGCCTAATGTGTGTAGACGGCTGAGCTGGTCCTCTGCAGGACAGCTGTGTCCCAAGGTAAGGATGCTTGAACAATTTCTACTGGACATACTTCAAACCATCAACTACATGTACAAACATGAATGGGCAGAGAGACGCAAAGGCCTCTGAACGTGAGACAGAGGAGAGAAACCAGAGAGTAGGATGCAGCAGCAAGACAAAAGGTGAAGAAGAAAGAGACTACAGGCAGGCAATCAGATCTCTGCTTTCTCAGACCCCTCATACTGGGTTCTGAATCTAGCTGCCATGAGCACACTACGTCACAAGCATAGAAAAACACAATACCAGAATTTATTAAACAGTTACTTCACAGATTCTGCTGATTTTGATGCCAGCAGCTTGGGATAAATCCCACCTACTTTGGTAATATGACTGAGGTGAATTCAGGTGTTATTTTTATCCCAGTCTTTATTAATAATGCCCATTCATGTATATCTCTCTGCACATGCATATGTCTACATATCTATAGGCGCGTATATGGTTTTCGGAGTAAATGCAGGTTAAAGAGGCTGACACAGAGTTCTTGGTATTCAGAAGTGGCTGAGAATACATCTATGTTGCTAAGATAGTGAACCAGGCAAGTGCTGGGGTTGGGTGGGTCTGAGAGCAAAGCTGCCAAGTCCAGCTGATAAAGGGCTGAGAAAACCAGTGACTGAGAAGAAATGGCAGATCTGGAGACAGATCCTGATGGATAAAGAATGGTGGGCAGACAATGGAGTAAGCCATTGCAGATACCAGAGACACCAGGGATGATCAGGGAGTCCACTGCTTCTTGGTTCTTGACAGACACATCAAGTGTCAGATGACAGGTTGATGTGAGCCCATGCTAACCCAGAGTTGGATATCCATCTCAATGGGGGTCCATGTGACACTGTCACACACTTTTCTTGCTTCCGTGTGTCTGTCAAATTCTTAGCTTGGCCTTGTTTCCCTGACGTAATTTCAAGGTATCCATGAACCCCAATCTGAAATCATCCCCATACTCTTATGAGTGGCTCCCTTTCTGTTCCTGGGAATAAATTATTTACGTCTGTGCTGCAGGGTGGTGTCTGACAGATTGTGTGTGGTTTCGGGATCCACCAGGCTGTATCCTTCCTTCTCTACAAAATCGAGTCAAAAGCTGCTTGAAAAACGGAGTCTCTTGGTCACGGCACAGTGTAAAGAACCACTGTCTTGTGTCTCGCTGGCTGAGAGAAGGCAGAACTCCAGCACTTTACAATAGATCTAGTTCATGGATGGGAAGGGGCAGGTGGAATCCCGGATCTCTGAGATATGCTCCAGGTCCCATCTGTCACCATCTTAAATACAAGAGGAGGGCCTATGAGTGAATCCTCGGTGTGGACCATCCTGTAGCCCCAGCTTTATGATGGGCATATCACCCAATTCATCCAGTCATGACTGCCTGCCGTATTCACATTCCACATCCACTCAGTGTCATAACTGGATGACAACCTCCCTTTCCTCATCTCAACTCATGTACCTGCCAGCAGAAATAACCTGTGCCTAGGTCATGGGATGTAGATGTCACACCTGACCACTGAGCACACTGAATCCTCCCAGCCATGCTGACTGAGTTACAGTTGCATAGGTCCTCAAAGGACGAATGAGACGTTCACTGACACCCTTAGGGGGGCATCTTTTTCCCTGATAGACATGAGTGTGAGTAGAACTTTCCCTTTCCCTCAAGGAAGTCTGAAGTGAAATCAAGACTGGTACCAGGAAGGTCACAAAACCACATCTTGATGACATGATTTGGTCCCCAAATGTAGGATGCATGCAGGTAGCTTAACCCATAAACTTGTTCTTAATATAAGATACCAATTTCCTTTGTGTCTTAGTGCTTTACTGCTGTGAACAGACACTGTAACCAAGGCAAGTCTTATGAAGGACAACATTTAATTGGGGCTGGCTTACAGGTTCAGAGGTTCAGTCCATTATCATCAAGGTGGGAACATGGTAGCATCCAGGCAGGCATGGTGAAGGAGGAGCTGAGAGTTCTGCATCTTCATCTGAAGGCTGCTACTGGAAGACTTGACTTCCAGACAGCTAGGATGAGGGTCTTAAAGCCCACACCCACAGTGACACACCTACTCCAACAAGACCACACAATAGTGCCACTCCCTGGGCCAAGTATGTACAAACCATCACACCTTGCTTTCTTTAGTCCAGGTCATTTTGTGTTTCTACTCCTACAAACACTGATAATAAGTATTCTGGAAGGATGCAAAGCCATGAGGAAGGATGGCAGAGTAGTAAGGTGCTTCTGGCCTACATCCTGGCCCATTGCTCCCACCTCAACCCAGTCTGACCCACTCTGTAACCAAACCTGTCACTGAGCCTCAGGTTAAGCCTCCTTAAAATCCCCAATGCCCTCAGAATTCAGGACATTAAAAGCAGTTTCATGTGTAAAGCAGACTGGATGATGAGCCATGGAAGAGTGCCCTCTCAAAAATATGTTTGCCAATAAGTCGAAACCATCATGTGGAGTATTGAGATTAAAATAAGGACAAGGTGATACCAATGCAAAAGTGCCCAAGTTCTCATCCCAGTAGGCAATGTTACAAACCCCGGCCAACTCATGGGAAAATCCAGTGGCGCTCACTCTTCCATACTGTTCTTCATACTTCTGCTCCCTTGTGTAATCCTCTGTGCATTTTGTGGCTCTGTCTCCATTTGTGGCACGCAGAAATAGCAGCAGTTGGTACCTTAAATGTGTGTGAATTACATAAAAGGCAATCCTGATTAGAGCTGAAGGTTTTAATTAAATGAGCAATTAGCCTTGAGCATGGATGTTTATACAAAAGGAAAATCAGCTAATTAATTTGGATAATGACTTGCTCCTGTGAACATAAGCCTGCCCGGGGCTTAGTATGGCACTGGGGTGTTTGCACAACTGGAGGAGGTAACAGCCGGGGTCAGGCTGGGGTCCTACGGGGAGAAACTTACACGTAATCACTAAAATGGCCTGTAAAGGACACTCTGGCTTCCCCCTGCCCTCCACCCAATGCACAATGCCTCGCCAACTGTCTAGATCTCCACTGTAGGCTCAGGACCTCTCCCTGAAGGCACATCCAGAGAAAACCAGCACTGGGAGGTGAGGTGACTGTGGTGGTTGCTGTTAATTGTCAACCTGACAGTACCTGGGATCATCTGGGACATTGGAGCCCAGACATGGCTGTGGAGATATCTTGCTTGGGTTTATTGAGGTGGGAAGACTTATCTACTGTGGGTGGGGCCATCCCCTAGCTGGCCTTTCAGACTTATGGAGGGAGTGAGCTCAGAACACCAACATTCATCCCTCTCCACTTCCAGACTAGGGACACATTGTAACCAACTGCTTCCAGTTCTTGCTGCTTCCACCCCTCACTACCAGAAACTGTATGCTTAAGCTATGAGCTAAAATAAACCCTCTTTCCTCTAAGTTGATTTTGTCGTGGTTATTTTGTCACAGCAGTGGGAAAAGATACTAAGATGCTATCCAATCTGTCAGCCAGGACCTTACTCACAGATGTGAAGATGTTGGCTGGATACGATGTTGCTGGTTCCTGCAGAGACGTGACCAAGTGACTTTGCAATGTTTCTAGATTTGTTCCTGCTAAATCATTCAAAATTTGTAAGTGAGAAGGGAGTTTTGTTGGGTCTTATGCTTGTTTGTTTTGCTTAGGAGTGAAAAACACAAGAGTGATTTATACTAATCCATGTGTTCCTATCTCTACTGGCACAGGAACTGTAATCACTGTTCAATTCCAACTTCCATGACAGCAATGTTGTAGCGTACCTGAGACCAGTGGTAGCCAACATAAAGTTCAAGGTTGCCTAATGTGCAGAATGTTGTAAAAACCACTGAATGCTTAAATCAAAAGAATGATAAATGGATATATAGATTATGGGCATATTTAAAAATTTAGAACTGGGAATGGCATACCCTGCTCTTGCAGAGGGCCTGAGTTCAGTTGTGGGCACCCACATCAGGAGGCTCACAACTGCCTATGACTGCAGTCCCAGAGAACATCCAACACCTCTGGCTTTTGCAGGGCACCTGTGCACATGGGCACACATTTGTGCACACACATATACATAAAATTAAAAATAAAATCTTTCCATTTTTTCTGCCTGGCAGTTGCAGGAGCTACCCAGAGGCTCCTGTTGTTCTCAGTCCCCATTCCCTTCCTTGGCTATTCCAAGTTAACTGAGAGCAGCCTGCAGGTGGTATGTCCCCTTGCATGTCTTACAATATTCACTCTCAGGCCACTGTGTGTGCACAGCCCTCCTGGGTGGGCCTCTGACCTACCATGAGAGGCAGTACTCACCACCAGCGATCCTGGATTCTAGGTCTATCAAATATTTAACCCGTCCTCCCATCCCCAGGAGATGTTGCTACTGCTCCAGCTTCCTACTAACAGAAGACAAATCCCAGGACAGATGAACAGCACCCTCCTTATCAAAAGACCAGGGACTGAAATTAAACCAGAGCACAACTTCAGGCCATCAGATCCCAAACCCACCCAGTTTACCATCCAAGTTTTGTTTTGTTGTTGTTGTTTAAAGATTCTATGTGTATGTGTGTATGTGTGTGTGCATGTGTATGCATATGGTATGTGTGGGGTTGTGTGTGCATGTGTGTGTGTGTGTGGCATGTGTATATGTGAGTGTGTGTGCATGTGTGTGCACATGCATATGCAAGGTGTGTGTGTATGGGTGTATGTATGTATATTGTATGTGTGTGATTGTGTGTGCATGTGTGTACACATGGTGTGTGTGTGTATGTGTGTGTGTGTGTGCACTCAACACATGATGGTACCAGAAAAGGGAGTCAAATCTCTTGGACTTGGAGTCACAGACAGTTGTGAGACACCCAGTGTGTGCTAAGAGCCCAACTCAGACCTTTTGCTATTCTCCTCTTTAGGGTTGTGGAACTAGCCTTTAATGGCTAACCCATCTCTTCAACTCTCTCCATTTGCAAACCAATGGGAAGAGATGACTTGTCTAAAGCTTGCTGATGTGCTGTTCTAAGTAGACTCAAAGTACACAGAGGGAGCAGCTCATTCTGCCCAGGCAGATCTGAAAAGACATCACCAAGATGCCTGGGCAGATCTGAAAAGACATCACCAAGATGCCTGGGCAGATCTGAAAAGACATTACCAAGATGCCAGGAGCAGGGGGTATGCAGATAGTTGTTGGGGAGTAAAGGAAGCCCCACAGTTTCCTGAAGAGAGAGCAAGAAACACCAGAGATGGGAGAGGAGGGACACCACACACTAGCAACTGGTAAAAATGAGAAGGTTGGGGCTGTGGATATGGCTCAGTGGCAATATTAAGGAAAAAATGTGTGACTATTCAAGAGAAATGAACAGACAGCTCCAAACTGGAAGACAAGTGACCAAGCAGGTACTGTCTGCCATTGTAATGGAATGTCACTGTTGTCTGTACCAGACAAGAGCTCTGCAATCCATGTGTCTGCAACATTTCCGAAGCAAATGTGGGACAGGAGTTATCCTATTGCATAACACTGGGTTTGAACTTCACTGTGAACTTCTCCATACTGACACTTCTGTTCCACACTGCCCAAGGCGGAGTGTGTCTGCGGCCTGTGTCCCAGCACAGAGCTGAGTGACAGAGCAATAGGACAGTTGGTCCCCAGACATCTTTAGGGTTAGCAAAGAAAAGACTGAAATCCTATGTGTCCTGGCTGATTTAGTGTGTCAACTTAACACCAGCTGTAGTTATCACAGAGAAAGCCGCCTCCCTTGAGGAAATGCCTTCATGAGATCCAGCTATAAGGCATTTTCACAATTAGTGATCAAGGGTGGAGGGCCCATTGTGAGTGGTGCCATCCCTGGGCTGGTAGCCTTGGGTTCTATAAGAAAGCAAGCTGAGCAAGCCAGGGGAAGCAAGCCAGTAACATCCCTCCATGGCCTCTGCATCAGCTCTTGCTTCCTGACCTGCTTGAGTTCCAGTCCTGACTTCCTTCGGTGATGAACAGCACTGTGGAAGTGGAAGCTGAATAAACTCTTTCCTCCCCAACATGCTTCTTGGTCATGATGTTTGTGAAGGAATGGAAACCCTGACTAAGACACTATGTCTCCTTTTAAAGAACAGCTAAGCGATCTTAATGGTCTCATGCCATTCTAGATTTCCCAGTATTCCCTCTTCCTAGAAGCTAAAGCACTGTGGGAAAGTGAGCGGCTTTCTTTGTGCTTGAGCACACTTGGAAGGAGAACCAGTCGAAAGCTTGCAACAGGAATCTCTGCCTTCTGGAATTAGGAGTGAGACCCTCTGGGGACAAAAGGGACAGTGAGGAGGGAGAGGGGGAGAAACATGGTGGTAACTGCTGTTGAAGAGCATCATGTCCTTGGTGATTTGTTCTTCTGGGGTGACTGTGGACTGCCCACTTCTAGTTAAGGGGTCCACAAAACAGCTCTGACAGCTCCTGGCTCCCTGGCTCAGTGTTGAACTAGGGGAGGGGTACCACACTGGGGACCCCTTGTGAGCAAAGCAAGCTCCAGAATCAGAAGATGTCCTAGTCACAGAGACATGGGGCTGGATGGAAATGGGAGTCAAAACATCATAGATGAAAGGCACAGGAAGATTCCTGGATCTGCAGGCCAGCCAGGCTAGCCCAAAAAGTGAGTTCCATGCCAGCAAGTCTCAAAATTCAAGGTGGATTGCACCTCACTGCAGCTTGACCTCTGGCTTCTACTTGTGTTCACATGTATATACAAACATATTACATCCATGTGCATAGGACCAGTATACACACATACACACACACACAGACACACACAGACACATAGACACACACACACACACAAGACCCACAGTACCAACTGTCAATGTCCTTTGTCCATGCAGAATAGCAAAGTCAAGGCCATTGACTCCTGCCTTTAGCCAGGATGTCTGCCCTGTCTTCTAAGCTCAGCTCTGACATCCAGGTTCTTGGGGTATCTTTGTTTCCTATGAGGACAATGTTGACACAGCATCTTCCAAAATTTCCCACGGAGTAATTACACACAGAGTAATTACACAGGGATTCCCTAAATGACATCAATTTCAGTGTTATAAAATACTGTGTTTCCAAATTCCTTAAATGTGATTCAGCCTATTTGTATATCACTTATGAGCTACTACAAGGAAGATATGCATGTATGTTCTTTTCACAATATAGTCCTTGATGATTAAGCCTAATAAGTCTTACAGGGATCTGGGCCTAGGCTTTGGGGTTATTGCTTTAAATGGAAGAACACAGTGCAGAGTGGCCCCTATGCTGTGGGCAATGGAATGACCTGTTGTCTTCGGAGTAAGCAGCTGGGAATAAGAATGTCAACATTAGTATGCCCATGTGACACGGTGGCCATGTGACACAGCAGCACCTGCAGTCTCCCTGACAACTCCGTGGTGCTATTGGCTGGGGGACCACTTTAGATTCCCCCAGCAGAGACTAGAAGACAGCCCAGGATGGTGACAGAGTGAAGACATCATTTAGGTCTAACAAGCTAGCTGCAAAGGAGTCTGAGAACAGAGACACCACCACAGAGAGATGCCACAGAAGGGTGAGAGAGAGGGACAGCAGGGAAGAGGAGGGGCCTGTGGGCAAGAGGAATAGTACAGAGAGTGGGGACAGAGGAAGGAGAAAGGGTTTGTGGGAGATGTAAGATGCTAGCTGGTGAACTGTGAGCACTGTGTGAAAGCATCTGTGTTAAAGGGCTAGGGCCTGAAATTAGGGACCTAACAGCCTTGGACCACACCCTTGAAGAGCATCAAACCTGAGACTTGAGACCCAGCACATCTGTGCATCAGGAACAACCCTGAGGACCAGCGTGCTGGGGTTTTATAAGAACACTCCCACCACATCCTAACATCTTAGGTCTCCTTCAGCAAGGTTGAAACCAATTTCCCTCCTCTGATTTCCTGGACATAACAGACAGTTTTACATCTCTGTTCAGAGTCTGCCTTTGCAGAAATCTCTGCCTCCCACATTCACATTCCTTCAGGAGAACTTTAAGCCCCACACAGAACAAAACTGGCTGCTCCTAAGTAGCCACAGAAAGGTCCGGGCCGTTTGGTTCCCACACACGAAGCTCTCTCGGTCAGCCTCTGTGCAGTTAGCTTCACTATCTGACATTAAAAGAAAATAATAATGTTTCTCCATGTGTATCATCCCTGAAACTCATGACAGAGTGGCTTTGTGTACAAATGGGACCGTTGGGGGATCATGCTGTTCCTTCCAGCATCCATAAAAGCTCAGAAGCATGTCATAACCACCCGCTGTTCTCTTCTGTCTCAATAATTCATTAAGGTATTAATAGGCCCACATTCTCTGCAAATGTGCAGCAAAATACAGACATAGTTCAAGTCCCTCTTGAAAATTCCCTCAAGCTGGGAGAAAAATCAAGGCCAACTTCCTTGTCTTCCGGTACACGGCCCCGTTAAGCCAGGACTCCTTCCACTCCACTCACATTTCAACCAAGGCCATTCTCCAAGGAGAAGCTTCTGTGCATTTTAACATTACATAACTTCATTTTCAGTGGGTGAGTCCTCTGTGGACTCCAGTTCCGGGAAGACGTTCTGTAGAGGCAAGGCTGACATTTTCTGGGGTGTGCCATCTGATCCTTTGGAAAGCCCCACAAGCAAAGCAAGGCATGATAGCTGTTGCCTGTGATCCCAACATTCAAGAGGCTGAGACAGGAGGATAGCTGAGTATTTGAGTCCATCCTGTGGTACATAGTGAGTTCCAGGCTAGCCTTGGTTACTGCCTCAGACCTTGTCTCAAAAAGCCAAAGAGTTGAGAGGAGATACTTCTTCTGTCCTCCTCACAAATGGAGGCTCTCTTGGTATCCATGGCAACGTGAGATGAGACTGAGGAACTTGGGCTTGGAAAATTTTGAAGCAGGAATGTCTCCAGTGAACAATTGAGCATGCATGGCCTCTTCCATCTCAATGATTTTGCATGATGATCATATTGCTATGTGAGTGACTACAGTATCCAGATATTTGACCAACTTCCTGGGTGCTTCTGTGAGCTACTCTTTAGATGAGTCATGATTTATGTATACAGACTCTGTTTAAAACAAATTACTTTCCATGGCTGGATGGGCCCTACCTAAATGGCTGAATTCTGCTTCCTAATGGGCGTTAGACTTGAGCCAGGAACACAGGCTCTTCCCTGGGTCTCCAACTTGCTTGCTCACCTAGTAGTTTATGGACTCACCATCTTTTAGTATAGCATAAAGTAGCGCTCTTGAAATAAATATAAGCGGGGGGATGTACCACACAGCTCATTGGTACTGCCACTGTAGACAACCCCATCCAATACACCTGACTATCCACACCTCAGGACGACCTCCTGGGACAGTACAGCATCTCTGTCAGCAATAGCAATGCATCCCAGCCTTGTGTGTGGACAAAGATCAGAGGATACTTACTGTTGAGTATGTAATTAGTAAATCATTAGTGTCATTCATGTCCCATGAGCCCTTGGCCAGTTTGATGTCCCATGTCATCTGGACCCCACTTTCCAATTTGTAAATTCTATGTAGAGCACTCTGTGCATTAATAACTTTCTGAGAAGGAGATAGTCAGTCCCTTCTATACACCAGCCAATCCCAGTCTTTGAAAGAGCCCAAGAAAATCCAGAGACCCTGCAAGACAAGTGCACTTCAAGACACTCGGAGAATGTGGTTCATAGCTGGTGGCTCTACAAGGGAAGTGTTCAGCAGCTCTGTCACAGAAGCCTACCTGAGAGGAAGGCAGCTCACAGCACAGGCATGCATTTATACACACGCACACACACACACACATATACACACAAACACACACATGCATATACACACAAATATACATGCATGTACACACAAATACACATGCATATACATACAAATACACATGCATATACACTCAAACATGCATGCATATACACTCAAACATGCATGCATATACATTCAAACATGCATGCATATACACACAAACACACATGCATATACACACAAACACACATGCATATACACACAAACACACA
>NW_021604615.1:5823806-5824124 GCF_004785775.1 Grammomys surdaster
ACATGCATATACACACAAACACACATGCATATACACACAAACACACACATGCATATACACACAAACACACATGCATATACACACAAACACATACATGCATATACACACAAACACACATGCATATACACACAAACACACACATGCATATACACACAAACACACTTGCATATACACACAAACACATACATGCATATACACACAAATATACATACATACAAAACACATACATATACATACGCATACACACAAATACTTATATACATATATACACATAAAACACACACATACACACAAAATCATACAGATACACACAAAAAA
>NW_021604615.1:5824134-5852921 GCF_004785775.1 Grammomys surdaster
TACATACACACATACACACCAAACACACATATACACAAACACACATACACACCAAACACACACTCATACAAACACACATACACACACATATACACAAAACACACATAGTCAGAAAACACTCACACAGACACACACATAGACATACACATACATACACACACACATACATACATACATACATACATACATACATAGGCACACACATGTGCTCAAATATTTGAATATTTGATCCCTGGTAGGTAGCACTGGTTTTAGGATGAAGGCCTGCCCATAGGAAGCATGTCACTGGGAGTAACCGCTGAGACTTCATAGCCTTGAGGACTTGGAGTGTGGGGAGGGCAGGTGTGTGATCCCTCAGCTTCCTGCTTCTGTCTCCATGCTCTGCCACTTGCTGCCGAGCTTCCCTGGCATCGTGTCTTCTCATCCTTCTGGAACGGGAACACCGGATAAAGTCTCCATTCTGTAAGTTGTCTTTGTCATTGTATTTTATGTCAGAAACATAACAGCTAATACACTTTGAAGCCTTCACAATGGCTGGCATTGCCATAGTGGGTCTGTAAGTCAGCCTCCTTCCAACGGATTTGGGCCATGCCTGCTCTAATCCTTCCAGCATCCTCAGAGGTTTGTGTGTATGGGTTCCCACCTTCCTGGAGGTGAGTCTCTGCAGCATTATTGCAAAGAAAGTAGATAGACAACAAATACCTAAATATTCAAACCATCCATTTTTTCCCTCTAGTTTCTGACCACCATCAAAAACAAGCAATACAACTCTATTTAGCAGAACTATCACCCAAGGGCATCATTAAGACCAAGTGTCTCAAGAAAGCTGAGGATACACTCCTGGCTCTCCTCCTCCAACCCTGAGCTCCAGGGAGGTTGCTCCAGTAGCCCAGCACCTTCCCATCTAGGTCCACAGGTGTTGTTTGGCCTCGACAATACTGTAACATTGATCTATCAAAGCACCAGGTGGTGTAGCAGGCTAGTGATGGGTGGATGTAGCCTGTCTGCTGGGACACTTTCAATGACACAGT
Organism: Grammomys surdaster; assembly: GCF_004785775.1. NCBI lineage: Eukaryota > Metazoa > Chordata > Mammalia > Rodentia > Muridae > Grammomys > Grammomys surdaster. Next base: position 5,825,166 of record NW_021604615.1, read on the forward strand.
CTGCATTCCTAATAACAGTTCTGGTATTTGGAGGCAACCTGAGCATTTTGCACTGAATTGTTTGCTCAACAGTACTCATGATGACTTCGGAGGTCATTCCAAAATTATGTATGCTGGTTATCTTGACTGTCAATATGTTGGGTCCAGAACCCCTTACAAGACAAACCTCTGGGCCAGAGACATTTAAATGATATGGGGAGCTTCACTGTAAATGTGAGTGAAACCATCTCTGCTCCGGGAGTCGAGATTGAGTAATGAGGAGACAGTGAGCTGAACCCCAACATCTTTCTCTCTGCTTCCTCACCACAGTGAGATATGATCAGTCACCTCAGGCTGCTTCTACCATGGCTCCTTGCCTGTAAGGGACTGTGCCTTCAAACCATGACCAAAACAAGCCCCTCTTCTCCTAGACTGCATCTGCCCAGCATTTTGCCACAGCACTGATGAACAGACAGAAGAGTCAGAGTATCATTTTACAATCCCTTTTTGGTAAGAAAAAAAAAATCTTTTATTTTTGTTGTTGTTTTATTTGTTAAGAGTGCCACTTTAGAAGAAAGGACAAGAGCAGAATGAGAAGTCCCTGAAGACCTTATTTGGCAGTGAATTGCTGAGGACAGTGTGACTACACCCCTGTTAGCACAGGACCGGGAGGCAATAGGTGGAAAGTTCCAGAAAAGCCATTCCCGGAGCCGTGTGGCACTGTAACATTCTGTTCTCCCAAGCATGCTGCTCCAAGGCGTATTCATATTCCAGGGCTCATTGCTCACGGAATTTCAGATGGCTTTGCTGTTTCTATTCACGCCCCAAACCCAGGTAATGTTTTGAATTTTTAAGATGTATTTCATTCCTGAGAGGCGGCATGTATCGGAAGCCTTTGTACACCCGGTTAATGACCCATAAGAAAATCCCATTATCAACCAGGTTTGTCCAGACTCAACCTTCTACACAACCGATAGCATCTTTGTTTCTAGAAAGGTAGTACTGGCTGAGATAGTTAACCCACGATCCTACGGAGATAGCTAGCGCCAGCCCTCAGGTAGGAAAGGGAGGTTCTGGAGGTTTTGAGAAGGCTCTATGCCCTGACAGACCCAATCTATCAGCATCATCTAATTGGGACCAGCTCAGCTCCACTGCCTCCTGCGAGCTCTGGTTTCATCTTGTCCTTGACTGCTGTAGATCAAGTAGCCAGTTGTCAGGCACCTCCCTTGCTCAGCTGTTCTGTCTCGTTCCTGCTAACATTGTTTTACACCTCATCCCAAGCCACTGTGAGCCCCAGGGGCTTCTGGGATTGGAGTGTGGCTCACTGAGATCAAGTTGAAATGCAGCTGCCTCTGAAGCTGAAGCTCCAGCCATCAGTCAGTCATTACCTGCCACTCAAATTCAACTCTAGGGTAAGAATTTATCTAAGGATCAAAGAAACTTACCACTGACCTCAGCAAATGGCTGTGGTTTCTCATCCTTTGCCGCCCCACCCCACCCCTTGGTTGACTTGGTTCTTAATTATAAACCTGTCTCCTAATAGAGAAAAGATAGAACAAAATTAAAACCAAGAGGCCATGCAGAAGAACGTTAGACACAGTGTTGATTTCTTTGCCACCACAAAGGCAGGATTGTCACATCTGCTCATGAGGTGCTAGAGGGAAGATGACTCAAGCTTCTTCCACTTTAATTCTTGCTGCTATGCTAGCAAATGAGCCTAGGACATCTCAAAGACATCTCTCCCAGTGAGAAGATAGACTTGCCCCCATAGACCCTGTCCAGGCTTTGGCCATGACTCATTCTAAATTGTAAGCATCATCTCATGAGTCCTCCTTTTGTGAGAGGCAGCAATACTGCACATAGGTTCCAAACAGCTGCACCCTGGAATCTGTAACACCATTTCCAGTTCTGGTTAGTAGAATAGTTGGCGAGGTTGCCCAGTGATGGTGACTGGGTCTTACCATGTGGAAGTCAACAGGAGCCAGACGTATAGCATGAGGTCAGTCATGGTTATGAGAGCAAGTTCTGTCTATGTTCACCTGTGGGACAGCTGCCCACACTCACCGCAGGAATTACAGACTCGGCAGTCATGAGCTGTCCACAAGGGCCCACGAGGCCAGAGGGCTCAGAAGAGGGACAGCTAATGGAGAGGTAGGGATTTCTAATGCAACAAGAGCTGTTGAGTTCTTGCTTCAGAAACATACTTATTTCCAATTCTCCCATGTTGGGAGCCGACTCCTAGCAGAAAGCGGCTATCATCTTTGCAGCCATCTCAAGCCATATACCCTGACAAGAGACTTGTTTTCAACAGCCTGCAACAGCTGAGCACACTCTGATAAACATCTTGTTTTTCTCACGTATCTTGTTTTGCTGTTTAGTGCCGCCCGAAGCTGGGCACACGTGGTCTCCTCACTGCTAGCTAGGCGCACGTGATATCCACGCTGCAAGGCACATGACGTAGTGCCTTCAGCTGTGCTTGTCCACGAGGGCAAGGCACGTGATAAAGGGTACAAATACCCAGGATTTCCTTTCAATAAATGAGACTTGATCAGACTCCCTGTCTTGTCTCCATTCTTCGCGTATCCGCCCCCACTCTCTCTCTTGCTAGCCCTGACCCGTGGACCAGAGCAGCAGAATGGGCCGTTACAAAGTGGCCCCCAGAACATGAGGCAGCTCGGGCAGTTGCACTCCCACCCTCCTTGATGCCCCTTAATAGTGCCAAAACTATCCCAACTTATAGCTTTTTCCCATCAACAGATGAGTAGAGTCACATTCATGCTGGCAGAGTACTACAGAGTACTACAGGAAATTAAGTAAACTATAACTAAAATTCCTTTCCTATTGCGGTTAAAATTGGGGAGATAATCTTCATAGAGTATGGGCATATGTCCACCAGACTTTAAAATGTAATGCAGATATTTTCACAAAGTAATAATGACAAGAAACACTTTCATTATGGTGCAATTACACCTTAAGCCAATAGCTGGTAAGAAGGGATCCCAAGGCAAGTATGTTCCTGATGTATGTGAAAAGGGAGACACATGACCTGTGCATGCCCCCATCCCATTCTGGCAACAAAGAGGTAGTCAGCTCCAGGGAGAGAAACCCACAGAGACTCAGAACACAACAAAATATCATTTAAGAAATGTCAGCACATGTAGCTGAGATAGCAAAGAAACTTACCCTCAATGGCCAGCAGCCAATGGGTTTGAGTCTACTGTCCATAGAAATGGGCTCATATTTGTGACTTTTCCTAAGGACAGTGACCAACCAAAGAACAATGCCCTGAAGCACTGAGTTTGCTGGGATTACATACAGATGGTGGATGACTCAGAAGCAGCCACTCCACTAAAAAGGCCATCTCTACATGAGTGATGCTCCCCTGGAACCTTTACCCAACTTGTAGGCAGCCCAACTGAAGGGTCTTCCATCCCCAGTGACTGCTGACTGTTAATGTAACCACTCGATTGACCTCTCGTCTTATAAGGAAACTCCTAATGGGTCACACTGGAATTCTACACAAAGCCTCCACTAAGACTTGACAGATCTCTGAGCTGTCCTTGACAAGCTCTGTCATGGGTTGTGACACACCAGATTCTGACACCAGCCTCTCCCCTGCTCTCTGATCTTTGGTGGCTCGTGAGGAAGAGAGTTAGGAAAGGAGGACTGTGAACACTCACCCCTTATACTGACTTTCCTTCTCCTGGTCAGAACTGGCTTTCCACTGTCCCAGCATCCTCTGGGGCCTTTGCCATCTATACACAACTCTTGGTTGTGAGCACCAACCAAGAGTGCTTGCTTCCTCCTTTGCAGAAAAGCAAGGCCAGCATTGCTCTCCCTACAGTACCCAGTGGGAAGGTTAGCACATTGGTGTAGAAAAGTGAATGGAAGATGGAAACCATAGACATGTGGACAGTGAGTGGGGGGACAGTGTGTCGTCATCCCTGGCACAGCAGGAACACCAGGAAGTGGGAGAGGTTACATGAACCATGGCCTGAATCTGTGTCATCTCCATCAGTGCTAGAGTCCCACAGTCTATCTTCAGCCTCATGGATAATACAACATTCTCAGCCATCTGGTCCCAGAATCCCACTAAGAGTTACAGAGAGATTAATAAGTAGGTGTTCCACCCACCATTGCTGAACCTATACAACCAATTCACAGGACAAATCCAGAAGAGCTGAGAAGAATTCAAAAGCAGCCCAAATCCCGCCCAAGGCCACTGACCTTGTGTTTCTCAGAATAAATGATAAGAGTCCAAAGATCCAACCAGTCAGGATCAGCCTGGCCTGGGGCCAGCAGCACTGACTTGAAATGGGGACCTGGTTTCCGATCTTCAAAATATGATCTAGTGAAACAACAATTTTCAGATTATCAGATAACAAGTAAATGGTTGGTGATTTGCCTTCATCTGATAAGGCAACATGTGTAAAAGTACCATTTCCATAAACAATTTTAGTAAACAGATTATAAATATACTTATTTTATGATGTAGCTTCCTTTCTAATTTTTTAACGTACCCTTTGGTAATTTCACATGTGTGTATAAGATATTTTGAACACATATCCCCATCCCCCCTTTTACATCCCTCTTCCACTCCCATGGGATGGCTTCTCCCCAGCAGGGTCCCTTCTTGCTTCAGCATCTTTTTTTTCCCCTCAGTTTTTGGTGACCCTTGAGTTTGATTAGAACTGAGGATGAATACAGGGCTATTTACTGATGCATGAATAACAACCCAATGACTACATCTATGAGGAAGATGGTTCCTTCCCCTCCCCTGGTACCCACTTAACCACCATGAGTCCTTGGGGAGGGGTGGGATCTCCAGAGTTCCTTCCCCAGCCATGATGGGATGTTGATAGGCCCAGGCTTCTGCAGGGTCTGTGCAAGTGACCACAGTTCTCACGAGTACATCCAGAACACAGTATCCCACAGCTCTGCTCTCTGCCCTGCAGCTCTTCCCCTTCTGCAGTATTCCCTGAGCCTTAGAGAGGATCACATAGATGTCCCACATAGGGCTGCACACTCAGGGCATGTGAGACCCTATTGCCAAAGAACCACACACTTAGTTTATGGACAAAGAGAGAGCAAGCTGGCTGAGCTGCAATAATCTCAGCCAGATATGAACCCTACGTGCCACAATGCTGACCTGCCAGGCAAGGTGTGCCCACTTGTACACTAGTGACATAGCTGTTGTAGGGGTAAATGGCTATGCTCTGATTCAATTCACGGCTTGATCCGCAAGACACTTACTTGTATGCCTTCACGGCAGAGAAAACAGTATGACAGAGGCCCAGGGTGAACTGGGACAGCAAGGTAAGTTTGTGAGTAAAGGCATTTGCTACCAAGCCTGATGGTTGAGTTTAATCCTTGAGGACATATGCTGTAAGGAAAGATCAATTCCCTCGAGTTGTCCTTTAATGTTCACACAGGTGCCATGCACACTCGCATGCACTAATAAACACACACAAAATACACCGGGTGGTGGTGGCACACGCCTTTAACCCCAGCACTTGGGAGGCAGAGACAGGTGGATTTCTGAGTTCAAGGCCAGCCTGGTCTACAGAGTGAGTTCCAAGACAGCCAAGGCTATACAGAGAAACCCTGTCTTGAAAACAAAAAACAAAAAACAAAAAACAAAAAAAACAAAACACACACACACACAAAAACAAAATAAACAAGTCTAAATAAAAAATATCAATAATAAAAAATAAAATAAATAAAAAATATCAATAAAATAAATAAAATAAAATAAAATAAAATAATAAAATAAAAGCTATCAATAGGGGCTGGAAAGGTAGCTAAGAGCATTAGATGTTCCTCCATAGAATCTGGATTTGGTTCCCAGAACCCACGCCGTGGTACACAGTGTCTGTAACTCCAGTCCCAGGGGATCCTACACTTTCTATTGTCTTCCATAGGTGCTGCACACATGCAGTACACAGATATACATGCAGGCAAAATCCTCACGCACATAAACATAAAGGATTACTTTAAAGGAAGATGATTTCCAGTAGAATACATAGGTTCCGTGTATTTTCCTACGAACACCTCCCTCCTTTTACTTTGCCTGCTAGCCTATAAAATGGGAGACTCTCTGAGGCACATGGGGAGAGAACCAGCTTCAGTGGTGTGCCTTTATTGTAAGGAACTGTCTCCACACGTGTTCAGGTCACAAAGCAGGGGCTCCTGTGCTGGCTGAGGGAGCTACACTGTGCAGTAGAGAAGTGTGTGACCAGGTGTGAACACCTGTGACCGTCAGCTTGCTGTGACATAATTCACCTTGACCTCAGAGGAGATTGACATGACTCCAAACACATGGCTCTAGATGTCCAAGAGCCCTTATGTCAGACGTCCTCTTGAGGAATAACAAGACATGTACACAACCCAGGGACAGATCCCTTTACAGCACTGTGTGCAGCCAGGATGGGCTCACTCACTTGAGTAAAGAAGAGTTACCTCCTGGAAATGCAGCCACTTCTGTGGATTCCATTACAGTGGCAGAGGATGAAAAGCTCCCCTTGCTCTGGAGGGAACCGTGACGGCAAAATCAATGCATCCTGTGTTTTCATCTTTACTGCATCTTTTAAAGATGGATAACAGGAAGCAGACGGTGAACTATGAACATAATCCCAAATGAGAAGCAGGCCAGAGAAGGCTAGTTTACACCTGTCTGCCTGTTGTGGATATCTGGCAGGGCCCATTTATACCTGTCTACCTGTCCACTTGTCGTAGACATCTGGCAGGGCCCCATTTACACCTGTCTACCTGTCTGCCTGTTGTGGACATCTGGCAGGGCCCCATTTATACCTGTCTACCTGTCCACTTGTTGTGGACATCTGGCAGGGGCTCATGAAGTTGTCTCCCACAGATGAGCCCTGAGCTTTAACTTCAACTGCTCAAGTCCAAGAACCTCCCTATTACCCAGGTTCAACACCATAGCAAAACATGTTTCTCTGAGTCTCCATGAGGTGAAGTTAGGCTCACCCATGTGTATGTGTGTATGTATATGCAAACAAGTGTGTGTGTGTGTACCTTTGTATGCACATGCTTAAAGAGGCCACAGAGCAATGTTAGGTATTGTTCCTCATTAATGATGAGATTGTGTTTTTAGACAATATCTCTTATTGCCCTGGAGCTTGCTGATTGAGCTAGGCTAACTGGCCAGCAAGAGCCCCAGGTATCCTCCTGCCTCACTCCTAGCACTGGTATTAGATGTATGTACCATGTTTGGTGTTTTAGCATGAGCTCTGAGGATCAGACTCAAGAACTTCATGCCTGCACTAGAAGGAAGCCCATAGCCCATTCTGAAAGCTGTTTGTTTGCATGTCAAAGGTCTGGCAAGCGATCATCACACCCCTTCATTGTTTTCCTGGGGATCCACTCTAAAGATAGATCCCAAAACTCAGGGGATATGGGATTATGGGTTTTCAACAGCATGACTAATAAACAACAATCCAAAACAATCTACCCACCCAACACCAAGCAAACAGACTCCATAGAGTCCAGTGTAGGCTGACAGTCAAAATACTTCAGGCCCATGTCTTATAAAGCATGGTGTTGGCATCAGAAGCGACACCTGACCGATCAGCCTGAACCCCAAGGGATGGATGGACAGTGTTAGAACACCAGGCTCTGTCAAAAGTATCCCCTCTCCAGGAAAAAGACATCGGGATGAGTATGGCCCTCATGCCTCACTAGACAACAACAGGGGGACAGGAGACATTACAAGGTCCCCTTCAATTACTGGAGGTCAGGCCTCTATCCCTGCCTTCACAAGATTAGATTCATCACAGCCCTTCTATACTTAGAGAAAGGAGGAGATGTCAGGGGCAGCCCTGCTTACACACTGAAGGCCTAAAATCAGCCATAGGTCTAAAATCAGCAATAGGCCTGACATACATATTTGCTAACACAAAATCTTGGGTCTCTGTGGAAAAACACTGAAACAGTTGGCTGTAAGCTATTGTAAACAGGCAGCTTTTGTGGAAATTTACCAGCTTGAGTAGTCATAGACCTTGTAAATAGGTAGCCTGGGCAGACAGTACCAACTTAGATAAGGACAAGTGAATCACAGGCAGAGTCATAGTGACCTGTCCCCTGAACCTTCACCCAGCTGATATCCTGTTCTGAAAGATATCTGTACTCCCCCTGAACAACCAAGCTCCGGTGTCATCTCCTTCCCCACATCCTGCCTTTTTGTGTTTATAACCCCTGTGTGAATAAGTAAAAATTATGATTTGATTTAAAAAAAAAAAAACCACCAGGCTCACACAGCCAAACTTAAAGATGCTCTGTAAATCAATAGAAATCTTAGTCATAGGCATTTTCTCCTTACAAGGAGCTACATGTGCATGCAAACCTGTATCTGAATAGGGGGAAAGCTGGTGTATACACTAGATGGTGTAGGTGTGGCTGTCCCTGAGCCCCAGGCTTAGAGGGTGTTCTCATGCTTTGTACTTTATTCTCTTTTCCAACATTCCATAAACAGCACTTGTTTATAATCAGGAAAAAATGAAATGTTCTCCCCAGCACAGCCCCAAGAGCTTAGATCTCCACATTTGTCTGTCTAAGGACCTCCGTGGGGCACCATCTTTCAGCCAAAAAGAGTCTGCTTGAATCGATTTTTATGCTGTTGGCGCAAGCATCTGGAGCAGGTTCTCCACGGTTAAAGCGATCAAGACGCCGCTTCGCCTCTACGGTTTATCAGATGGAGTCTCCGCCACTGCTCTGTCAACGTTCAGAGATTTGGGAATTATATTTAGGGGCAGATATGACTTTTTCATTAAAGGTTTTCCAAAATAAGCATAGATTCAGATTTTTTTTTTTTTAAGAAATCTGAGGGAGAGAGCCTGGGCTCCATTTGCTCAGTTTGTGTTGACTGAAACGTCTTTTGAAGTTCGGTAGAGAACAGCTCTATAGAGATCCGGGTACCAACACTGTTCCATTCTCTCTCACACGCAGATTTCCCCAGCTGGTGCGGCCACCTCTCATCAGTGAGGAAAGCGCTGACAGAGGCAAATTAGACAAAAAGGAGTTACTTTAGCCCACAGTTTCATGGAGAGAACAACATGTCAGCCAGGACCCCATCCATGGAGGCAAGAGATGACTTGTGAACTGTTACAAACTTAGTGAATCAGGAAGGAAGGCACTCAGGCCTGAACCAGCTCACCTACAACTCACTAGCCCCACCCCCATGGCCCTAAATTGCCCAGTGAAGGTAATCCCTTGTTCCCAAAGTTCCACATTCTCCAAAAACAGTGTCACCAGCTGTTTGCAGGGGTTGGGGATGGGGACAATTCATATTCAAACCATGACACTGGCTGCATTCACACATCTGTAGATACCTTTAGCTCAGCGTGTCTTTACCACAAAGGATGCTTGCACACCCATAGCCACAATCAAGACGCAGAACACTTCCATCACCACAAACGTTGCTTGGTCAGCCTATTTTTAATCCTCAAACTACAAGCAACTCTACCCGTCAATAGCCATCTGCTGTTCTTTTCCCTACGGCTGCTTCAGGGTTGGCTTTGTACATTCCTGCGTACAGTTAGAAGCTGTCCAGGGAATGAGACCCTGGCTGTTCGCTTCCTCTGAGTCTCAAATTACAGTCAAGGGAAGTCGGAAAAGGAAGTGGGGTTGCCTTTCCTTCCTGGTCCATGAACTTCATCGTGGGAGAGAGGCTGACTGGCAAGGGCTTTCTTTTGCACACCAGCTGGAGGAATACAGTACTTTGGCTCAAGACAGCTTCCCCCATCAGTGAGAGCAAAAGACTTTTGCATGGGCAGTGCCAGTTTGCAGAGTCTAATTTTATGGAATTCTCTGAATGGATGAGTCACATACACTAGTCCCCGAGTCAGTCCATTTGGATATCAACCAATTGCACACAGGCCTTAGGGCCCTCTGACGTGAAAATTTTCTGCAGAGAAAAGAAAACAACTCACCAAGCTTTCTCTAAATGTCGGCATGTGGTCTAGACTGGGTGTGTGCTGCATGTGGGTTTGGTTACAGGCAGGGGCTCAATGGCTGGCATACCCAACCACCACAGCCCCAGAGATACCAAGAATTGGCAGACATGCAGCCTCCTGGAATGAAAGATGGAACCATATAAAACCTTTCTTGAGAAGCTGTTTATCGAAGGCCTGGGTCAAACATGGTTATCCCTGTTGTAGGGTGAGCAGGGACACGGGCTATATGGATAGTGACCTACGGTCTCCACTGATAATAGTTGTGTTACTTGTGGAGTTTCAGATTCTACTCCAGGTGTAGATGCCATTTGTGGGTCCCCAGTTCCGGAGGGTGTCCCACGATGATCTCCTGGCTGAGGACAGAGTGAGAACAGGGAGGAAGGCTCCACTACTGTTTCTGCCGCTGCCTCTGCTGGCATCTCCACTGTCTGTTGGTCTCCCGCCTGGCCTGGTATGAGAAGTCTTGGCCAAAGGGCACAGAGTGTGAGCAGGGAGGAGAGATTGCCTTCCCCACTGCTGCCTCTGCCCGAGTCTCCGCTGTTGCCACTTGGTCACTCCCAGGTGCTGCACCTGTCTCTCCACGCTAAGCCGACCTGGGCTGGGCCATGGGAAGCTGGCTAGCTGGCAAGGAAGCAGCTTGGTGCCCTAGGAAGTTTCCGGGAGAGCAGATCTCTCCCCAAGTGTTACAGCTCTTGAGACATAAACTCTCAGACACCAGGATGATTCTCGAACGCACCTTTACTTCTCCTGAATAGAGCCCTTATATACAGTTTCAGGGTGGGTTAGGGTCTGGCAACAGATAACACCTATTGGCTTGGTCTGAGAGCTTGGAGATACCTCATCTACATGTGGGAGAGCCTGAGACACTGTTCCTCATGACTGATGGTCATAGACCTCTCTTTGGGAGGGGCTGTGGAGGGCAGAAGCTGAATGAAAAGAACCAGGGCCTGGGGGCAGAGCCAAACACCTGCCATCCTGATAAAGGTCCGGGGTTCAAGACTTGCTCAACCAGGCACCCAGCTGCTTCTCTCAGCCCAGCACCCCACAGCCACTGTGCATACATCAGATATGAGTCATTAATGGACCACTGTTGACTACTGGACCAAAGTGAGATGAGCCACTCTAAAAATAAATGTACTTGCAAATGTCTAATACACCTCTTGCTCCTCTATCTGTGACCCTCTCTGTGTCTCTCTCCTGCTCCAGTACCCATGACTCCTTCCATGTCACCCCTCCTGCACCCACGACCCCTCCCACTCTGTCACCTCCTGCTGTGTTTTTGTTAACAGACAGGGCTTTATGTCGCCTTTATTGGCCCTGAACTCTGATCCTCCTGCCTCTGCTTCCCAGGTGCTAAGACTACAGACATATAACACCATGCCAAAGCTCTGTCATCAAGATTTTAAAAAGAGTTTTGCTCCTTCAAGTTCTTCTTGCAAAAGACAGGATACACTAGTACCTTGCCCCCCCCCCCTTCCGTAGGCTCCTGGGCCTCTTTTGCTTACAGACATCCCTTTAGAAAATTAACATGGAAGAAAAGAATGAGTCAAGGGGTTACCAACAGTGTTCCAGGTACAGGATAGAGAAAGTCAGAGTGGGGGGTTGAATTAAAATGGCCTGCATAGACTCACAGGGAGTAGCATTGTTGGAGGTATAGCCTTGTTGGAGGAAGTGTGTTATGGGGGGGGGGGAGTTTGACGTTTCAAAAGCTCAAGCCAGGCTTAGTGTCTTTCTCTCTCTTCCTGCTGCCTGCCAGTCAAGATTTAGAACTCTCGGAGACCTCTTCAGCACAGTGTCTACATGCATGAAGCCGTGTTTTCCACCATGACAGTAGTGAAATAAACCTCTGAACCTGTAAGCCTGCCCTAATTAAATGCTGTCCTTTATAAGAGTTGCCGTGGTCATGGCATCTATTCATAGCAATAAAACCCTAAGAGAGTGGGTAAAAAGAAATCTGCTGTGTCTGGGTGTTGGAATTTAAGGGTTTCATCATTTCTCCCTCCCTGGTGCCACAGCTCAACTATGTCACCTTTGACCTTGTTCTACAAGAGTTCTTCTCCTAGCCTATGTCCCCATAGATTCTTAGCCTCTGGGACAGGAAATTTGTCTTCAGCCATCTTAAAGGTGAGGCTTAATGGGTTTGATTTGGGCTGCCTGTTATTATAAACCTAAGAAGTCCTAATTAATGTAAGGGGAGTTCCTGACAGATTGAAATCAATCAGCCTTTGATATGGATGGTGGTACCAACAGGCCTTCTCCTGAGATTTTTAGGCCAGCCATGCCTAGCATCATATGGCCTCTGAAGGAGGTGACTGTCCAGCACTGTTGTCCCCAATAAGCACGTGTGCTTGAGCATTTGGTTTGAGAAGGTCATGGAATCTTTAGGAGTTGAAGTCTGAAAGAACTGGGTCACATGGGATACTGGGTCACATGGGATACTGGGTCACATGGGATACTGGGTCACATGGGATACTGGGTCACATGGGATACTGGGTCACATGGGATGGGCCTGGATCCCACTTCCTATTCTCTTTCTCTGCCTGGCTCCTTCTGGTCCTTCCAACATGGTCCTCTCTACCATAATAGAATGAATTTTTTGGCAAAAACCAAAATCGAACATTTCTGCCCTAATTTACTTTTGTGAGCACATCTTATCACAGAGGAGGAAAAGTAAGTCACAAGGCACGAGCCACTGTCTATAGGCAGCTGCTGGCTTTGGAAGCTTGGACTTATCCCTGCCAAGGGAGGGGGTGGCACCTGGAACCCTCATGGAACCCAGTGGGTCTTGAATGCAGGTGGCCTGAAGGGTGATGCAGGCTGTCAGAATGCTCAACCTGGGCCAGTAGACACACTTAAACACAGGAGAATAGGAACTGAAACCACTCACCCAGTTAGGTAAGATGCAAATGTATTAACAGTCTTATCAATTTCTTCTATTTCAGTCAAGGGGCCCAATCTAAAACTATTACCTCAGTCTGCTGAACGCTACTCTGAGCAGCCACCTCCAGGTTCTGTGTTTTTAAAGTCTCACAGGCAACTAAGCAGCAATGAAAGCTCCAAATTCTCCCTTTTTAGAGGTGTGTTTCCACTCATAAATGTTCTCAGACATGGAAACACGAGTCTACCGAAATGAATGTGAAGGCTGGAAGCTGTACACACTGTGTGCTCACACACACCAGAAGCCGCACCCACTGTGTGTTCCTACATACCAGAAGCTGTGCCCACTGTGTGCTCCTACACATTAAAAGCTGTGCCTACTGTGTGCTCATACACACCAGAAGCTGCACCCGCTGTGTGCTACTACACACCATGAGTTCTCCATCCCCTGCCCTGCCCTCCACCATCACTTCCTGCAGGTTCCCCACATACCTAGCATCTCAGCTCCTCTCCTCCACATTCGACTTTTTGTTTTAGCACCAGATCTTTCCCCAGAAAGAGAATGGAGCCCATATCATGACCATTTGCCTTCACTGCCAAGGGGATTAAAACATAAACAAAAAGGGAAGAGGGCTCCCTGGAGTCCTGAGTAAGATTAGATGCAACTAAATCTCATGGACATTAAAGTAATAAATCTCCTTTGGAGTGGAACCCAAGCTAGTCATGTAGAGGAGCGCCCAGGGCAGGCAGTGGTGGGGGTGGAGGAGGGAGCCAGGGTCAAAACAAAGGTCACCAATTTCCTCCCCTTGACGCAACAACAAAGGCAAAAACCTTGCACTTTGCTTTTCTGCTCAGTCATCACTGGGTAGAAACTCTGTTGCAAACCTCTGTCCCTCAGTAACACTGTTTCCAAACTAAAGACAGCAGGAAGAAAGAAAACCCAGAGGTGGGCATAAGGGATGAAACTCCCAGAATGAAAGCTTAAAAAGTCCAATGGCAACCTCCCCGAGCCCTGAGAATGAAGTGAAAATAAGGAGCAATGTTAACTGACTCTCACTCACCATCTTGAGTTTCCTTCCAGGTAGGTGTTATCACACAGAAAGGAAAACGACTTTCTTCTAATGAAACCCTACCCACTCCAGATCCCTTCTCTCCCCCAAAGCACAAGTTAGATAAATTAAGGTAGGGGAAAAAAACACAGCAGCTTTATGTCCAATGCTAACCCTAAATGGCACCAGAAAATAACCTCAGCTTTCCGAGGGACTCCTGAAGTTTCTTCACAGATCCAAGCAATAGGAAGCATAGAAGATTTCTAGGGCCAGCCTGGCTTGTGCCAGGGCCCTGCCTGACAGTCCTGTAGCTAGCTATACAACCAGAGGAAGCTGTCGTCTCTCAAGATCAAATGATCAAGGGCCAAATGATCCCAGAAGTGGATTTGTGCACCATATTGTAGGAAGGGCAACTTCTGCTCAGAATTCTCCACTTGGGCTATATCCACACACCACTCATGGTGCTTACCAAAATAAAACACACGTGTTAGACAAGGCATTGCCCTCTACCCCAGGCATTCTGTAGCCAGACTATCATCTGCAGAGTCATTACCCTCCTCATTTGTGTCTTTCTAATGTCACAGGAAAGTGCTTGTTTAGAAATTTTAAAATGAATTTAAAAGGCAACGAGGGCCTGATGATATTCAAGATTAAAAATGTTAAACTTTGTTTAAAGACAGTGAGAAACTCCCACCCTGTGACTTTAAGTCATGTCATTTGACATTGGCTCTCAGGAGGATATTAATACAACATGCCAGAAGTTTGATATATCATGTCCCTTGACTGCTATTAAGAGACTAGATTTATATATATTTATTTATATATAAATTCATATTCATTTGCATGTAAGCTGGTTGTGTATTAGATCACAGTAAATTATTCTTGGTGCTTTGATACACGAGTCTCATTCCTCTCCGATTTCTAGGAATTGAATGCAAATCAAATATTGCGTAAACATGGCAGCACCCCACTTCAAACTCTTCTCCGAGATTTATTTTTCCAGAGTCAAGTGCAAATATTTACTACATTTGACAAAGTTCAAAGGACTTTGATTAGAAAGGCCCCTGGTAAACAGCTTCACTTACCCTGCTGGACTCCCCTGTAGAATTCCACTCAGGGGCACTTGTGTTGGCCAGTCAAGTCATTCACATAAGGTTCCCTCTTAACTCCACTTTACAGAACTTTGAAAACAGGGGAACAGTATTCCCTGCTGTGTTGCCTTCCCAGAATGCACTGAGTTTAGCATTTTGGTAACGTCAAGCCTTCTCCTTAAGGAGGAAACTTGGGTGATTATTCCAAAAGTTCTGCTCCTGCCATAACAGAAAGGGAGCTGAGGAGACATAGAACAAATGAACCCATCAGGGATGCAGAAAGCTGTAGAGTGGCTGGTCTTGGGCAAACCGTATTTGAGCAATAGACTAAAGAAGTCTATCTAAGCTGCATGCAGTTAGGATATGAAGCTGAGTATGAAGCTGGGGTAAGCTGGATACCATGAATATCCAAGATGGCACCACCCACTGTCCACACAAACAGAAGCCTCACAAAGAGTTAAAGCATAGCATGAATATCCATGCTGGGGTCTAAGCCCACTATGCTTCTTACCATGACTTTCAGCTTCCTGGACTCCTGAACCCACATAGGACGAAGCACGTGAACTATTCAGGTATCTGAGTACAGTTGTTTCTGTTCTGCACGGGTGAACTGGGGAGTCTAAGAAGAACTGCTTCCAAGGAAACCTCAGGCCAAGTGCAGGTTACCACAACCGTTCTGAGCAATGTAGACATAAGATCAACAAAGGGTGAATGTCATACTGTTCATCCCTGTGTACACACATCCTTCTAGTGGGGACCAGATCTCTCAAGACAAGTCTGTTGTCCATTAAAGAGAATAATAGTGTACTTAAAAAGAATCGAACAGATAGGTACTGAGGTCACAAGTGAGCCCAAGGAAAACTTTCTCGGAAACATGTTCACTGTATGGGGAGGGTGGGAGGGTGCAATTGGTAGGAAAGGAGGAAGAGAAGCCAGGGATGATTTGGAACCATTGAATTAAACAAGAAATGCTGTGTCCAGAGCCAGGCTAGCCACCTAAGTTTCTCCTTCTAACCCAACTTCATATTCAACTTCATATCCTAACTTCATCCTGTTCATACTGACTCCCTCTCTGACTCCTCTCTCTGCCCCTCCCTCTCACTCCCTCTACCCTTCTTTCTCTTCTCTCCTGCCTTCTTTCTCTTTGTTTCTGAACCATGCTTGCATTCTCTGTGTGTGAATCAGGCACACACAATGAATGGTCCAAGCTCTGTCTCCACCCAAGGTGCCTCGTGATCAGCTTACCCAACATTCTGTGACCTTGGTCATAGCCAACAAGAGAAGATCTAAGCTCCCACTCAGGCTAAGCTCCAGCACGCGAGCTCCTACTACAACACCTCTCCTGCTTGACCCTAACAGGAAGACAGGTGGTCTCTGTAAAATAAAAACTAAAAATAAAAGCTATCTCAGCCTTTTGTACTCACGTTCCTGGAATTCTGAAGGCAACATTGTCCAGGACATTTGTGGACTACTAGCTCAGCCTCAGCTTTTAGTTTTGTTTGCTTTTAAAGAATAAGCTATAGGTGGGCCGTGTGAATCCACAGTGCTATGACTGTTTTGCCTGACACAGTATTACAAAATTTCCAAGTGGGGTGGTAGACGCAGATAGGTGGGCACATCCCTGTAGGAGGAGCTAAGGTGGGAGGAGTAAGGAGAGGAAGAGGAGGAGTAAGGAAAGGAGGAGGAGGAGGAAGAGGAAGAGCTAGGAGAGAGATGAGAGAGAGAGAGAGAGAGAGAGAGAGAGAGAGAGAGAGAGAGGAACATGTAGGCAGATGTTCACGTGTCTCTGGCAGTCAAAGGTAGTTGGTATATCTAGGTTGGGTATTGGGTTACACCTCTGATTGTATGGGCATTTTGTTATTGATCATTACCAAATATATAAAGCCTTGGGATAATCTAAGCATTAGATTACCAAGCCCGTGTAGTTGGTGGGATAGTCTGGGCAATGCTCAGCCTTGCAGAGCCATCTCCCATGCTGGTGTCTTGTGGGTGGCAGGATTGGTGTTTCTGGCTGGCCGTTTCTAGCTGTGGTGCATATGTGGCCTCTGGCCATGGAACATGGTGGCTGAGCTAGGCAGAGTCTCCGCAGCTTAGATAGTCGACTTGACCAGTGGCCGCTTTAAGTAATTACTACAACACATCCCTATCTTGCAGTCTTAAAATCAGACCTATCCCCAGTATTGTCTCCAGTATTTATGGCCTGGTCATCAAGTACCAAGTGGTACTGGCACATAATACAGATAATTCACTTTTTTTTTTTTTACTAAGCCTTCAAATACTAAAGCATGTAAATTCAAAATCAGTGAACTGGACAATTTTTCCACCCAATCCTTATACACAAGAAGCTTGAGGACTGGAGGTAGCAAGGTCTCCTAGCTACAACATTCTATGGAAGAGTATTAGGGACATAAGCTTGGCCACACCAACTGTTGCCTCATTTCTCACTCTATGCCAGGAGGCTCTTCTCACCCTCCTGAAGGAGGCTGTCCAAAGCTCACACAGTGGTGCCTTTCAGATATCCCCAAATCCAAGGGAGGCAGTGACGTGGTGGCATCTGATTCTGCTTTCCATCCATGTGTCTTTGCGTTTGCATTTGAACTATATAAAAAAGCATAACATATATCCTAACCTACACTGTGAGATGATCTCAGTCAAGCAAGACCAAACAGCCATCACTAGTCCCCCATTGCTGTCTGTGATGAAAACCGCCATAGTCTAATCACTGAGCGGGCAAGTAGTATTTCAGCATGGGAAGTAGAAGCATTACCCATGGTGCCTGCTGTCCACAGTCTATGCAGGCTGACTCATCCCACACCATTGCCCAGTTCGCACTCCTTACCTGACACCCTCCTCTGCATCCCTTTCCTCCTCCCCTTATCCCTATAACCAGCCTTCCACTTACTGTTCGTGCATTGTATACTTCTATTCAAGACTCCACATAGATGTGAGGCCAGCCGTTGTTCCTCTTTCTGGATTCAGCCATCTGACAAATGGCAGTGTCCTGCAAGCATTCTGCGCCGTCCATGCGCACTTGTCATTTGCTCTTGACTGTTGTGAATAATGCTCAGATGATGAACATGGAGTGTGTGGGTTTCACTCCGTGAACTGCTAACTTTCTTGAGTTCGCTATATACCCCAGTAATGGGATTTCCAAATGTTGCCTCCGCTGGCCTTGAGCTTGCTGTAGAGCTCAGGCCGCCATTGGTTTTAGTTGTTTTCATTTGGGTTTGGAGTTTTAGGGGGTGTTTTTTCCTTTGGTTTGTTTGGTTTTGGTTTGGTTTTTGGGAGGGGTTGTTTTCTTTTGTTTTGTTTTAATGCAGGGTCTCAAACTCCTTACGAATGCAAGCCTGGTGGAATCCTGATCTTCCTAACTCCACCACATCCCAACACATCCTGGCAATGCCGTGGAATTCATTTTTATACAGCCGCATATGCTACCCCTGCCGCTTTCCTGGGAGAAACCTTCCATGCCCCTTGTCAAGCACACTTCACTCATCAGCCTCACGGGCTTCACTAACTTAACTTTAAACTTGAAGATGTTCCTACATCTGCCTGCTGTAGACGAAATCCAACTGAATGTTTCAGGGGGAATTCAGACTAGGATTTAAAGCACACAGAAGGTTCCTCTGTCAGTGAAAACTGATGATCTATCAAGGTTGTATGACACTGGGACTTACACTGGGCCTCTTTTTTATTCAGCAAGGGTTCACCTTCTGTGCACAGGTGAGGACTACAATATCTCTGGAGCCAAATAACAGTCATTAGCCATCTCCTTTCCTTGCCAATTAGGCCCAGTAATTAAAGATGTAATATTTATCATTATTTATCGTACTTACTAAATTCCAGTCTAGACTTCTCCCAAGAGTTTCTGAGGCCCCAAAGAAGGAGGGGAAATCCAGAGACAGAACTTGTCTGGCTTCCCAGTGACCCCACAGCAGCTGCCTCTAGCAGACCCCTCGGTGCAGCCCAAACCATCCCCTCAAGGCCAGAGCACTCCGCTTTGCACCTAGCTGGTGTGGTGTACTGTGGATCTGTGAAGATTCTCTAGGAATCTTCAAGCTGCCTCATTAGAACTTTGGGACGCATGCTTGTGAGTAAATACATTTGGGCATAAGGGATTTAGGCAAGTTTGCCATTGGTGCCAGCACGCTGACTCCTCAGACCACGGCCTTGCCGTGTAGTTGTGCATGCACCAGAGACCCAGAAGGGAAGGAGGGATCTGTACCTCTGAACCGTGATAGCTGAAGCAGATCTCACTAAAGCATGGCAGAAGCACACACACTTGTGGAGCAGAAACCAGTGCAGAGAACCGGACATCCCTCCCCAGGGTGTTCTCACTCTGCCTGCCCTTAACTACTTCTCTTTCCTGGTACCTTACAGGAATCAGGATGTTAACTTCCACAGAGAGGATACCTTCTCAAATCCCCCTGCCTCAGCTTCCAGCATAAGAAGAACTCTTCTGTTCCTGCTCCCTCTCAAACAGCAAGGATGGCTATGGTGACTTTCAGTTTCCCAGGACATACTCAGGGCAAAGAATGCTGACGGAGCATCTGCCTCTCACTGGGAAGTCTTGTGATTCAATGGTTGAGTGCTGAGTTTTGAGTAGGGAGTTTGGAACAGTTTCATCAACATTTGGGAGAGGGAATCTTCAGAGGTGGACAGGACACTATACTTCAGAATCTGCCTCCAAAGTCTGCCTTTATTTATACCAATGAAATGCAAGCAGATTTTTATGATTTAAACCACTGTACAGAGTCTAGAGTCTACTTCACTAGATTTATATGCAT
The DNA here is from genome assembly GCF_004785775.1 of Grammomys surdaster. NCBI lineage: Eukaryota > Metazoa > Chordata > Mammalia > Rodentia > Muridae > Grammomys > Grammomys surdaster. The sequence goes on from NW_021604615.1 coordinate 5,844,920, forward strand.
ACAATATGTATGTATGTATGTATGTATGTATGCATGCATGCATGTATTATAGAACATATGGGGGAGAGGGAGGGAGAGGGAAGGAGACAGCCAGCATGGAAGGTATAACTAAGAAGAAATAGAATGGAAAATAATGATTCATATCTAACACTTGTGACAAAAACCTTGCCTTAGGGAACTTCATACTGAATAAAGTGGCCCTGTTTCTATACATTTCCACTCCTTGTTGATCTATTTATATAAAACTTCAGCCTATTATTAATCGTAAGTCATTTCTAAATTTCATTCTTTAATGTGTGTGTCCCTAGAATTATTCTTATCAATATCTTATCATCTCTATAAATAACACAAAAACGAGACCAAGAGTCTTCCCTACAGATGTGAGGGGTCTCCATGTCTCCATACTTCACATTTAGACACTCCTTCAGAGAGTTCACAGGGCGCGAATACTCAGAACATGGGCACATGGGGGAGCCTTTGGAATCTCAGTACTGACCTGGGAAACCTTGTTAAAATCGCTACTGAGGAACTGAAGCAGTGGCACACAGGTTAAAGAGTGTGCTGGCAGGGTTGAAGACCCAAGCTCCAAGCCAGAACCCGAGTAAGAAAGCCGGCACACACTGTAATCCCAGCACTGGGGAGGTGGAGTCAGGAAGATATCTGGGGTTTTCTGGACAGCCAGTCTAGGATATTTGAATTCTGCCCAGCAAGAGACACTATTTCAAAAAGCAAAGTGGGTAGCAAATGAGGAATGACATTCAAGGTTGACCTCTTGCCTCTGGATAGACATGGATGCACATACAAGATGTGCCCAAACACACATGAAGAGATACACACACACATATTCCCCCTTACACAGATGGACTTACACTTACATCTCAGCTACATGGATTCTGCCCAATATCCAGTTCAAATGTACAGAAGTTTCAATAATTCTGAATAACCAGGGATGCTTGTACTCTTGGGTGGAATTTGACCAAGAAAAGACTTCAATTATCTCAAACCCCATCACTCATTTCCCAGGGAGCAGAGTCCTGGACATCATAAACATTTGCTTATGTCATGGTAGTTTTCAAGACAGATAATGAGCAAAGACTACTTCTTAAGCTGACTTTCATGGTCAGCTTCATAACTAACAAGTCAACCAGCTCCTGTCCTTGTTCAGAAAGAAAAAGAGGGATGCTCCTAGGACTGTGAGCACGCAGACTGCTATACCTGAGGTTTTCAGGATGGTTTCTGCAAACTCCAATTGTCCAAAGCTGTTTAATTAAAACAACTGTTAGCATGCTTTATAGTAGGTGTCATATAAGAGATGTAAAGATAAAGTTAATTCACAGTCTGGATACCCCGGCTCAGAGGCACCTTTACAAATGGAACTGTGATTGACAGGAGAACCAACCGAGACAGAACCTTCTGGAAACAAACTCTGATGGCATGAGAGTGTTCTCAGACTGCCCACAGCTGTCTGCTGACCTATGCAACATCAATAACTGTTCCCCTCTCCAGCTGCCCTTCGGCCTCCTGCTGGAACCTCCAGTGAGCCTGGCCAACCTCCTTTGGCTTTTGGCCTGCATCACTCTGAACAAATTCATTTGTACCCGGACCAGTGTGAGAGTCCCTGCCCAGAGACCATTGCTGAAGCTGTCTTACCACACTGTGTTGTAAAATAATTACCAGGACCCCAGTAGGGTGAAAGCTGATGGCACATAGCACAGCATCCACTTCCTGCATCTAATAAACAATTACTGGGTGTCTTTTTGTGATACCTTGAGTTGGCCAGGATGGGTAAGACATGCCTCAACCCTCAAAGAGCTTGAAGCCGAGTCATGGAGTAGGCAGGAACATGAGAACTCCTATAGCTACGACATTCTTACCAGGACTGAAACATTTCAATTGTTAAAGCTAGGGTTCGGGGGGGGGGGGGCTGGAGAGACAGCTCAGTGGTTAAGAGCATTACTGCTCTTCCAGAGGTCCTGAGTTCAATTCCCAGCAACCACTTGATGGTTCACAACCATCTGCAGTGGGATCTGATGCCCTCTTCTGGTGTGTCTGAAGACAGTGACAATGTATTCAAATATATTAAAATGAATAAATCATTAAAAAAAGAAAGAAAAAAGCTAAGGTTCTTCCCAAGTATCCCTGACATCTTCCTGTCCTTTGCTCATGAAGCCCTGAGATAGTCTCACCTCAGTGTCTTGGACACATATGCAAAGCCCCTATAGTCAAAGAAAGCCACTTCCTGAGGCTCAAGGAAGTTGCAGGACTCTGTGGAGCCCCTCCGCATCTAACTTCGAGCTCCAGGGGAACCTGTGCCTCCTCACTTTCTTTCAGCCTCTGAACAGTCTTGGAGGCGGTGATAGCAAACACCCCATGCTCCACTAGAATTCTACCCATCCTGGCAATGATAGAGGAACTACTAAAATTACTGAGTTATGTTATTAAGTTTGCTATGGCCGGGCAGTGGTAGCGCACGCCTTTAATCCCAGCACTTGGGAGGCAGAGGCAGGCGGACTTCTGAGTCCGAGGCCAGCTTGGTCTACAGAGTGAGTTCCAGGACAACCAGAGCTACACAGAGAAACCCTGTCTCGAAAAAAAAAAAAGTTTGCTATGCTTATCCCCAGCTCTGTGATTTTTCATGTAATTAAAGCCGTTTTGTCAGGTGTATACCTACTCAGAACTGAGTCACGTGTCCCCTGTGATCTCCATTTGGATCATTTCTACTGCTCTGCTCTCAATAGCACCCGTCTCTCCTCTAGTGGCCTCTAAACTGCCAGGACGTCAACCCAGACGATTTTCCATTTCACATATAGTATGTGAACTAGTTTTAAACTTTATTCTTTCCCTCTCCCTCTCTCCCTCTCCTTCTCCCTCTCCTTCTCCCTCTGCCCCCTCCCCCTCCCCCTCCCTCCCTCCCCTTCTCCACCTCCTCCCCCCTCTCTCTTTTCAGTGCCATACTCTGTAGCCCAGATTGGCCTTGCACTCACAGGCTCCTGTCTCAGCTCCTGACTTATGCCCAGTTCATGCTTTCTTTTCAACAGTAACAGCTGAAGCTTGATCTACACCCTCTCTATTTTCTTCTTCCTCTTCCTCTCCCTCCTCCTCTCCCTCCTTCTTCTCCACCTCCTCCCCTCTTCCCCCTTCTACTCCCCTTCTTCCCCTCCTACTCCTCCTCTTCCTTGTCCTCCTCTCCTCCTCTCCCTCCTGCTCTCCCTTCTCCTTTGCCTCCTCCTTTCCCTCCTCTTCCCCCTCTACTCCCCCTCCTCTTCCCCTACTCCTCTCCCTCACCCCCCCTCCTCCTCTTTGTCTCTGTCTTAAGATGCATTTGCTTTTATTGTTTAAAGCAGTGTCTACCAACATGAGTTCTAACACGGTCACTTACAGTATGTCCCCTCTAGCCTTTCCCTTTTCTAACTGTGGTTTCATTTTCATGCATATCTTCATATCCACTGCCATCTTTTGTGCATGTGACTGTCTTAGTTTGGATTTCTATGGCTGTGATGAAATACCATAACCAGAAAGGAGGTCGGGGAGGGAAGGGTTTATCTGGCTTACACTTCCATATCACTGTTCATCACTGAAGGACTTCAGGACTAGAACTCACACAGGGCAGGAACCTGGAGGCAGGAGCTGATGCAGGACCATGGAGGGGTGCTGCTTACTGGCTTGCTTCTTCTGGCTTTCTCAGTTTGCTTTCTTATAGAACCCAGGACCACCGGCCCAGGAATGGCACCACCCACAATGGGCTGGGCTCTCCTGAATTGATCAGTAACGAGAAAATGCCTTACAGCTGGGTCTCATGGAGGCTTTTTCTCAGCTGAGGCTCCTTCCTCCCTCCTAATGACTCTAGCTTGTGTTGTTGATACAAAACCAGACAGTACAGTGACTAACACTTTAGACAATGTGATGTTGACTCTCTGAACTCTTGGTTTCTTTACAAAAGATGAACATCAACCTGGCAGGCAGTTGATGTGGTGGTGGACAGTTGGACTTTCTGGGCTCCTTAAGTTTCAGGGATCTAGAGCAGCCTTTATGCGCTAGAGTGGAGGCAGACTGCCTGGTATCTATCTTCCGTGATCCCAGTAATCAGAAAGCCTGGGAATTCAGAGCTGTCTCTTGGTACCCAGTGCAGGATCCCAGCCTCTTGTAACAAAATGCTCTGCTGAAGCCTGCCTCTGCTCATCCACACTGAGGCTCCAACCAGCACACTCTGCAGACTTGGTGCTCTGTGTGAGTCCTTTGAGTGCTTCTCACCCACACCAAGTGCCTCCAAAGTCAACACTGTGTCCACCATCCAAGGAGGTCACAGAGCAATGAATCTTTCCAGCTTCCCTTGCCAGGCTCAGGACCAGCCCCTGCAGGAAGCTGATGAGTCCCAGCCTCCTCTGTGAATCACAGGGTCCAAGCCTGCTGTGTTGTATACGTAGTCCAGGGTTTGGGCATTTGTTTGTTATTTGTCTTTGAGACAAGCTCTCCTGTAGCTAAGACTAGCCTTACCCTGTTCCTCCTGCCTCCCCTGCCAGGTACTGGGACATTAAGTATATACCACCTGCTCAGTTGCAGCCCATTACAGCAGAAGAACAAGCCAGTGCCAACACTCCATTCAGTATTCCCCAGACTAGTTTTAGTTGATATTTTCTAACTTTCTGGAGGTGGGGAAATGAATGATAACTTATTGTTTTTCTTTTTGTTTATCTGCTTTCTCTTTTTACTAACCTCTAAAGTAAATCAAAGACTTACACTTCACCAATCTCTGCCACAGTTTTCTCAGTTGTTTGTCCTTTAAATCATTTTTGATGTTTCTTTTGGTGAGGTGCGTGGGAAGAAAGATCCAAAGAGAAATGTGAATCCCCAAGAGCCTATTCAACGGATCCCCTCCATCCATCCAATTCCCGGTGTTTACCGAGTGACTCCACCTCTGTTCCCAACCACTGAGACTGTGGAGAACACGGTCCCATTGTAGGCAAGTGTCAGGAAGTCAGTACTTTAGACAATATGGTTCTTTGGATCAAATTGAGCCGAGTTTCTCCCTTGTCCTTTCTGTCAAGGATATGAGTATTCTCACTGCACCGCCCTCGCCAGCTGAAGCTGCCTCAGCAAAGAAGCTGAGGTCCCCAAATCCAAAGCCAGGAATGTCATTCATGACATGCTCCAAGTTAGTCACATTCAGGAAAACTAGGAGCTGCCTACCAGAGTGCTTCATGCAGGAAGTCTGCTCCAAAGTTCCCCAAGCAAGCCCAAGACTCCAAAGGAGATGGCTTTGGCTTTGAGGGTCCTAGCAGGGATCTCACAACTGTGACAATCACCCAGAGCCTCACTGACGGGCTTCTGGCTCACTGCAAGGTTCCTGATTTATGGGACTGAGGATTTCTCAGTTCCCAAATGCTCATGCTGGGGACTTACCTTTTATTACTTCTCAGGGAGAATCTCACAGCAGCCCCATACAGATGCCTCCTTCTAGGAAGCCTTCCTGATGCTCCAAACTCAAGAAGGGATCGTCTTCTGTGTTGCCTAAATGTCCTCCTACACTTGGGCCTGAAATAATACTGCAAGAATGTGCCCAGCTGGGTAGTGTTGAGTTTGGGGATGCCACACAGGGTGCCCTATAAGACTGCTTGTGGTTTGGAAAAGCGACCAAGATGGATCAGTCTGAAGAGGCTGCTTCAGGAGCCCAGAAGACAGTGATTTTAGTTCCCACCTGGATAGTCCACTGCCTGTCTCAACAGAGGGCTGCTGTAAGCCAGAACCTGGATCTTCTGAAGGTCATGGCAGTGTGGATGAGATCCTGGAAGACAGGGAGAAAGGTGACATTACATCTTCAGGCATGTGTCCCAGTCAGCTGGGCACCAAGAGACCGAAGACCATCTCTACCGGTGGACATCCACTCCCTCATCTATTGACCTGGGGGTCTTGCACTTGTATTTGGCTTGTTCAGCTCCATCTTACGACTCAGTCCAGGGATGACTAAATCATTCTCTATGACCTTATGACCTTGTTTACCTACAAAATATCTGTGCCAGATTCCGAACAGCAGATTTAACCTTGAACCAGGAAAAACAGTCGTTTGTATGTTGGGATGGACTGAGGGAGAACACCCTCCTGATCCTGAGGAAAACAATCTCCCACCCTTGCCAGCAGTGATGGGAGCTGCCACTGTGGTAAAGAAGGCAGGCACAAGAACGTGTACGTTTGAGATGGTAGTGGTGGTATTTCTTTTGGGAGACAGCATCCATGTGTACACTAGTGAGTGATGTTTAGTAACCATGCAGCTGGAGAAGGGGCTAAGAGACAGACAGAGTTCCCCAGGAAAACGAGGCACGGAGGTTTTAAGCCGTGTACGGTGGATCAAAGCCCAATGCTCCAATAAGACGGTGTTCTCATTAATAGGACACGGTGTCATCAGTGTATTTTTAGCTCAGGAACCGGAATGCTCTCAATATCACATGACCAAGTGTGACACAGGTGGCCAGAAATTAGGGCAGGTTTTGTTTTCCTCTCCCGGGATGCAAAGTGCTCAGTTTGTTGGAGAAAAATAGGAACACCACCTATCCAGCAATGCTTCTTTTTCCTGACTCCGGGATGTAATTTTTTTATTGAATATATGCAGGGCAGTGTGGGTTGAAAGGCCTTTCTAAGGTTAACCAGATGATAGATCCCTCCATGTGCATGTTTGTGACGTGTTACATGCAATCCTGGGAATTTGGCTCGCTGTAAAGTGCTTGCTTACAGAGTATACAGCCCTGGGTTTGCAACAATACAAACGGGCTTGCTCTGTGTTTTCTACTACCCTGTAACACCTGCTTCCCCAGCTTGGTCAGCCATTTAAAGCATTTAAAATTCTGGAAACTGGAAGCTCATATGGGGCTCACGAACTAAAGCCAAAGAATCATCAGAGTGGGGTCCCTACAGAACCCACACACTCCCAGTTCCTGGAGGCTGTGGCTCCTCTGGTTCCCGGCTCTTTCTTCCATCCTTAAGTCTCATGTTCTTCTCAGTGTGATGCTGTAGTTGGCAGGTGGAAGAGTCTCCACCCTTAGGGAGTCATGGGACAGCTTTGGACCACCCGGATTGTTCAGAGTGTTCTTTACTTCTTCACCTTTATGGAGCCTCTCTGCCATACCAGAAGGGATCCAGTGATTACAGAATGGACATCTTGGAGGTTGAGACAACTGCAACAGTTCTTCCCCCCTCCCCAATCTCAAGTCCACGTGTGTTTTGAGTTTTAAGAAAAAGGATCCGGTCTCTACGAGTTTCTGTACTGTGGGAGGAAAAAGAGGGCATCTAATTCCACTATTACCATATTTTTCACAGGGAAGGTTAGAAGTATTTTATTCAGAGACTCTCAGAGTCAATAAAGCTAGGGTGCCCCGTGTCAGAGTCCAAAGCCTGTCACATATGCATGTATGCACGTAAGCAGGCACATGTGTGCGCCCCCCACACACACACACACGTGCACGTGCACTGTCTGTGGTTATTGTGTTACCACACAGTATTCTACTGACCCACTTTGCTCTTGTACACAAGATGCCTTTCCTTCTTTTTTTCTGACGCCCAATAAGCAGCTTTTGGGGAACAGCGGGGCCCTGCCCAGCCTGGAGCTGACTCCACCACACTCTCTACCATCTCTGTGACTTACCCTGTTATCATCGGTATGCTTTATAATGAGGCGGCATGATGTGACGGGAGGGGGTGCCTTAGCGGGCCCATGCTACGGTATCCGCCCCGCCCCCCAGGTACCAGCCGCACGACGGGTCTAGTATGAAATGATGTTTATGTGGAGCATGAGAAGGGGGGTGAGGAGGGAGTGTGGGCAGAGAAAGAAAGGGGCCAGAAAAGGACAGAGAGAGAAGGAAGGGAAGACGCAGGGCCGGGAACACGTGGAGAGATGGGGAGAGACAGGGGGCGAGGGGGAGGAGGCTACAGAGGGAGGGAGAGAGGCCAGAGAGGGGAGAGGAGGGGAGAGAGAGAGAGAGAGAGAGAGAGAGAGAGAGAGAGAGAGAGAGAG
>NW_021604615.1:5852931-5853160 GCF_004785775.1 Grammomys surdaster
GAGAGAGAGAGAGAGAGAGAGAGAGAGAGAGAGAGAGAGAGAGAGAGGAGAGAGAGGGGGGAGAGAGAGAGTAAAAGAGAGAAGAGAAAGGAGAGAGAGAGGAGAGGAGGAGAGGGGGGAGGAGAGAGAGAGTAAAAGAGAGAAGAGAAAGGAGAGAGAGAGGAAAGGAGGAGAGGGGGGAGGAGAGAGAGAGAGAGAGAGAGAGAGAGAGAGAGAGAGAGAGAGAGAG
>NW_021604615.1:5853170-5871068 GCF_004785775.1 Grammomys surdaster
AGAGAGAGAGAGAGAGAGAGAGAGAGAGAGAGAGAGAGAGAGAGAGACCAAACCGTTTTATAGCAAGCCAGGCTCGTCCTTGGCTGTTGCTAGGTAACTGTTGGGCGGAGCCTAATAGAGATGCTAACAAGAGTGGTTCCATATTCTTCCTGACTAGCTCCTGCCACAGAGCACATGCTCATGTCCTGTGGCCTGTTGTTTCTTTCTAAATCCTAAAGGCCTCCAGCCTGACTAAACACATAATCTGTGGACTTCCCCACCACAAGGCATCTCTGCTGTTTGTATCCCCAGCCTTGGCTTGTGATGACACCACACACTCAGGCTTCCGTAAAATCACACAGAGTGTGATTATTAGTATCAGCTTATTCTCTCTCCTAAAATAAACCCTGGGAGTAAGTTGCCCAAATTCTTCCATTCTGTCTTGGAAATGCCTTCTAAGGCCAACCTCTATTTTTCCTAAAAGATCTGGTGTCATAAAGACAAAAAGTAAAACAACCCCATAGGAAGAACAACACTATCAATTAACTGGACCCTTCCGAGCTCCCAGGAACTAAACCACCAACCAAAAAGAATACATGGGCTGGTCCATGGCTCCTGCTATGTATGTAACAGAGGATTGCCTCGTGGCATCAGTGGGAGGGGAGGCACTTGGTCCTTTGGAGGCTAGATGCACCAGAGAAGGGGGATGCTAGAGGGGTGGGTGAGGGAACACTCTCTTAGAGGCAAAGGGGAGGGAGACAGGGTGGAGAGGTTCATGGAGGGGAGACCAGGAAAGGAAATAACATTTGAACTATAAACAAATACAATGATTATTAAATAAAAATAAATACAAATTTAAAACAATAGAAAGAAAGAAAGGAGAGAAAGAAAGAAAGAAAGAAAGAAGAAAGAAAGGAGAGAAAGAAAGAAAGGAGAGAAAGAAAGAAGAAAGAAAGAAAGAGAGAAAGAGAGAGAAAGAAAGAAAGAAGAAAGAAGAAAGAAAGAAAGAAAAAAGAAAGGAGAGAAAGAAAGAAAGAAAGAAAGAAAGAAAGAAAGAAAGAGAAAAGAACAAGCTAAACTCCACTGCTTTCCAGACAATGTAGGCATGCCTAACCAGCTCATGGGCAACATGCAGACCAGAATAGTCGCAAATGCATCCCAACACATTTGTAAATGACAATCCCATGATGCCTCAGTGTCAAAAGGTCAGACACACTTCAAAAGCTCAAGGACAGAGAGTGGAGCTTTGTAGTGGGTAAAGCAGCTTCCAGCCATGCCTGGGCATGGGACCTTCCCAATTATGTGGGTGGGGTCCTGCCAACTGAAGGGTATTTGTATTGCTGCAGTGTTTTATACTGACAAGCCATTGGTGCACCACAGGACAACTGTAGTGGGGAGTAAGGGGTGAACAACTGTAAGTGCTCTAGAAATATGGGGTGCCACAAACAGTGGTACCATGTGACTTTTGTGGTCATCGTACCAACCCCTGGATTGTGTGGTCAAGCATCCCTCTGCCACGGAGATCTCTGAAATGTAAACCTTGCTTTTCCATATCCACCCAACATGGAATGCCATGTGGTTCGTAAACCATTTCCCATTTCTGATCATTTCTGTAAGAGACAGTGTGCCTACTGCTTCCTCCAACTATGAGAGTGTCCCATCAAGATTAATCTTTTCCAGGGATGACCCTGAAATGGCTATCCAATACCAAGTGGTCAGCCTGTATCTGTATACATATATATATATATATATACATATATATGATTATTTGTGAATATATATATATATATATGAAACAGTAAATGGGTGTGGGTGTGTGTGTGTGTGTGTGTGTGTGTAGAAAACAATAGTAATCAAAGACAGAAGCCAAGAATTTGAGAGGACACTGTGGGGAGTGTGTGTATGAGGAGTTAAAGGGAAGAAGGGGACATGATGTCATTATATTCAAATTAAAATAAAAAAAAAAACCTTTGACTTTGGCTGGCAAGCCATTGTTTTGACCTCTGCTTGAATTTGCCACAAAACAGGGTTTTGCAACCTGAAGAGAGCTGGCCACACCTGTCTCGTTAATGTAGTCACTGCGATGGCTCACCTTGAGTGCCACCCAACCAGATCTGGGTCACTGGGAAGCAGCTGTGAGCATGGTTAACTTAGAAACTTAACCATGTCTGGTGCTTAGGATGAGTAAAAAAGGAAGCTGGGCTTCCTCACTGTGACCTCGATGGGAAGACATCCCACACTCTCCCTAGCGTGTCTCCTCTGGGGTGAGCTGTCTCCACCAAGGGTGAGCCAGAATAAGCCCTTTCTCCCTGAGCTTGCTTTTGTCATTTGTCACAGCAAAGAAAGAAACAGCTAATTAGTAGGTGATGCTTTGTAGTAGGGACATAGCTTAGTGGCAGAATGCTTGCCTAGCATGTCTGAGACCCTGTGTTTAACCTAGTAACACAAAAAGAAAAATAAGCAAAAATAACAAAGGAAGACATTCTAATACGAAACCACCGGAAGACACTAATTTGGTATTTATACGGGAAATGAAGGTTGAAAACATTAGTTATTCTATCATTGTATTTTCATAAAACTTTGTATGTACATTTAAACCAACAACAACACTGATTTCAGCCTGGTGTGGTGGTGCACTCCTGTAATCCCAGCACTCAGGAGAGTGAGGCAGGTGGATCTCTATGAGTTCAAGGTCAGCCTGGTCTACTCACTATGTAATTGAGTTCTAGGACAGCCAGGGATACATAGTGAGACCCTGTCTCAAACCCCTCTTCCAAAACATGACTTTTTCTGTGGATTTCTTAACAAAACCCGACCCCTGTTCTTTCAATACACTCCAGACATTACATGTAGTTCTCTGTGTTGAGTGATCTGAGAAACTTCTGGTTTTGTTCTTCAGTGTAGTGATATGTGGTTTATGACATTGACTGCATGTTGAATTTGTGCTTATTTTTAATTCTTCTGGATCATTCTTGGATCCCTACTCTAGTCCTTTAATTGTTTTCTTTAGCCCTTTCCCTCCTTCCCTCCTTCTCTCCAACCCTCCCTCTTATCCATCCTTCCTTCCCTCCTTCCTTCCTTCCTTCTTTTTCTTTTCCTGGCACTTTGGATTGAACCCAGGGCCCTGCCCTTGCTAGGCAGTCTTTCTCCTGCTGACCTCTCTCTAGCCCCGCCCTCTCACTAGCCCCGCCCCCTCTCTAGCCTCACCCCTAGCGCTTGCTCGCGCTCTCTCTCTCTCTCTCTCTCTCTCTCTCTCTCTCTCTCTCTCTCTCTCTCTCTCTCTCTCTCTCTCTCTCTCTCTCTCTCGTGTTTTAGCTTAGACCACCATTTCTCATCAGTTGAGAATATCTGCTTGTAAGTTCTTCCATGTTACACACATAGATGGACACAGAGTTGGGATGAGTGCAAACATGTTTAATATCAGCCAAACACAACAAAATTCCTGGGTGTTGTCTGTTCCAGTTCCTATAACAAAATATCCTAGTCAGGCAACTCGTAAACACAGAAGGCTACTTTTCACCTTTCTCGAAGCTGGAAGTAGATCCAGGTGCTTCGGGAAGGGATCGAGTGACTCTGCCTCCTGGTTCTGAGATCAAATGCCCTCACTATACCCTCACAGAGATGAAAGAGAAGGGCGTTCTCTGAGAACCTTTCACCCCACACCTTACATGACCTCATCACCTTTGAAAGGGCCCACCTCCTGTTACTGTCAACTTGGGGGTTGTGGGTCTTGGCATGTGAGTTTCAGGAAGACACACTGTTCAGACCTTAGCCAGATTAAAATTCATTCTCCCAGAACCTGGATAAACAGCTTCTTATATGGGGCAGAGGGGGACGTGCTTGCTGTGGTGGGATGCCCTTCTTCAGGCTCTTGCTTCTGTCTTCCTCCTAGGTCATTCATGAACGGAAACCTCTGCCCCACACCTCTGGCTCCCTCCTGCCCACTGCCTCCCAGTGCCTGCATGTGCTACATACATACCCTCTCTCTGAAGCATCCAGACCATCCAGCCCTCAGTGATCTTTGCTCACCCATCTTCCCGCCCCCTTGGTCTCCTCCTGCGGAGACCTAACAAGGTCATTCAGACATACTCTCCACAGAACAGTGCTTGGCACACAGAAAACTTAGAGGAAGGTGTGGTGGCTGAGGGGGGCTGTGTAACAGCAGCCTTGTGAGGAAGGAAGCCTGGCTGCTCTTCCCTCTGTAATGGGGACCACGCTGAAGCTCCTTGGACTGGGGAGTTCTCCGGACTTTGTCTTCATCTCTGATCTTATGACTTGAGACCTTCCCAAGCACAGCTCTGTGTCGAAGGGTTTTCTCTCTCAGTCTGAAAAGATAAATAATTTTCAGCCCAAGGGCATTTCTAAACTATCACTTCTCCGGTCTGGTTATCGTCTTCTGGTGTATACACCTGAGGTACATTCCTGCTTCTCCTTGTCTTTGCTGTTCCCTTCCATATCTCCTACTTCCTGAGCTGGAATTTTAACACTGTTTCCCGAGGTTTCAATACTTGTTATGTCAACTGAACCATTCCGTTGGGTAGCCCATCCAGACATTTTATTATTTATCATTATTTATTATTTATTAATGGGGCAGGTAGAGTTGCTGGGGCCAGAAGACAACTCGGCAGAGTCTGTTCCCCTTCCCACTTTTACAACTCAGGTGGTCAGGCTTGATGACAAGGCCCTTTACCAGCTGAGCCATCTGGACAGCCCCCGTCCAGTCATCTTACATTTCAGTATATTTAATTTAAAAAACATTGCCCCCTACACACACACACACACACACACACACACACACACACACAAACTCAAGTTTGTGGGTGAAGATATCTTCTCCTTTTAAAGAACTGGATTTATCTATTTCTTTGATTTGTGTGTGTGTGTGTGTGTGTGTGCACTCACATACATGTGGGCATGGGTATGTACCACTGTGTGCATGAGGAAGTCCTAGGACAACTTGCAGGAGTTGGTTTTCAAATTCTACCCAGTGGATCCCAAGGATAGAACTTGGGTTATCAGCCTTGGCAGCAGGTACCTACTATACCTGCTGAGCTGTCTTACCAACCAACACTCCTCTCCTCCTTCAGTGCAAAACACAAGAAAGCACTTCCAACACATGGTCACATGTGTCCCAGGAGAGTTGTGAATGAGACCAAAAACAGAGCCATAAACGAACATAAAATATTGAGGATTCATTTAATTTTATTTTTGTAACTTGACTGCTAGTCTAGGGCTTGGACTTTGTGGGTGTCAATATCAAGTCACAAAGTTGCACCAAATAAAAATATGCCTACCCTAGCAACTCATGGGTGAATGGTTGACCATCCTGGATTTGATTTGTGGCCTGTGACAATTGTTTGTCCAGTGGGGTCCGAAGAAGCAGAAGTTTGGGTATCCTTGAATTTGAGAATTCAATTTTGTTTTGTTCTGGAGTGTCTACTCTCCCCTACAAAGGGTAGCTGCTATACCACATGGTCATGGCTATTTTTTTCATGCTCTTAGCTCTTTTCAGTTGTCCGGAAGTCCTAGCCTGCTCTGAATTCTGCTTGGAGGATTGTATCATCTCATATGCTGGGCAGACATATGCTTCTCTCCAGAATGCATGGGCTTGTCTTTCCCATCAGCATGAGAGCAGTAGGTAGAGGTGACTGGTGAGGGGACTTTGTCCTCCCTGCAGACCCAGCAGCATGGAACAATGTCTGTAGGAGCTACACTGAACACAGAGGATTCTACAACAGCCATCTGAAGAACAGAGGCTCTTACCTCCTCTGCTGCCAGGGTATGCATTAGGTGGCTGCCCTGCCCACCTGGGTCTATTTCTAGACACAGTTTCTTTAGAGAGAGTTCCCAGCTTTCCCTAAAGGATATGAGAAGAGAAGGTTCTGAAGTGACCTGTAGGTCATTCTATGTCACTGAAATCGGGTCCCCAGGCTTGGGAGCAATCACCTCTATCCACCGCACCAGCTCTCCAGCTACAGTATGTTACTCCTGTTACTCCTACCATCTGCCTACTTCATTCACAAGCGGAAATGTCCCTGAAGCACTCGGGGAAAACATTGCCACTCCTTGCTGGCTTGGAATGCTATTTCTTACCCTCCTTTGATCCCAAGTGCTTTCTCTCTGGCAGGGATTCCTCACACCTTTCCCTCCTCAAGCTCTCGGCCTAGCTTTCTACATTAGGTTTCTACATTGGGTTAGGGTGTGGTTCCTCACCAGAAGTCTCTTTGAGCCATGTCAGTCAGAAGTGGAGGGGGTGCCCAGCGTCTCTCACCACTGAGCTCTGCTAGCAGAACAGACGAGCCAAAAAAGCAAAGGAGTGGCCTTCACAGTCCACCAAGGCTCCAAACATGACCATTCCCCTTGACTCTCAAAACCTCCCTCTATACCGTGTCTATACACAGCCCCATGTGGGATCTCAGACTCTAAGCCCTGGTCCTCCCTGTGCGTTAGTAGCAGGTGCTCCTGCCTGATGACTCATTGTGATGAGTCACTCTGGACACACAATGAAAATAACAACATGTGACTTCTCAGAGAACACTTTGTAGTTTTGTTCAAAAAAAAAAGAAGGTTGAAAGGTTATTTGAAAGTATCATTGGCTAAGAGTAAACTGTAGGAATGCAAGCAGGCAGAGACACAAACACACATCCAGTGTTCTGCCAGCACCTATGTCCATACACCAGCCCACATGGAGAGGGCCTTACTGCCTGTCACCACAAGACAAGCCCTGTCCTCATAAGAGAAGGAGCCCAGAGCTCCCCACACCACCAGTGGGACTGTAGCCTCCCAAGAACCTGAAGTAGAAACGTCTGTGACTCAGCTGGGCTTCTGCTACACATCTGTCCAAGGGGAGGGACATCAAGGAATCTAAGGGTCAGCTGGTCAACCTGCCTTGATGTTTCTGGTACAAGTACAGAATGATAATAACAAAACTCCATAAACCCCAAAACAATATTGCCTTAGTTAGGGTTTTACTGCTGTGAACAGACACCATGACCAAGGCAACCCTTATAAGGACAACATTTAATTGAAGCTGGCTTACAGGGTCAGAGGTTCAGTCCATTATCATCAAGGCAGGAATAAAGCAGCATCTGGGCAGGCATGGTGCAGATTCTTAGGCAGGCTATAGTCTTCCTGAAGTGTCAGGTGGGAAAAGGTCAATGGAATCACTTAAATTTCTCTATCTTTCCTTCCTCACTCAATGTGCTGGGTGTGGGCACCCCAGGCCACAGGCTCCCCCTTGTCACAACTTTATAAGGAAAGGCTCACCCAGGAAACGCCCCAACAAAAGGCAACAGTGCGGAGGAAGGACTCATGATTCCAGCTTTCCGTCCATCACTCCAGGAATTCGGTCATATCACAGACAGAGGGGAGAAAATGGACAAGTGCACACATTGTTCACAGCCCTGCTTGCCTGTGCTTAGCACCGTTACTCCAGCCTTATACGGTCCAGAGAACACACCCAAGAATGGTGCCACCAGTGTCAGGCTGGATCCTCTCGAATCAACTAACGTCATCGGGACAATCCCCCTTGTCACCATGATCTATAAACCATCATCATGCAGACTCTCTTCCCAGGTGATTCTAGGTTACGTCAAGTTGACAATATAAGTAACTATACCATAGCCTGACAAGGCCATAGTCCCAGGCCAGCCACTGAGCTGACCTTACTACAGATGCTACACATGCTAGAGTGTATAGTATCATCTCCTGTGTGAGGGAAGAGGTATCCCCTGTGTCTAAAGTGGAAAAGCAGTAAATGGCCATCATCAGCTGAGATCTGTCAGCTAGCCCATGTCAGAGCCAAGAGGCAAGCCTGAATTGGAAATCTCTGGTTTCTTAACAACCTGGTTAAGACAGTTACATTGTTTCACTCAGTTGTGTCATGTGACATTTTTCTGGAAGCTGTCATGTGAGAGGCCATGTGATTCACTGAAAACAGACACTTGTGAGGGCTTGTGATGTTTAGAAAGAATATAAATAGAACCCCACAAACAGTCAGAGGTAGCTCTTGCATTGCTACATTGGTCAATGCTTCGCGGGTCTTCACTGGTTTTCATTGGTCTTCACTTAGAAGAGAGAAATGTGCCAAAGAATGTCTCATGGTATTCCAGCTGATTCTGGCTGCATCTGTTGACTCATGCAAATTAGACAGAGTCTTCCTGTTTCTGTTGGATCGAGCTGCCACTACTGACTGATTCATGTTTGGTATTTGCTACTGAACTGGACTGCTGGTATCCTGACAATGAAAAGTGGAATCGCCCCAAGGAACTACCTCTAAACAGGTCAACAACTCCCTTTTCCTATCAACCTTATTTCTCCCCGACCTCTGGTCAGTGGGCTAGAAAGGAGCTTGAAGCATTTAAGAACCCTAAATAAAGTAAGTTTTGTAAAATAATCTAAACCTACACAAACCCAAGGCCACTCAGCTAGTCTCTCGGGCTCCAAAGCAAGCCCTTAAGATCAGAAGCTCTCTGGACTGGTAACATCACGGTCTAAAGGTCAGAGTACTTGCACAGGGTTGAGGGTGATTCTTGGAGGCAGGAGGTGACCTACAGAGATCCAAGGAAAATGGCTGCACTGGCAAGGTGGTTGTCAGAAGGAAGGAGGGAGAGAAAGTGCAAGCCTCAGAGAAACAGCCTCTGAAGATAGCACACAAAACGAACCTAACATCAGCGGTAGATGCAGCCTGAACTCAGGAACAGAGCAGAAAGATGTGGGTACAAGATCCTGCAGCCCTGAAGATCAGCAACTCTCCTGCAAGGCAGCTGAGCCCAAGGTCCCCTGAGGGACTAGGAGGCCCCACAGCTAACACCCAGACAACATTTGGACCTGCAGGGAGAGTGAGGCTTAAAAAAAAGGAAGCAGAATCGAAGGCAACATTGAAACTTTGTTTCCATTAAGCATCCCCTGGGGGGTTCCTCTTGATTCCTCGGTTCTGTGTCTGATGTTCACCTACAAAATAGCTTCTGACTCCTTTGCATTCTACCAGGCCTCTCAGTGTGTCCTAGCTCCTGGTCATGTGACATTTCTGCTACTTCGTTTCATAAAACTCTAAGGATGCAACAGGAAGTTTATACCTTCCAAAACATGGTGTGGGTAGCAGTAGATGTTGATAGCCGTGGAAGGAAGGCTTGTTACTCTCCTGCTGATGCCCCAGTGGACACTAGTCCCGTTTCATGTGGTTCAGGTTCCCAGAGCCTGTACCACCTCAAGGCTAGAGCGTTCTCTGGCCTGTCTGCTTCTCTGTGCTCTCCTCTCCTCTCGACACCACACAGCTGAAGTGCAGCTTTTTATCAATTTTAGTCTTGCTCTTTTTTCCTGAGGCTTAATTTAAATCTCTGATGACTAGAACACTTAATTGGCTTCTTAAGAAGATAAACAAAAGGAAGGAGCTTTTTATCAGGCTGCACTAATGGACTTTGCCAGCAGTGTGCTTGGTGGGAAAGCAAAGTCCTCCTCTTTCCTGGGTGACTTGTGACAGAGAGATTAGGCCCCCTGTGTCATCTGTGGTACTGCACAGCTTGGCATCTTTCCAAAGAGCCTCCTGCTGGCAGCTGTGGCCTTGGGTCTTCTGGCTGGGAAGAGAAACAATACAATCATTGCACAGGTTGACAGGCAGGAGACAGAGGGTCTGGCTCATGACCAAATAGGAAACTCATGGAATCCTGGTCTCTGGCCCAAGTCAAAGAGCCTTCAGAGGTCTGTGTGGCACAATTAGTTACCATTTCTGAAGTCACCAAAAACAAACACAAGCTGACTTCATGTTTCCCAAGGCTATTGGCAATGCGGAAATTTATAATCCTTTGGACATCCTTATTCTTATGTGTGTCCCTGATAGTCTCCTTGCAAGTAAACTCATTGACAATATGCACAAAGCTTTCAGATGGTTTCAGCTGCTGACTGGTTATTTAAAATAATACTTTTATACACATGGCCAGCTCTTAAGATTGCATGTTGGGTCTCTCCAAAGGAAGGGGGCAGAAGAACGCTATTTCACAGTAGCTTCTGACTTCACACCCCTCAGCTGTGTCAGTTGATAACAGTAGAGTTGGGATGCTGGCACATGAACAGCTTTATGAGGGAATCTGGTGTTTCACTCAAATACATGTAGGGGTACCCTAGTTTCTATTTTTAAGCCTGCCTGTATTATGGTGTAAGATAGATCACTGTAAGAAAACATCAAGCCTCACATAAACTTCATGGCATAAGTGTCTCCAGTGGGAACACCTGAGGTCTAGGAGGGAGGGTGGATCACTGCTTACTTCTGTGATGATGAGTATGGACTGTCCTAAGGGCAGCGCGCTTTATCACAGCAGGTTGTAGTTTTGCTTTCTGTGTTGTTTTGAGAAGCACTAACCAGCTCTGCTGAAACATAAGACCAGGGCTTATGATGCCATGAGGACATGGAAGTCCATGTGTTTTCTGTCAGGACAGAGTTAGCTGTTTTTATTGGAAAACAAGGAACACTAGATGACCCCAAACCTAAGTCCTGGTGAGGTAAGAACTGAAAACACATGCATGTCAATCTGTTTATGGACCTTGAAGACTGATGGAGATGCAAAGTGATCATGCTACCCGATGAGAGAAGGCGGGCCATCCTCCATGAAGAGGAGAAGGCTCTGTGGTCCAGATTCATAGAACCATAAGAACTTCTTCCCAGAAACAGTAGCACATATGTACAGGAGGACGTTCCTGACTAGAACACCGAGGGTCTCAGGAGGTACCTATGCATGCCCTTCTATTTTCCGTGTGTGTGTGTGTGTGTGTGTGTGTACCTAGGGACACCCTTCAGCAGGGAAATGTCAAAAGGTAAAACACCAAGATAAAGCCTTGGCATTTTCTATGAGCATTTCTCAAGTCCTGGGAGTTCAGAAGATGGGCATCAGTGATATCAAGATAGACGTGGGGAAAAAAAAAAAAAAAAAAAAAAGGAGAGCTGGCTGGTCAGATGGCTTAGGGGTTAAGAGTGTTTACTGCTCCTCTAGAGGACCTGAGTTCAGCTCCCAGAACAATTGAGGAGTCCTCTGGTAGTGTTCTATAATCTGCCCTGCCTGTTACGGCCACTGGAATAGGCTCCTGGCTGACCATTCCCTGACTATCCATGTCTTAGTCAGGGTTCTAATTGCTGTGAAGAGACACCATGACCAAAGCAACTCTTTTTATAGGCAAACATTTCATTAGGGCTGACTTACAGTTTCAGAGGTTCAGTCCATTGTCATCATGGAGAGAAGCATGGTAGTGTGCAAGCAAACATGGTGCTGCCGAAGGAGCTGAGAGTTCTACATCTTGATCCAAAGGCAGCCAGAAGGAAACTGTCATCTGCACTGGGCAGAGCCTGAGCATAGAAGGGGACCTCAAAGCCCACCCCTACAGTGACACACTTCCTCCAACAAGGCCATACCTCCTAATAGCTCCACTCCTCATGGGCCAAGCATTCAAACACTTGAGTCTATGGGGACCAAAACTATTCAAACCAGTCCACATTAGGCATATCTTCACACCGAGGCACCAGCTGAAGGGCAGCACCATGGTCCTTGCCCACAGTAGGGTGGGTTGGAACAAAGCGTCTCTGAGAGACTTCAGTGACCCTGCTTCCATGTTGTGCCTTAACCACATGACTCTAGGATGAGACCACCGAAATCAATGGATGCCCACTAGGCTTGTTAGCTGAACGTCAGGGATGGAGACAAGCCCACAGTTGAACTGTGTCTCTCCAAACCCAGGACCTCAGAAAGTTAACAGCATTTGACAGCAGAGGCTCTGGAGAGTTGGGTAAGTTAAAATGAGGCCTTTGGGAGGGACCAGCTATGGCTTATGTCCTTATAAAACATGGACACGGGACAACATCATACACAGAGTGATAAATGTGAAGACACACAGAGCTGATGGCATCTGCCAGCCAAGGAAAGGCTTCCTGAAAAACTAACCCTAAAACATGTTGACCTTGGATCTCCAGCTCAAGGGCTTGAGACGTCTTTCCCTCTAGACCCAGGGTGGGATGCTTTTCCCATATGCCCTAGGAAACTGATGCGGGCATTTGGAGGCGGCAGCTGAGAGAGGACCTGAAACTACTAGTACCAGTTCCCCTAGTTAGCCAGAGGTTTTTTGGTTTGGGTTTTGTTTTTTTTCTCACAGAACTGGTGCTTTCAGGCCTCAGCATCCCCACTACTGGCTCCCAGCTTTACAGCAATTCAGCTGAGGCCCGCCAAGTCGGCCAGGTCTGCGGAACCAAAACACTAAGTACAGTCCCACACAATAGTGACATTTACTTCCCTCATACTCAGTCTCAGAGTCTCCCACCACTAGAGGAACGTATTAGTCAGAGTCCTTTGAAAGCTGATGCCAAGTGGGCCTGGAACTCTCAGAACAAGGCATGATTGTGCTCTCAGAGACAGCAGTCCCCCGGTGCCTGCAAGCCCACACCTACCTGCCTGTAGTCAGGAACAGACCACGTGAGCTCTCTCAGCTATTGCAAGGAAGTGTGGCTGACTCTCTCAGGCTTGGTTAATCAGCATGCAATGCCACACAGCTCTCCCTCCAGATCCTGCTATTTCCTGTAGCCAGGGGTGAGGGTCAAAGTTTTGAGAGGCTCAGCACATGGTTTTGTGCTAGGGAAAACACGTGATTTCTCTCCCCAAAATCTGTTCTACCAAAGTCAAAAGGAAGACTCTTGTAACATGCTGAAGAGCACTGGGGTTCTCTTCCCCTACAAAAGCCTCCAGGAAGATTTCTATCCACACACCCCAACAGCCAACACGCCCTGCCTCATTTTCCAGATGCTGCTAAAGAGCATGTGCTGGACTTCCTCAGGTCTATATTCTGATGCTGTGGCGATGTCAGAAATTGTCCCTGAGTGCTGACAGTCCTTTTTCTGGGTGTCTCCCACAGACACACAGCAAAAAGTCCAAGAGTTAGCACGTGTCCACAGAGTGCATATAGAGAAGCCATTCTAGATGGTGCACATGCAAATGAGAACACCACCGTGACACTGGTTTTCAGGGCCCTGAGACAAAGCACTTACTAACCAGAAGGGAAGGCAGATGGTAGCAAGCAGAAAAAAAACCATATTTACATCAATAGAGGACAGCCATTACACCTGGCAGAGATCAACAAGAAGTGAAAGAAGTAACCATTTAAGGAGGAGATCTGGTAACAATGTAACCATTTAAGGAAGAGATCTGGTAACAATGTAACTATTTAAGGAGGAGATTTGGTAACAATGTAGCAAGCAGACCATGTGGCATAATGATGGTACTTCACCAAAGGAAGACTCAAAAAGCAGATGTAAAAACAACAGCAAAGTGGTTATCTTTGAAGTGTCTGCCACTCAAACATGATGCCTTGGGTTCAGAACCCATGTAAAAAAAAGTCAGACATGGTATCACATGTCTGTAATTCCATCATCAAGGAAATAGATGTGGAAGGACCCAGGAGTCTTACTGATCAGTCAGTGTTTTGTCCATCTGTGAGCTCCAAATTCCATAAAGATACTCTGTCAGAAAAAATAAGATGGAGACTGATTCAGACAGCTGACCTAGCCTCTTTACAAGTACACATGTACACAACTCTGTCTCTGTCTCTGTCACTGTCCATCCCCTCTTACACACACACACACACACACACACACACACAAATGGGCATAGGGCTAGCAGGTAAGCAGTAAGCTCATGTCTCTGAGACCGACAACTTAAGATCAATTCTCAGAACGAACTCCTTCAATGTGTTCTCTGGCCTTAACACACACATACACATACACACACACACATACACACACACATACATACACACACACACACACACACACACACACAATAAATAAATCTTTATAGTGTGTGTGTGTGTTTAACAGAGATGAAATAACTGAGTTGCCAGGATGGATCAGGGATCAGAAGCTGGGCCTATTATTCACAAAGAGGCACAGAGCATGCAAACACGGCCATGCTCACAGGAAAGCGCCCTGGGCCTTAAAGTGGAAGACAAATGGATGTAGACTTCTCTTTTTTACTGTTTATCTTACATCCCCATCACTGTCCCTTCTCCCAGTCACCCCACAGCCCCTCCCCCTTCTCCTTTGAGGGAGTGGGGCTCCTCCCCTCCCTCCTCCCCCCCCCAGTCTTCACTCTGGCACATCAGGTCTCTCCAGAGACTCTCCAGGTGCTTCTTCTCCCACTCAGGCCAGACAAAACAGCTAGATTAGGGGAACGGATTCCACAGGCAGGCAACAGCTTTAGGGACAGCCCCACTCCAGTTGTTTAGGACCCACATGAAGACCAAGCTGCACATCTGCTACACATGTATGAGGCACCCATGTTCCGTGTATGTTCTTTGGTTGGTGGTTCAGACTCTGAGAGCCACAAGTGTCCAGGTTAGAGGACTCTCTTGGTCTTTCTGTAGAGTTACTACTCCTTTCGGGACCTGCAATCCTTACCCCAACTCTTCCATAAGACTCCCCAAGCTCCATCCATGGTTTGGCTGTGGGTCTCCGCATCTGTCTGAGTCAGCTGCTGGGTGGAATCTCTCAGAGGACAGCCATGCCAGGCTCCTGGCTGCAAGGATTTAGACTTCTCTACAACAGGGAGCCAAGCTAGAACGTGAGCTCTGGTACCGGCTATGCAACAGATCTGCGAACTTCCTGGGTGATGTAAGAACCTCACTAAATCCCTAGAGTATTCATTCCTCCTTTTTGAGAGAGAGAGAGAGAGAGAGAGAGAGAGAGAGAGAGAGAGAGAGAGGATACAGTGTTACTCTTCAATGACAATTTGACTGCACCAACACCAGACTTGGTATTCCTCTGACAGTATTCAGATTGCCTTCAGCTGAGTCACCCACCTTTTCCTGCCATCGGACTTGAACTACACAGTCAGCTCTCCTGGGGCCCAGGCTTTCACAGGGCCAAAGATGTTCCTGGGTTTACATTCACACATTTGGACATCTGGGACCTTTTGGTCTCCACAGTCATGAAATCCAACTCTAGGTAAGTAGCTGATAGACACATTGATAGGTGGATGATACATTCTAGCTAACGGATGGATAAAAGTAGGTAGACAGAGAAATAGATGAATAGATGAGTAGACAGATGAATAGAGATTAGATATATTACATACAGGCAGAGAAATAGATGAATAGATATGACATATATTATGGATAGGCAGAGAAACAGTCAGCTAGATGACAGATACATAGATGGCTGACAGACAGCAGACTGATAGACAGAAGATAGAGCATGGATCAATGGACATGTTATATTGATGTACCTAGATAATAGACAAAATGATGAATACATAAAAAGGCAGACCGGGAAAAACAGTTGTAAAATTATGTATCTTATACAACACACTTCTGTGTGTGTGTATGAGAGTACACATGCCCGTGTGTGTGAACATGCAGGCCGGAAGTCAGTGCCATTGCCTTTTACCACATTGGCTAGACTGGCCTGTAAATGGACCCTGTGGATCTTCCTGTCTGCCTCCAGTGCTGGGATTACAGACGGAGGCCATCATTCCCAGCTTCTTACATGGGTTCTGGGTTTGGAACTCTTGTCTTCACGCTTGCACATGAGCACTTTCCCTGCTGAGCTGAGTCCTCGGCCCCTTGAGATCGGTCTTTTCTGAAACATATGAAGAGCCTTCGTGATTCACAAGAGAGAAGGAGGGAAACTATTTTTTGAAAACAGGCAAAACAGTTGCATTTTGCAGGATGAGATGGCACCAAATCTGGGGTTTAGTAACTGTATGAAAATGTGTTTGAGACCTTTAGTCATCAAGAAATGCTTAACAACATGCACACGGTCGCACTGCATACCACCAGCACGCCTAAGATTAGAAAGTTGGGCCACAGCCGGTATCACACTGGCAGGACACAGGGGACCTCAAATTCACAGGAGGTAGGGTGAGCAAAACTCACAGCCAATCCCCAAACACTAAGCAGTTCAGTGCTTCCTCAAGAGGTGAAACGGCACTTGGTATTTGGCCCCACTGCCCTTCGTCTAGGTATGTATCTAAAAGGGAAAAAAGTCTGTCTCTTCAAAGCCCCAGATATAAGTGCTCATGTTTCCCTTCCTCTCAGACCTCAACCCTAAAATCACTCTCACAAACAACCACACATCTGCCAGCTGATGTTCCCCAGCAGCTGCAGATGACATGTGTGGGGGAAGCTACTCTCAAGATGGGGAAAGGACGGCTCTCAGAAGTCAAAGCATCAGCTGAGAGCTCTGAAGGACACCTACTATAAGTCATACTCAGGGGAAGCCATCACCCACTCTGTGCAGATGTAACCAGAACAATATAAAGGCCCATGCAAGCTATTCCTGGTGGTGCAGGCTTGTAAGCCCAGCTACTCAGGAGGCTGAAACAGGAGGATCACAAGTTCAAGGCTAGTTTGGACTACATAGTGTGTCTAAGGCCAATCTAGATATCTTAGGGAGACCCTACCTCAGAATAAAAGTAAAATAAGTGGGGATTCAACTCAGTGGTAAAGTGATTGCCTGGGGTCATGCCCAAGATCTCAAAGTACAAAGACTAAATAAACAAACAAAGGTCCATCAATCAAGGGTAGAGGCTTCTCATCACAAAGCAAGGGTGATTCCTTATGAGGTCCTTGCATCTTCACCATAACTACCCAGCCAAGATACTGGTCATTGATAAGTTTGCATAATATATCACCCGAGCCACAGCTGCCTAGAAAGCTTCAGCCATGCCCAGAGTGTGCCCAGTCATGCTCCCCAGATGCCTGATCCCTAGGACTCCTCAGCCACCCGGGACACATCAGCTCTGGGGTGTGGTTGGTATGTGTGTGCATGTGAGGACCAGAGATCAACCAAGGCATAGATTCAGGATGCTTTGGTGTGTGTGTGTGTGTTCCGGTGCATATGCGTGTATATTCCAGTGCATGTGTGTGTTCTAGTGCATATGTGTATATATTCCAGTGCATGTGTGTGTGTTCCAGTGCATATGTGTGTATACGCACAAGCATGTACAAACCACTATTCTGCTTTGTCTTTGAAGCAGCATCTCTCACTGGCCTGAAACTTATCAAGTTGGTTTGGTAGGATGGCTGGCCAGCAAGCCCAGGGCTCAGCTCCTCCCAGAGCTGGCAAGCCCAGTGGTCAGCACAACTCTCCCAGAGCTAGAATTATAAGCACACCCACCACTCCCAGCTCACTTTCACTGGCTCTAGAAACCGAATTCAGGTCTTCATGCTTGTGTGGTAAGTACACTATGACTGAACCCCTAACCCCTTCTTTGTGTATTTTTCTCTCCAAGACCAAGAGCTCCACCCAGATGCCACATCAGACAAACATCTGCCAAGATCCATGACCCATAGGAACCAAATGCACCAGGCCGTGGTTTGCATATTTCCACAGAAGCTGGCTCTTACCTCATACTTCCTCTCCTCCAATAGAATAAGCAAATGCATATTTTGTGGTGGCAGAACTGTAGAGAAAATCGTAAGGATTCAAAACCAAAGCCTTTGCTTGCCATCTCAGTATGCAACAGTGCAGGCTCCTACCCAAGCTGCTTCTGTGATGGCCCACGGGCAGACACAGACCTCGGCACTGTCTGCTCTTGTGTGTCACCTCTTCTGTCTGTGGCTTATCACTTCCTACCGCAGTGAAGACATAGCTTTGGAAGAAAATTCTCCCAATTTATCTCCAGTAAGTCTTTCAGAAGAGTCCAATAAAGGCCAGGGACCAATGTTCCTATCTGCACTCTGAAAGCAGAGATAATAGATGACAGGGGAGTTGTTCTAGGAAAGACCATGGTAGAATGTAGTGATCTCCATTTTCTCTGACTGACAGCAGCTACGTCTGAGCCAGGACAGAAATGTCAAGGCACTTAGCTAAGGTCATAGTCAGGACCTGCAAATTGAGCTCTCTCTCTCTCTCTCTCTCTCTCTCTCTCTCTCTCTCTCTCTCTCTCT
>NW_021604615.1:5871078-5896654 GCF_004785775.1 Grammomys surdaster
TCTCTCTCTCTCTCTCTCTCTCTCTCTCTCTCTCTCTCTCTCTCTCTGTGTGTGTGTGTGTGTATGTCTCTCTCTCTGTCTCTCTGTCTTTCTCTCTCTGTCTCTCTCATTCTTGTCTGTCTCTCTCTGTCTCTGTCTCTCTGTCTGTCTCTGTCTCTCTGTTTCTTTCTCTCCCTCCCTCACTCACTCCCTCACTCCCTCCCTCCCTCCCTCCCTTTCCCTCTCCTTAGTCATACTAAATTTTAATCTCTCTATTTTATCCACCAACCCTGCGTCACCCTCATCCACTGGTCACCAAGAGGACTGCAATCCTGATTGGCCGGCTGTACTCTCCTGTCTGCCAATGTCAACGGTGGCTTGGCCTGGCAGCTTCAAATGGCACCAGGGCAGACAGGTCCACAGAATGTCAGGGATAAGTGAGGTTGTTTAAGGCGAAGTTTGATGCTGAGATTAATCTATTTAGTATGGAAATAAATGTTATGTTATGAGGTCCCACTTATCGTCTCTAGGCACCATGGAATCTTATTTTCAGTTTCCACAGAAGGCAGACGTAAGGAAATGAGCCAGCATAGCCTGCCTGCTCAGAACAATCCTAAGTATTGTGTAAAGGCAGGACACAGACTCTCTCTGTAGAACTGTTTGACTGTTCCATCTCTTCACAGGGTAGTTATCGATTGCCACATGTACCCCTCTGAGACCACTTAGTGGGTAAATGCATCTGCCACCGGGCACAACCCAAGGACCTGAGTTTAATCACTGGGATTTACATGGTGGAGGGGAAAAACCAGTTCCCTAAAGCTGTCTTCTGACCTCCACATGCATGTCATGACATGTACACACACACACACACACACACACACACATTCGTGCACATACACACTCAGAGGTGCACACACTTGATACATACAATAGTAACAAATAAAATATTTTTCTTTATTAACATGTTGGTGTACATTTCACCTTGTGAGAGCAGGCTCTCCCAACCGTGAGCAGGCTCCGTTCTGGGTACTGCTTTACAGTTTGTTTTTTCTTTTTTTCCAGTGGAGCTCAGTCATCTCTGCAGGGCAGGAAATGTATCCACTGATTTGCTCTTTTTTGACTTGGGGAACAGAGACCCCTTCTGTGTGTGAGTCTCTGTCCATGGGTCATATAACCGTTGTTCTGTGGGTAGAGCTGTTCTTCCATGTTCTATGAACTCATGGTCAGATCTTTGAATGCTACTGTGTCCCGGAATAAATGCCCAGAAAAGGAGAACCAGAAAGACAGGGTTACTTTCAGCTCCTCGTTCTTGGGACTGAAATGACACATTTTCAGTAATGTTCAAGTAAGTCATGTATTCTCACATTATGAGCTGCATCAGGACTCCCAGGGGAACATCTTACTTAAAGCTGGTACAGATATCTGGGTCCCTCCAAGACTTCTGACTCAGTGGGTCCAGGCTGGCCTTCATGTATCTCTGACCAGATGCTGCTGCTGATGGCCAGGCTGCCATACTTTGGGAATACGTCAGCCAGACTGTAGCAATGCCTATAGAGAGCAGATAACAGCCTGACCTCTGGAGCTGCAAGGAACAGCGGTTTGGGAGTCAGGCCCCTAGGCCCACCCTTGCCAGGTAAACAGGAAGGTGAGCCCCTCATGAGGAGCTGCCCAGACCATGGCCCACTGGAAACCCTTCCTGAAGATGTTGACACTCATTTGTCCTCCTCAGAGGGTGACCTGGTGCCTCAGAGCCTCCCACGCCCTCTCAGCAAGTCCTCCACTCCTGGCCCTGCCTATCTTTTTAATGGTGCCTAGGACACAACAGTTGCTGCCATCCCCAAAGTCTCAGCCCCCCAGTACACATGTTATTTTAAGATAATCTCGCCAATGCTATGAAGATGATATGAATGGGAAGTCCACATAGAGGATACCTGAACCCCAGAACTTGGTGCCTTGATGTTATTGCTCAGGCCTGCCAAGCATCCTTGTGTGATTGGTCCCTGCTGCAATCTGGGGTACCTCTCTTCTTAGATGTGACATTTGGAACTACAGGACAGGATCCCTAGGGTAGGAAGAATATGCAATACTGTCCATCCTCTCAGGACTAGGAGCAGAACGAATACATAATACCATCCATTCTCCTCAGGACACAGCCTGTGTGGCATTTACTCTCAGGACACCGGCCAAGAGTGGCTGGCAGTAACTGATCCAGAGTAACTGTGTGTGGAAGAGTCTCCCTCATGTGACCTAAGAGCCAGAGGTGTGAGTCATCTGAGCTCAAGGCCCATATTCAGGCTTGGGGACGCTCTCTGCTCCTTTTTTAAGATCTAACCTTTCAGTCCTTGAGGTTCTTTACTTGGTCTCTTCATTTAGCAAGGAGTATACCCATCCATTAGAAGTCACACAGCTGCCCAAACCTCCAGGGACTGTGGCACACAGGGTCTACTTTATCCTGGAAAATAGACATGTCTTAAGTCTCTGTTTCTCAGGAACAGACACAGCTTGGAACAAGTCTCGTTAGCTAACAGTAGGATATCATTCCAGGAGTCTTTCTCATGAGCTGGAGTCTCACAGTCATGACTATAGTTTAGAGGTGCAGGGAGTGAG
This sequence comes from Grammomys surdaster, assembly GCF_004785775.1. Classification (NCBI taxonomy): domain Eukaryota; kingdom Metazoa; phylum Chordata; class Mammalia; order Rodentia; family Muridae; genus Grammomys; species Grammomys surdaster. The sequence goes on from NW_021604615.1 coordinate 5,873,665, forward strand.
GTTCAAAACCAGCTTCAGTGGCTTTTCTGAGGACACTGAAAAAGTCCCAGGGACCCAGACCTTTCTGCTGCTTGGCTGGATTGTTTTGTCTTCTGCATGGCTGTGGGTGTGTGCGGCCCAACAAGGAACAGCTAGGATGCTTACCCCTTGCTGTGTGTTGAGCAGCATGATGAGGGTCTGGGAAGACCTGTGGGATGAGCTGGGTGTGGATACAGAAGACAGGTCCCCCTCAGGTTCAAGGGGACAGATGACAGGTGAACTCGCTTGCTAATGTGGAGAGAGGGTGGTGGGTGACAGAACTGGGATTCCTGGCTCACTCTGTCTTCAGAGCTACTTAAAAGTTCTGGGACAGTTTGTCAATTCTTTATTAGCTCCTCTCCTTCCTTCTCTGTGCACAGAGATGGCACAGGGCACTAATGATTGACATTCTGTGTTTGTGTCATTCAAGGGCTTACTGCTCTTGTCGCAAGGTTTGGGGACCCTTCTCCTCTCCTCACAGTGGTGGAGCAAATATTTCCAGAAGCAACAGGCCCACAGATGAAGACAGTGACGATGCCATGCTCCCTGTGAAGTGATTATCCAAGGGGGAGAAGTGTAGACAGGAGGGGACAGTCGGCACCTTCACTCACAGTCTCCAGGTCCTGCGGTAGCACACTGCTCACAGAGGACACCATTGTGGCAGGATGAGCTCCAGTCCCTGGGTCTAACTCCAGGTGGAGCTGCGACTTTTCTGGGCTCTCTTTTGTCTCTAGGGGAGCCCTTCAGCATGAACAGCAACTGTACCCCAAAAGCATATGCTAATACTGGGGGCTAGATTTTTACATTTCAGTCCAGGGAGCCTAATGGGGTTACTGACCCCATCCCTGAGACTTGAAGGCTATAGGCTAGCCAGAAGGCCTCAGAGGCTAGACCAGGTCTAGGCTTAGGAGCCAGGAAAATTTGGCAAGAGGAGAGACAGCTCCCTGCTGGGAACCATGGAAACCATCAGTAGAACAACCGGTCTGTAAGAGAATGGTGGGTCCTGCCCAAACCCATCTTCAGTCTTTCTATATTCTAGAAAAAATATTGAGCCTGAGGGCCTGGGCTGAGCAGACCCCAAGGTAGGGCTCACAGGCCTGAGCAGTAAAATGAAGCAGAGGCAAGGGCTCCCCAAGTTATACTTCCAATAAGCTTGGGAACAGCAGTGGACAATGGGAGGGAAGGTGTATGTCTTTACAGCTGTTGTTTATTTAGAGAAAACTGAACAGTGTTTAGTAACAGTCTTGGGGAGCACAGAAACCTCACAGCCTCGCAAAAGAAGCATTGCTGAGTGAACTATCCCACCAAAATGGCATGTTCAAGTCCTACCCCAGGAGTGTGTTGGCAGCAGCTCAGATGTCACCTCACAGGGACATCCATCTCTGCAGCTATGACAACTTAGAACAAAAGGAGATTTTGATGGCCTAGCCAGAGCCTGGATCCATGTAAAGAGAGAGTGAATGGGCACACACAGAGAAAGAATAACGTGGATCATGGGACTAGGACCGGGATACCACAACTGGATCCACAAATGCTAGAAACAGAGATAGCTTCCTGAGAGCTGCAGGATTACCTCGCCTGCACACATCAACATGCAGAACTAGAAGAGAATTAACTCCCATGGTTCTGAGCCCTGAGGACTCTGAGACAGTGGGTATATAACCCTCATTTTCCTGGTGAGCACAGTGAGATCAGAACTGGACATTCAGCAGGGAGCTGAGGGGTGACCGGAGGCCAAGGTGCACTCTGTCCAGCTTCCCAGAGATTGCACTCACATGCCCCTCTTTGAGGTCCTCTATCCAATCTGCACTGGGAATCACTTTCTACAGGATCAACAGCCCTCCACGGAACATCTGGGAGAAGGGGCACAGGAGACTCCCAGGCTGCTGAGCCTTCGGTCACATGCTGCTGGCAGCCATGGGCTTACGTGGTGCCAAGTGCTCGACTGAGTGGCTGGCATGCCTGGCATCCCAGTTACTCTCTGTGGATGCGGGTGAGTCACAGAGAAAGCATCGCTGCTGCTTACGTCAGGGCAACACCAAGGCATCAGACCCAGGGACACAGGAGCCCCTAATATAGACACATGCAAGTAGTTCTTGTCAGCAACTCAGGCCTGGGGATCACCCTGGGAAATCATGTGCGCTCTCTTGTCACCAACCCAGCGTGCCAAGGTGTCCTTTACAGGACACCACAGAAACTAAAGCAGGCACTGTGGCAGGAAGCCCAGGGCTGGCCTTTCCTATAACTGTAGCCAAAGAACATGGGTGGGGGTGGGGATCAGAGGCAGGGGCTGGCACTGTGGTGGTGGTGTGTGTGAGGGGGGTGGGGGTTCGTGTAGGTGCTGCTGCTCGTTCCTGTATATGTGTGTGCTCAATTGTGCTTATGGGTGGATCCATGAGGTGGTCAGATGCTGGCTGCTCATCAGAAACCACAAGGAAAGCAGGATTGGGCCAACCAGGAGATGACCTGACCTTTCTTGTTCAGGTTCAGGGCCGGTACCCTGAGAAAAAAGAGTGTCTCAGGCTGTGCCGCTTTGTGTGGAGTGTGCTGCCCCCTAGGGGACAAGCAGCCAGGGCCCTTCGGAAATAGAAATGAACCCCAGTTGCCCTTGGGTGGGTGATTTGAGGCTCTAGGCTTCAACCAGGAAGGGTTAACAGGGTGCAGTGCAGAGGAGATTGAGGTACAGCGGTAGCACGTAGGGTACAGGGAAAGGGAATGGGGTGTAGGAACACAGGAAGAGGAATGGGAGGCAGGGTGAAGGACGGCATGCATAGAAATTGGGGTTCAGGGAGGAGGATGAAGAACAGGGAGATCATGTGATGGGGGGTTATGGAGTTCTGGGGATAATTGGGTTCAGTGAGCAATGGGGTACAGGGAAGAGGATGGGGTGCCAGGCTGGAGGCAGGGCTTGTCCCACGGTGGGAAGAGGCAATAGTCCCTTGCCTCTGTGCACACAATAGAGATGCTCTTCTGTGCCATTCAGCCCAAACTACCACTTTCTGGCCTCTAATGCCAAGTGCTTTCTGGCTCTGTATGTTAAGAGACTTGGGTGGTCTGTCCCCTGATCTCTGTGAACCTCACCGGGGGTGGATTTACCTCTGCGGTGTAAGTGGTCTTGAAAAAACGGAACACAGGACTAATTCAAGGTAAATTTCCTTTTGTGGCATTTCCTCAAGGGATGTGGCTATAGCTGTTGGGTCAGGTGTGGCTCTTGACCTGCCAAGAAGAGCAGCCACTCGGAGGCTGCCAGGTACTAGGAAATGGCTTTTCCATCCAGGTTTCCAGAAGGAACCATCCTTTGATAATGATTGGTTCAGCCTAGTGAGACTCACACCAAACATCTGACCTCCCAAAAAAAAAAAAAAAAGTGATGGTTCTCATTAGTAAGACAGCAATCATTTGTGGCTCATTAGTACAAAGAGGTAACAAGGGAGGCGTCTTCATTCCACACTTCTGGGAGTGAAGAGGCATGTAGACAGGAGGGAGACACGGGGAAAGACAAACCGTAGGTGCCGGCATTAGTTATCAGTAATCGCAGAGGTGTGTGGGGTTAAACTCCTTCCAGCTTATCTCCTATGTCTGCCTCGAGGACCGTCTGTGCACACGTGCCTGCAGTCATGCATCCAATTAGCCAGTGATCCCTTGTTTAGATATTCTTGGGGAGGGAAGGGTTTATTTTCCCCTTATAATCGTAGTTCCTTATAGAGGGAAGCCAGGGCAGGAAGTGAAGCCGTAGAGAAATGCTGCTCGTTGGCTGGCTCTCCATAGCCTGCTCAGCCTGCTTTAAAACAAACAAACAAACAAACAAATAAAAAAGAAAACCAGCCCAGGGTCGGCACTTACCCACAGCGAGCTGGGCTCTCCCACTTGTGTCATTAATTAGTGATCGCCTCACAGGCGATCTGATGGGGGCGTTTTATCAATTGACGTTGACATGAAGACCTTCATGATGACCCCAGCTTGCGACAAATTGACAGAAAACTAACCAGCACAAATGGATGACAAAAGCTAACATGGAGACGTGGAAGCAAGACGGGGCGGTGGGGGGTGCTGTTGGGCAGAAGAAGGGGTTCATTAGGAATAGAAGGGAATAGAGGAGTGAACATATTTAAGTATTTCACAAATGCGTCTAATACTATTTTAAAAGCAATTTTAAAATGAAAAACGGACAAACAAGAAAAGGAAAGCAGAGGCGATTCTCTATGGGATGGAGATCTCCAGGTTAACAAAGTTAATGAAGACCTTCGTGCCTTTAAGTGGCTTCTCCTTTGAGCAGCCCCACACTCTTTATCTTTTGTCTAGACACGACAAAAGCTGAGAGACCCAGAAGTATTTATGTCAGCCATCTTTGTAACATAAAATAAACATGCCCAAAAATGTTCTAACCTTTCAATACGTTTTCATTCCCGAGCGAGGCGGACCCCGCAACACATCAGCCATCTTTTTTTCTTGAGCTAGGACCATGGAGTGAGCATGCGCAGTAGTGTGCATCTCAAACTGAGCATGCTTGGGAATATGCCTGCAGCAAACTGTTTTCCAAGAGGAGTTGTGTCACCTCCCAAAGTTTCCAATATTCCATTGTTGGGAAGGAAGTGCTTTGGTAACGACATGGCTCTCTTTCCTTGCTGGGGTGGGAAAAGGGGAAGGAATCCTCTTGCCATAACTTCTTGGATAAGCTTGGTTTGGCTTTGCCCTCACCAAGAGGAAAACCCATCAGTTTAGTTATAAATGCAGCATGCACAGCACGCATCTTGTGCAAGCTTTTCTCCAGAAATAGCAAGAGGAAAGAATAAAAGCATGTGATTTTTATCTCCTTTTATGTACATTCAAAAATACCAGGAGCCCATGAACAATTAATCAGTTATTTCCTGGGGCAGCAGGGAAGAAGCTTGTGGAGGAGGTGGGTAAATATGGAAGAGGAGGGTGCTTTCACAGTGTTCCTTTTTGATGTATTTTTGAACTCTGTGAATATGTTACCTATTCAAAAATTTTTATTAATTTTTTTTTAAAAAAATAACAGGTTAAACAAGTTTCTCCAGACCATACCCAGTGGATTCCAGACCTTGAGCTGACACGCTCTGAGATAGGTAGGCCTCTGTTGATTTCTCCACTGCCCCACTCCTGCCCTTTGGATTTACTGTAGCAATAGAAGTGTGGGCAGTAGAAGCTGGTGTCCACGGAGTGTGCGTCAGAACCGCTCTGTGCTGTTGCACACGCCACTGCTTCACTGAAATGCCCACTCCCTGGAGGACCCACATAGGCACAGAGGGGGAGTGGAGCTGAATCTGACTTGAGATAAGAATCAGTCAGGCAGGGGATTGGACTAGCTTGATGGCATGTTAACATCCTAAGGACACTCTAGCGATATAGCGCAAGTCGGGATTTCCTCCAGAAATCTATTCTTCACTGTCTGGGGACTGGAAGCATCAACAGAAACATACCCAGTCTTAGAAAGGCAGGACCTGTCTTGCTTCACCCAGTTTCTCATTGCTGCAGGACCCTCTGCCCCAGCCCTGCTGTGTTATAAGAGATGATTCTCAGGAGGAGACTCCATCATCACAGCTTTCTGTCTCTTCCCATAGACATCAATACTGTTGGTCCAGGGCCCACCCCGTCTTATCACAATAACTCAATCTGCAATGACCCTGTTTCCAGATAAGGTTACTGACCTGGTTCATTTTTCTTGCTGTGATTAAATAAATAAATAAATAAATACAGTACTCTGATAAAAAGCAATCAATGCAAAAAAAAATTGGGTTTATTTAGTTTATAGTTTCAGGTTACAGTCCGTCCCTTTCATTGTAGGGAAGCTTTGGCAACAGGAATGTGAGAGGAATTGTCAGATTCATGGTCAAGAGCAGAAGGAATAAATACATGTGCATCTGATGTGTTCACTGTCCACACAGTCTAGGACTCTCCACATAGAGGATGGTGTCACCCACAGTGGGCTGAGTCTGCCCACATCAGTTAGCAATCAAGACAATCCCTCACAGGCATGTCTACAGGCTAATCAGATCTAGAAGGTCTCTCATCAAATCTCCCTCTCTGGGTGACCCTCGTTGCATCTGGCTAATAGTCAGAAGTAACCATTGAAGGTGCGTTCCTAGGCAGGAGATTCAGGATAGGAGCATGTCTCTTCGCAGGGCACAGAAGAGCATATGACAAAACATAACTTGGAAGTGTTGTCAGCTGGGTTGAGTCACTGAGTTGTATCTCACTGTTCTGCAATGCTAATTTTAAGCAACGCAGACAAGGAATAAAGTGTCTCTCAGGGTGCCTTCTCTCAAGCATTTGGCAAAATAAAGATCTGAATTTCCTCCCCATAAAAGTTGGTGAGACAATTAATCTGTAACCAAATCAGATCACCTGGTCACCACAAATTAACCCAGGGAAGGCATGGTTTAGATGCATCTTCACCAAAAACTAACCCAAGAACGGTTCTGTTTAGATGCATCTGGACATACCCAAACATGGTGGAATGGACCAACCAATAGTCTCTCCCTGGAGCTTTCTGGAAAGATTATGTTGTTTAAGAAACTCAAAAGCAATGTGTAAAATGCCCTGAGGCCTGCAGCTAAGCAGGGAGCTACTTATGGGCCCCATCATCATAAGACAGCAGCTCTGCCTTTAGGGAAACAAAGAACTGTTTACTGTGAGCCAAAGATGGGTGCCTATGCCCTCAGAACACAGATTCAGGTTACCCTGAATGACAGAATCCACCATAGAAGTGATAAAGAACTTTTAGAGCCACAAGGGAAAATGTCATGTCAATAAATTGCCCACTTACATTGGTAGGAACATCAGTTAGGTGGACTGCAGTGGACTGGAAAAGCCTCTTCTGTGGGTTTTCAGAAGCACTTGGTGGCATTAGCTTCAGGGCTGGCGGAGCCCAGAGGTCAGCTTAGCTTAGGGGCACATTCCAAGAGGTTGATCAGCTTGACATGAGGATGTTAGGTAGGTGACTTGCCGTTAAAGGGCTAAGAGAGCCCTGTGTGGTTTGGACTTGGCACCTGCAAGCTTTCCATAGCTTATGGTCGTGACATTCCTGTTGGCCAAGGCCAATCCATCTTTGGGATCTGTTACACACAGATGCACATTCCTCAGTTAGCCCCTGGTCTCAGTCCTGTGAGCTCACAGTTGGATTTTAGAAATGTCTTAAATACTTAGGTAAAACTTGCAGGAGCCTAGTGAGCCAAGCTCGAAGGCTGGATTAACTTGGTCTTTGCTCAGGTCTTCTCCACAAAACATTCTCCCCATGACCTGTGGGGTATGAGACCTCTGCTTTTCTGATGAAGGTCAAAAGAGCAAGAAAGGCAAGCAGAGATACTCAGTGCTCCTAAGTTCCTGGAGTTCAGGGCTTGGTGACTTCTGTCTACATGCAACCAGAGAGGGTGTGAATTCTTGAAGGAGCATACCAGATCCTCAGCTCTCTGCAAAGGGAGGACCACACACACACACGACTACAGATGCTTGCGTATCATCAGAATAAAGTCAGAACACCCCAGCCACTGTATCCATAATTAACCCGCTAAAGTCCCCTCCCTGGAAGGTAAAACTGAGTTTCCTCCACACTGAAGACGGCAATGTTGACCACCCATGCTAGCACTGTGTGTATCTTCACCGTGCCCCAACTAACCAACTTTATAAATCATGAAGACAGGTGTTTTCTCCAGCTGTAAGCCCAGGTCCCATGTGAGCTGGACAAGCATTGTCCTCGGACCTCAGTGGCTTCACAATCATTCTGTGTCTCTCTGAGATCTAGCTAGCCATGGTCTTGAACAGTCCTCATGGTCCAAAGAACTCCTTCAATTCTGGGATATAAGAATGAGTTACCATGTCCCTGCAAACAAAGATACCAGCTCCTACCTCCAGCATCACAGACACCCCCAAATCTTCACTGACTTCTTCTTCCTAGTCACTTTGACAACTTAGCACAGACACATTGTCCTGGGTGGTTTCTTGTGTCCGCTTGACACAAGCTGGAATTAGCACAGAGAAAGATGCCTCCATGAGATCCAGCTGTAAGGTATTTTCTCAAGTAGTGATCAAGGGTGGGAAGGCCCATTGTGGGTGGTGCCATCCTTGGGCTGGTAGTCCTGGGTTCTGAAGAAAGTCCAGGGGAAGCAAGCCAGTAAGAAACATTCCTCTATGGCTTCTGCATCCACTTCTGCTTCCAGATTCCTGCCTGTGTGAGTTCCTGTCCTGACTTCCTTTGGTGATGAACAGCAATGTGGAAGTGTAAGCAGAATATAAATCCTTTCCTCCCCAACTCCCTTCTTGGTCATGATGTTTTGTGTAAGGATAGAACCCCTGACTAAGACACATCACAACAAAAGTTACATAGGTGTGCTAATTTTTGGTTCTCCTTCTTTCTGCTTTCCAGTTAACACCAGCAATGAGTGACATGCTCAGGCCAGTCATGGCTGGGACTCCTGTTCACATACAGAGGTCAAAGCCAGATCAACAGTCTGGCTTTCATTTCTCATTTTTCCCAGACAAGCTCCCACCCCCTGCCACACCATTACCTAGGGAACAAGAGGCACCGCACACAGGAAGTGGCACTTCCTGTAGCTTCAACCTCTCTCTTGGAGGGAACCTAATTTTCCAAGACTCCCAGCCCAGATACAATCTTCCCCAGAACACTCATGTCCATGCACAGAACCAGATGACAACAGAAACCTAACAGGACACCCTTTTGTCCTGCAGGGACACAGTAACACATTCATAGCTATCGTTCAATCGAATGCAGTTATCTGATCAATATTGGTAGCACTGAAACTGCAGAGGGATGCATCAGCACTAGAGTCTGTCTTTCTGATTCTTGGTCCATCAGTCAGAACACAGACAGCTCCCAGTAGCCCCCAGGAGCTGGGATGGTACAGGACCAGCTTGGAGGCAATGGAGGAGACCCTGAGCTCTGTGCTGCATAAGCAGAGTTGGGCCCATGAAGGAAGTTTTTAAAGTGAGTTCCTATCTAGTAACAAAGTAACAGAGAGGAGGTCCACTCCTGCTTATCTCAGAGTCAGGAAGAGAAGATGAACAGAGCAAGCCCAACAGGAGTGTCCTAGTCCTGGAAATGTTCCAGTGGCCACTGACCAAGCACAGTGTCTCATCCTGAGCACCCAGGGACATCGCTTCACCTCTCAGCAGAAGCGCCTTAGTGGACATGGCCACTTCCCATGCTTGTGGGAATCAAATGAGGTAAGATGTAGCAGGCACCTGACAGGTACCACCTGAGACCTCCGTTCCCTTACCAACATGGCAGGCCGAGTCACTCCTAGCCTTACGAAGCACAGTTGGAAGGAATCCAAGCTGCTTTCTGAAGCTAAGTTCGGTGGAATCCTGAACTCCAGTCCAGCTCCCAAGCAGGGTGGTCCTCTGTATTGTAAGAAGGGACATTCTGTGAGATGGAGACCCCTCAAGGCAGTTCCAGCAAGAAGGCTAAATGACTTTCCTGGGTGGCTGCCTTTAAGAGGATGAATAGCCACCAATTTCTTCCAGATAATCAGACCAGCATGTCTCAGCCGGGAAGTACTATGGCTTCTAGTGTTCTGTTCTCCCTACTAGCAGACATTAGGATGAGAGCCCTCTCTCCCCTGACACCTGATCCCTCCTTGCCAGAAGATATGGTCTTCTGTAAGGAACTGAACTTACCGAGATACAGACTGACTTTCTACAAGAATGAACATGCAGGTAAAGTGGACTGGACTGTTTCCTTCCCCCAGAATGAGAGAGCACTCAGTTTTGGCAGACAATGCAGCAGTGACAGTGTGCAGTCAGGGCCCCTTATGTCTGTCTTCCATCTTTCATGATATGTCACTTCTGCAGACGTGCCACCTTTGATTCAACCCCTGTTTAAATCAAAACCTCTTGACCTTTCACTTAAATAAAAGGCAATTGCATGGCTGTCACATTGTGAATAACAAATGGGACCATTATTTAAGACGCTTTGCACTCTAAGGAGCTGGGAGCCCGTTTTTGTTTTTTTGTTTTTTTGAAAAATCTATGGCAGAGGATGGTATAATTATAACCTAGGCTCATGTGGTGCTCAACCTCATCTCATCTCAAAGCCCACTGTGGTTTTCTAACCTCCTTCCTCCAAAAAAGAAACCACCAACAAAGAAACACACCAGTCAGGTGTACTTCCTTCCAGATAAAAATAAACTCACAGATATGTGAAATCCACCCTTACTAACAGTAAAAGCAACCCCACCCATGTCATTAGACCAAAGCATTGACCCTTTAATAACCATCTTGGTAAATTAAACCTGGTCTAACATGAACTATGATCAGAAATCTTATGGTAAAGACACCTTGGGTGGAGTTTCTTGCTAAGTAGGGTCCGTATAGCTAGGGTACTTTGAAGATTGAATTGCTTGACCCAAGAGATGATAAGTCTAAGCCCTGAAACTCAGAACTTGTGCCTGTTTGGAAATAAGCTCCGTGCAAACATGAGTAAGATGCGGTCACGCTGAAATGACATGCAGAACCTTGCTCCACAGGTCTGTCATTAGAGAAGGGAAAACATTCTGTTGGGACAGAGACTCGGAGACTCCAGTATAAAGTTGGTAGCCAAGATGAGAGTGGAGCTTCTACAGGCCCAGAGAAGCCAGGGCTGGAGAAGTTGGAAGAGGCTGGGAAGGCACTACCCAGCCCTCAGAGGGCAAGGCCTGCTGCGGTGCCTTTGTTCTCAGACTCCCGACGACCGCCAGAACCACAGGAGCGCCCAGTTCACACCAGGGTCTGGAAAACGTGGAGAATGTACACAGGCACGTGGGTGATATTCCGTGGAAGTTCCCAGCCTCCGATGAGGCGGAGAGCCTCAGCCCTCACTCATTCCTACGGCAGTACATGAGGTGACGTCAGCAGGGAAGGCTATGTGAGGAAGAAGGGGGCCACTTCTGCACCCTACCTCATTGGTCTCTTGCCAAGACATCCATACCTCTGTGCACCACCACTGTGTGGCAATGCTGTTTTGTAGATTGATGGAATCTAAGCACAGGTGGTTTTGAGCACATCTATGACTGGTCTTCCCGAACCTAGCGATGGGACATGTAAGATGTGTGGATGTGGAAGGCTGTCCAAAGAATCACTGAAGGCATGTGATGTGCCTGCATGCAGGTGTGCACCCAGATGCTCACTGCGTCCGAGAACCACAGGTGCACAGAGTCACCTGGGCAGCACTTCCCAAGATTCTGGTGGTCCTCTGGACATAGATGTCAAGCTCCATGCCCAGAAAACCTTCAGTCACGGGCATACAGTACCTTCAGCAGTCATACAGCAGGGCATCCTGTTATCCCAGCTGAGTGACCAGCATAACCCTAGGGGAAAAGCCTGCCCCACAGGGATGAATGATCCATTTCACCCCAGAGAGAACAGAAATGTTAGTTCAAATCATGACTCCAAATCACAACCAAGTCAAAACATTGTGATTGCATGTTCAGGACCAGAGAGGGCTGGCCACATGTGACTGGTGTTTCCAGTGTTTTGCATAATGAGGGTGGCTTTACTTTCCCACTATCTGTGGAGAGGGGAGATTAGAGGGAAGGGTAGCCAGAGTCACCCCAGGATAGGGGTCTCATGCAGCCTCACCGTCCTGGATTCTGAGTTGACAGTCATATGTCACCATGCCAGGTTTACATGGAGCCCAGCCTAGGATCCAGAGCTTTCTACATACCAGATAGACTCTTCGCCAACTGCATGCCTCTCCAGCCGAAGCAGAACCTGCTTTTTTTTTTTTTTTTTTTTGAGATCGTTGCAAAGATGACTCTGACCTTGAAAATGAGACTCAGTGTGACCTAAAGCCTGGTTGTTTGAAATGGTTTGATTTTGGGCTTCTTGATACAATTCATCTTTCAGTTCTGTCCCACATGCTAAGGAGGTGTGTGTGGGGGGGGGGAAGGCATAGGATCTGTGAGGAATCACTAAAGGCAAACACACAGGATCCGTGTTTGTTTCTGCACTGCTGCGTGGACACCCTGGAAAGGGCTCGGCAGGTTCAGACGTTTCAGTCACAAAGACAGATTTCCCTTGTTGGTGTGAAACACTAAAAGCAATGAGGGAGACAGAACACATAGCTGTCTTTCGGTGAGAGACCGCAAACAGTGAGCTGCAAGCCAGGCTCCATGTTTTAAGTCAGGCAGTCACTTGGATGGACAGTTGCCGGCTGACAACATTTGAACCGTGTCACCAGCAGCTCCTGAACACTACCTGATAAGGCAGGGGCAGACTGCAGAATTTACTGGAACACGACTGCTTCCCACTGGCCTATTTATGGAGCTATTTTGCAGTGATGAAGGTTGGCTTCCCAGGGACATGATGTCACAGGAGCCATCGGGATCACCTAGCAACAGGACACAAGCAGCATGTCCAGCTTCTATTTATAACCAGCTCGCTGGCAATGTCACGAGGTGAGCAGTTACAGCGGCCAGAGAAGCGTGGGGTCATCGGATTCTTCTGGAAGCCACAGCTGTTACTAGAGTTGACAGAGGGTATCACAGCCCAAACCTTCACCTGTCACCCTTGGTCCAAAGTATGTTCCGTAAAACCCCAGTTTGTGCCCAACACTACAAAGTACTGCTACCTAGAAGAGCTAGGCCCGATAAGCCACCGTCAGCACTCATTCCAAACCAGCTCAGACAATCTGGGCTCAAAGCCAAGCACTGGTGTTGGACACACTGGCACAGAAGCCCAGTAGCCCAGAGTTCATGGGCTTCTCTCTTCCCCCTAGACATCCACTCTAGGCAGTATCCCAGGCAGACTCTCAGGGAGAGGCTCTCAGGGAACTGAGGGAGGAGCCCAGGTGTCTCAAGGGTGATTCTGTGTAGATGGACACTGTCCTCAGTGGGCTAAGGTCCACCTTGTCCCCTGCCCACTGGGGATACTCATTTCTTACTGCTGGACAGGTCCCGGGCTTGTCATTCCCACCTCCATTGAAATGTGGCCTTTTAAAAAAGGTATTTACTTTTTACTTATTCACTTGACATCCCATTCACTGCCCACCTCTCGGTTACCCCCTCCTACAGTCCTTCCCCATCCCCCTTTCTCCTCTGAGTGGGTGGGGGACCCCCCTGAGTATCCCCTGACCCTGACACAAGTCTCTGTAAAGCTAGATGCTTCCTCTCTCACTGGGGCCAGACAAGGCAGCCCAGCTAAAAGAACATATCCCATGTACAGGCAACAGCTTTTGGGATAGCCCGGTTCCAGTTGTTCAGGACACACATGAAGACCAAGCTACACATCTGCTGCATAAGTGCAGGGAGGCCTAGACCCAACCCATGTATGCTCTTTGGTTGGTGGGTTAGACTCTGAGAGCCCCAAGGGTCCATGTTAGTTGACTCTGTTGCTCCTCCTGTGGAGTTCCTATCCCCTTTGGGGCCCACAATCCTTCCTCCTATTCTTCCATAAGAGTCCCCAAGCTCCATCACTATTTGCCTGTGGGTGTCTGCATCTGTTTGAGTCAGTCGGTGGGTGGAGCCTCTCAGAGGACAGCCATGCTAGACTCCTGTCTGCAAGCATAACAGAGTATCATTAATAATGCCAGGGATTGGTGCTTGTCTATGGGAGGGATCTCAAGTTTGGCCGGTTATTGGTTGTCCATTTGTCAATCTCTGTTCCATGGCCGATCCCTGCATTTCTTGTAGACAGGATAAGTTCTGTGTTGACATTTTTGTGGGTAGGTTGGTGTCCCTACGACTCCATCAGGGTTCCTGTCTGGAAATGTGGCTTTTCTTTACATCAGGATCAAAGGCCACTGATGTAGTCTCTAATGTTACATGTCTTCAGTGTGTCATGAGTGTGAGCTCTTGGGCCTCAGCTGATGCCGTTGTTTGGTAAGGTGTGGAACCTTTGGGACGTGAAGTGTTCACTGGCAGATGAAGGGTTGAAGGGTTATAATCCAGTTAGCCACTGAGACACAAACAGCCACAAGCAGCTCTCAATACCAGGCCTTTCCCACAATGATAGCCTAAATTCCCTTAGACTTTGACTCAAATAAGAGTCTCTTAAGTGGCTTCTTTGGGTGCTTTGTCAAAGTGATGAGAAAGGAGTGGTACCTTAGGCCATTCAGCCATCCTGATACCCAATATTGAGGATAAAGAGTGGCTAATGCAGACATAGTATCATGCTGGTGTGACATGCATTTGTGACTGTCACTGACAGAGAGCACAGTTAATATGCGATTACAGTAATTTCAGATCTAGGCCACCATGTGTGCATCTGTGCTTCATAGGCAACCCCCAAGACCATCTTGGCTCATGCACTGACTCCGTATGATACAAGGGTAGTGCTGTTCAGTAAGACTATAGTCTTTATGATGCTAAGTTTGAATTGTACTCCACACAATCATTGTTTGGGGGGAGGGGTGCACTCACCATGAACACAAGTGTGAAAGCCTGAGACCAGTGTCAAATGTCTTCATCTATAGCTCTCCATCTGTGTGTGCATGTGCATGTGTGTGCAAGTGTGTTTGTTTGCTTGTGTGTTTAATGAGACGGGGTCTTACTGTACAGACAAGACTGGCCCCAGACTCCCAGTGACCACATACCTCCGCCTCTTGAGTGTTAGGACTAAAAGCATCCAGCATTGCACCAAATCCACCACCTCACTGAATCCAGAGCTCACTGACTGGTTAGGCTGGCTGGCTGGGGAACCCCACCGATCTCCCTGTCTTTAGTCTACTAGTACTAGGATTGTTGACATGAGCTGTCACACTCTGGGGTCCAAATTCCAGCCCTCACACTTACACAGCAAGCTCTGTGCCATCTGAGCCATCTACCCATCCCTTCATACACACTTCCATCCAAGAAGTGCTGACGTTTCACAAGACTGCCAGTCATGATGGACAGAGCAAAAGAAAGAGCAGTGCCCAGAGTGAAGGTCCCAAGGCCACACTCATCCTGTGTTCTCCCCTCCCTCCTCTTAGGGCCCTGGAGCCTCTGGGGCCGAGTACCAGATGAGGCAACGGTGAAGAGAAAAGATTTCTCTCAGTTGAGCTGTGCTCTGCACCTGCCAAGTCATTCTGGGGTCTCAGGTAACTGAATCTTCAAGGTTCTGTGGAAAAGTTTCCCAGAACTCCCTACTACCAGCTCCCCCACTCTGGACAGCCAGCCCTGCTCTGCCTTGTCTTCACAGATCATATCTCACAGCTTCACTGGGCTAGAGCCCCCTTCCCCAGAGGACACCCTAGTGCAGAGGGCAGTCATGGAAGAAGAGATGTGAGGGTGGTGCATCTATTAGACCAGAGTCTAAGCTGATGATGCAAATGTCCCACCTCTAAGAATAAGACACACACAGAGGGAGCTGGTGAAACGGTCAGTAAAATGCTCACTTTGGAAACAAGAGGACTTGAATTCAGATCTCCAACACCCAAGTCAAACACTGGTCATGGCGACACACACATACACACACACACGCATGTACACGCACACATACAGACACACATGTACACACATGCTTGCACACACTGATAGCACTGGATGGTGGAGACAGGGGAATCTTGGCAGCTTGCCTACCAGCTAGTTCAGATAATCAATGAGCTTCACAAGAGACCATGTCTCAAAGGATAAGATAGACACTGGTATCTCAACATTCACTTCTGACCTCTATACATGCATAGACCACAACACACACACACACACACACACACACACAACAATGTCCATTTTCGTGGCCTCTGTGTGGCAAGCACCCTTCTCCTGTAACCTGAACACCTATGAGGAAACCACTTCTGTTAAATATCAGCAGATTAATCGGCTGATAGAACCTTCTGACTATAGAGAATAGTGGCTCTGCTGGTCAAGAGCCCAGACGACCTGGGCTACCTTCAGCCCCCTTATGATCTACAAATGCCAACCTAATGTCTGATCTAACATCCAGCACCCCTGTTACCATTTGGTGAATCTTTCCAATGCTATTTAGCAAACTCTCAGCTTCACTGGCCCCAGAGTTAAGAATATTACCAGATAGCATCTGAAACCCCTACCAGATGTC
The DNA here is from genome assembly GCF_004785775.1 of Grammomys surdaster. NCBI lineage: Eukaryota > Metazoa > Chordata > Mammalia > Rodentia > Muridae > Grammomys > Grammomys surdaster. Next base: position 5,889,673 of record NW_021604615.1, read on the forward strand.
CCTACCAGCATTTGTAAATGCACTGATTTATTTATGGCTTTGTTTTGGTCTGTGACTACTAAAGTCACTGGTCCACAGCAGAACACGTTGTTCAAGGTAACCTGAATAAACGAATCCAGGTGCTGGCTCATCTCTGTGCTCTTTGCATCAGGAGCTGTGTTTGGCATAAATACATCCCTCTCGGAGTCGGACCAGGAGGCCCTGTGCACTGATACCTTGGGGTCTGTATTTCCTCCTCCTTCTCTCCTGGGGAAAGGGTCCTTGGTCCCTTGGACTCTTACTCAAGTCCTACCAAGCTGTTGCAACTGTCTCCAGAGAATGCCAAGCCACATTCTTCTTTTTCATGCAAAATTTGTCTCTTATACCCAACTCTCAGGAACATAGCCCACTGCTGCTGTGATTTCTCCCAGAACTCCTCACTCCTCACCCTTCACACAACAAGGCCAGGCCAAGTTATCCTTCCTGTGTTCTCCCTGTATTTTCATAATTTTAATTCACAAGCACTGTTTTGTATTTTCTGGGTTTCCTGTGCACAGCAGACCAAGGCCTTCTGCCAGGGTTAAGCGCGATACCAAGTGGACAAGGGCGCCACCTACAGGTAATCTTGACAAATAGCATAGCTGCCTTCAAACCGGGCGGCAACTTGGTCACTGGAGTGTAACGACCGCATAGCGACCGCCCTAAGTTCCCATCCGCATCTGCAAGCTGACTGGTCCCTGCAGGGCGTCCAGGTACACCGTGTGCCAAGCTTGCCCGCAGCAGCAAGCCAAGAGAATCGCGTGGGAAAATGGAAAACAGGCCTGCACGCCTCCGCGGGAAGTTGATGATCAGCAGGAACCGAATCTCCGAAGTCACCCGCAACCCCGCTCAGACTGGCAGTCTAAAAAAGGCATTTCCTGGTGGCGGGAGGGTGACTCAGTTTCCCGGTGACTCAGCGCCACAAGTGCGCGGTGGTGCGGGTGTGCACGGCTATTCCGGGTGAGGTGATGGATCGGCCTCGCGGGCCCGCGCAGCTTAGGAAGCTCAAGTGGGGTGTGAGAGGAAGTGCTCCCCTCGCGGGGGCTGCGGGGAGGTGACTCAGCTGCGACGCAACGCTCGCGGGGCTGCAGCTCCGCGCCACCGTGAACCCCTACGCAAATGCGCTCAGGCCACTGGGTCCCCACGCGCACTTATCCCTGTGCATCCCCGAGGGCAGGCCACTGTCGCCCAATGAACACACTCTTCTCAATACCCTGTGGCACGTGGCCACGGGAGACTTCGTCCCAGGGCCTGTCCCTGCGGCAAGTGCGCACAAGTGACCGATTTCCCCACGTGGGGATTGCAATCCACACACTAGAGGCCCTCTCTTCTCACACTCTTGGAGCTTGGACGCAAACTCAAGAGGTGACTGGCTAGCTCAGCTGTCCTGTTGCTGGGCTACAGTTACAACTTACAAGTCAAGGTTCAGTGAGTTCTGAGGGCAGTGCTCTCAGGGTCTGAGGGCCAGCAAGGAGCTGGTAAGAGTTGTGAGCTCACAACGCACAGAACTGGAAGGCAGTTCTCACAACCGTATGTGGGGGTTTGGAAGGAAATATCTAGGGTGCCACCTGCCCTCCACCCAACAGAGCTTGTCTCCCACGGCCTTGGAGTCTGAATATTTCAACGCTTTTTCTGAACGGAGCTGCCTAGCAATAGACGCCAGGTCTCAGAGAGGATCAAAGGGCTGTTTTCCATTGTAGTTCAGAGAGCCCAGGGAACCTTCCACACCCACCCATAGATGCTATGCCTCCATCGATGCACTGCATAGAGAGAGAAAAAATGATTTCCAGAAGTTATGTAGGATGAGGAGGAATTTTTCTCCTAATGTATGAAAATATGTGTGTGTGTGTATACATGTGTGTATACATATATACATGTACATATACATTATACATATACATGTACATATACATTATACATATACATCATATATATCTTTACCTTGCAGTTGTGACTCGGGTGTGATTTGTAGGAAGAAAGAGGGAACTTGAGATACCCAAATTCACTGCAAAGGGGATACCTCTCAGTGGGTGACCATCTCACACATACACACACACCACACACACCACACACACACACACACACACACACACAGGCTCTGAATCCACGTGGCCTAGAATTTGTAAGGCAGGGTTACTACTTTGTAAACTAAGAGGATGCCGAATGAACATAAGATTAACTGGACACACATATGTAATTTTCTTCTCTCAAGCCAACATCAGAAAGACACAGAATAACACCAAAATGCAACTAACTTGATCGTGACAATAAGGACAAGGGGCTCCAAGTGTCACCTGTAGATCTCTCAGATCTGGAGTTTCAGAGGCAGAGGACCACAAAACCCTCAATCTGGGGCTCACTTTTGGGGCCCTTGAACTATTGTGGTAAGGTCATCTTAAGTACAAGAGGATGAAATTCGGTTTTGCATCACAGGAATCAAATCAGAGTATGTCATTCGATGACAAGTATGGTCAAATAATGGAATCATATTCAAAGCCATTTTGATAAACCTGTAAAAACAAAAATGCAGAACATAGTCCAGGCTGTCATGGAGGAAGAGCCCACCCACCGTGTACACTGCCTGGATGTAATCCTCAGTTAACCTCAACTCTCTCCTCTTTGTGGGGACACTGTGAAGTAGGCAAGTGTTTGATTTCATTTCCAACCCAACCCTCCAGTCTACCCCTTCCTGTTGCATAACTGTATTTTTAATTTTGACCTAATTTTCACATCTGACAGGTCATAAGTTTGTTCTACAATGACTTGCTTCTTACACAGAACACTGTAAAGAGCAAGTGTTCTTTTGTCCCACCGTTTCTCGTACCTGAAACAGCGAGTGTTTATGCTGAGGATAAAACAGATGGAAGAAGAGACGGATGAATGGGGAACGGGTGGGAGGAGCCGTAGGTAGATGAAGCCAGAAGAACCGTAGGTAGATAATGGCTGGGCGGGTGGGTGACGGATAGATGGGTGGGTGGGTGGACGACAGCACAGGAAACAGATGGAAGAAGAGTGCAGGAAGGCTAAATGAGGGAGTACAGTTGGATTAGTTTTCCTCTTCCTGTAGATTCCTCCCGACTTACAATTTAGGTTTGGAAAAAACTTCAAATATAAAATGACCTAAATTGTGCAGCTCTCCAGCCTCCTCTGTAGTTTGTATGTGGCAGAGTCAGAATCTATTTTCTCACAGTGCGAGGGATGGAACACCTTTTCCATCCCTTGGTGTGTCCACAACCTATAAGACTTCCATCTAAAGGGTGATTGTTCTAGTGCCTTGACTATAACACAGTGGCCTTTGAAGTCAGACACGGGATGAGCAGGTAAGCTCAAGGGATCTGAGTATGGTGCTGACAGGGCTACCACCTAACACAGACAATCTGTGTTGTGTGTAGTGATATCCACAACAGACAGACGCTCAAGAAGAGCCAGCCGTGCTGTTGAGATAGAAGAGCCCTGCCGTAGTCACAAACTAAATCAGAGATGTATAGTACTCTCGAGCGTTAGAGAAGAGTGGGGAATTTTAGTGGGGTAGAAAGATGGCTTAGTGGTTAAGAGTGCTTGCCACAAAATCATGAGGACTAGAGTTCAAATCCCAGCTCCCCTATAACAAACCAGGCATCTCATCAGGACAGAGACAGTAGGATTGTTGGGACTAGCTGACTCCCAGCCCAGCTAAACAAACACAGTCACAGGTGGAGGAAGAGACCTCACCTCAAACGGATAAGGTGGAGAGTGAAAGAGGGTATTCAATGCCCTCTTCTGGTCTCTGAATTAACATGACACACATACACACACATACACACACTAAATAAATGCATCCTTTCAGAACAGAACAGCCATTCGCTCCAGTTTCACACATCACTCTGCTATTTTGAAAGCTGATTGTGTGTTTGATAGCCCATCCCTCCCTTCAAATGCATGGACTGGTCAGTAGATATCCTGAATGTAAGTGGCCCAAATCTGCTATGGTTTAGATGTGGATTATCTCCAGAATTGTGTGTTGGATGCTTGGTCCTCAAATGTGTTGGTGTTGGGATGCTTGGTCTTCAAACGTGGTGGTGCTAGGTTGCTCAGTCCTCAAATGTGGTGCTGGGATGCTAGGTCCTCAAATGTGTTGGTGTTGGGATGCTTGGTTTTCAAATGTGGTGGTACTAGATTGCTCAGTCCTCAAGTGTAGTGGTGTTGGGATGCTTGGTCCTCAAATGTGGTGGTGTTGGGATGCTTGATCTTCAAATGTGGTGGTGCTAGGATTCTCAATCCTCAAATGTAGTGGTGCTAGGATGCTCAGTCCTCAAATGTGGTGGTGCTAGGTTGCTCAGTCCTCAAATGTAGTGGTGTTGGGATGCTTGGTCCTAAAATGTGGTGGTGTTGGGAGGTGGTAAAGTCCTAGAGAGGAGGACAGTGGCAGGAGGTAATTGCATCAAAGAAGGAATCAATGGACATCTAATGGACTGAATTAGCTGCCCAAAGAATGGGCTGTTACAGTAAGAACTGGTGTGACGCTTGTTTCTCTGACCTCCTGTCTTACCCTGTGCCTTCCCCCCTCAAACATACTTCTACATGTTGTCATTAGCCATGCCATGATCAAGGCCCTCACCTGAGCCCAGCAGATGAGGCTCCCAAACTGGGATCTAGTAAACTTTCCTTTAGAGTAGCCCTCCCAGGACAGATCTGGGCAGTACTGCCAGAGCTGAGCAGGCATCAGCACCATGCACCCCACAGGCACAGTAGAAAGTGCAGCCTGGAGCCTACCCCAGCAACTGGACATCTGTGACCAAAAGCAGAAATGCTTTGACACAGAAAAAAGGCACAAACCTACGGATTCAAAAAGCTAAAGGGACCAGAATCCATATCAAGGTGTAGTGTGATCAATTACGGGGAAACTGAGCAAAGTTGGCAAGGAACATTACAGAAAGCTAGAGAGCAGTGTGTTCTCCTGGGAGTGACGGCCTGGAGGAATGCAGGCTCTCGCCTGACGTGGGGCCCAGAGGAAGAGAAGGAAATGACAGTGGAGAGTTATGAGGGAGAAGAATGAGATGTTGCAATTCAATCTTCCAGAAAGATGCAATAAGGACATTTTCATCTGACAAGAAACCAGGATTGTCCTTCCCAGCAGACCTGCTCTGAAGGAAGTTCTTGAGCTATCAAACATGACGGTTCTAGAAATAAACTTTAAATATTGGGAGTGAAGGGAGAAAGTGAAAACAAGAAATATCCAGCAAATTTTAAATTCTCCTTAAGGTGGGATGGTCACTCCTGCAATCCTAGCACCTTGGAGGCTGAGCCAGAAGAATTACTGCAAATTTGAGAATATTCTCAGACACATACTGAGTTCTAGGCCAGCCTTGGATACATAATGAAATCCTGTCTCAAATCAAATTGAAACCAAATTCAATGATTCTTTACTTCTGTTTTTAAAATATGTCAAACATATCAAGCAGCAGAATACGGGTTAAACAACATGCTAGAAATGTTAAAAAAAAAAAACAGGAGAGAAGAAGTAAATCTCAGGGGTAGCAAATAAAAAGTAAACAAAAACTGAGACACAAATCCAAATATAACAATAATTAAACATAAACGCAGTCTATCACATCAGTTAAGATGGGGGTTGCCAGAACAGATTTGGAAAACATGATACAGCCATATGTTGTCTATAAAAATCTCACTTCAAATGCAATTGTATGGTCAGGATTAAAACAAAAGAACAGAAAGACCACACTGGTAAAACACTGACCCAAAGAAAAAGGTGGCTGTATCAAAATCAAACAATGGTGAGACATGACTCAGTGCCTGGAGCCAGGAGAAAAGTCAGCTCATCAGGGAGACGAAAGACATCGAGAGTGGGCATGCCTAGCACTAAGCTGGGCAGAGAGAGTAGGAACTGTTCCAGCTGTAGGAGAAGATAAACAGCACCACTCTAGAGACTCCATCTCTCCTCTCCAGACATGATGCAAGTGGTGGGTAAAAAATTCACAGGGCTACAATGTATCCAACACTAATTGGACCCATATCTTCAGTTACACAAAGGACATTCACCAAGAAAGGACATAGTTATAAAAGGAACCTGACCATATATTTGCAAAACCGTGGAAGTCAGGAGTTGTTTATTCTGTGGTCAGAATGAAATCATGATGAAACCAGATATTAAAACAAGAACTCCCACAGGGGACCGACCCCACAAGGCTGGGAGACTAACAACACATTCTCAAATAGACCACAGATCAAAGTAAATGAGCTATTACTTTAGACTGGATGTAAATGGAACCAGGCAACAAAAGCGATGAGACGCAGCTTGTCAACACACGGAGAGAGATTTCAGACGGCCAGTGCATATGTTAAAGCAGGAAGTCTCAAACAGGTCATCTAAAGCTTCTAGTGTACGAAGTTAGAAAAGGGTGCAGAGTAAACACAAAGCAAGGGCGTGAGAGGAAATAATAAAGACAAGAGAAAAGATTTCAAAGGAAAATGTTTCAAATCAGGATCTCACCCTGTAACTCCAGTGGGACCTGAACTCATGATTCTCCTGCCTCAGCTTCCGTGGTGTTGGGATTAACAGGCATGTGCCACTGGGCCTAGAAAATCAGTGAAATTGGAAGCAGGGAAAAAAATCCATGAAACAATAACAAAAACCAATTTGCTGAAAAATCAACGTTGATACTGTTGTGTTTTATAAAAGAGAGAAAGAAAGAAAGAAAGAAAGAAAGAAAGAAAGAAAGAAAGAAAGAAAGAAAGAAAGAAAGAAAGAAAGAAAAGAAAGAAGCCAGGGATGGGTTTGGTAGAGGCGGGATGTGCTGTTGGGGAAGGGAGATCCTCTGGAGGCCCATGCTGAGAAGGCATCCCTTCTCCTGAGGTACCACAGTATAGTATAGAATAGAGTTTATTTAGGGCATGGAGAGGGGAGTGTGAGAGTAGTAGAGGCAGAGAGAGAGAGAGAGAGAGAGAGAGAGAGAGAGAGAGAGAGAGA